>NW_028145758.1:672500-742500 GCF_977016875.1 Pavona decussata
GTTTTGTTTTTCTTTTTAATATCTGATTTACAACAATAGTGATACTTTGAAATAAATTACACTAAACTACGGACTACGGTCATACTTCTAAAAGATCACAATATTGATACCGCCATGAGCATTCTGACAACTGAAGTCCCTTACATAGTGTTGTACATGATCCCCACAAAACCCCACGGGCAGTGGATTATATTAAAGATATTTGATATTTGATATCCAGTATAGATCGGCTCGAAATCGCAATTGGGGAAAGAAATCCGGCCTTAAAGCTGGGTTTCCTATGCAAAATTTAAAGTGGAATTGGACTCGGGACTCTTGACTGGAATCGGCCGCCTTCAGTTGAAATTCAATCCTTAATGTCCGTAAAGGACAGATATAGTAAGCCCATTAAGGTGTCTTTGGCATCACCTGGTTCGGTAATATGAATCTCAGAACGTTTAAAGAGATTGGATGCAACCACTCCAACAAAAATATTTAAGCAAGTACTTGACGGCAATGCAAACGTTTTTCTTAAAAGAAATGAAATATTTGAATTACATCTTCTTTTTCTAATATTATATATTCTTCGTTATTATACATTCAGTTTTCTTACATTAAATCCTCATAATGCCTCCCCCTTGATGAAAAGTAAAGTGAAATAATAACCATTTGACTTTGTTTGACAATTTTAACTTAACGTGGGCATTTTTTGTCGATTCTACAATCCAAACAGCCACGCAGGCTAGAGGTGGTTGACATGGCATGTTTTTAAATAAAGTGACGTTATCGAAAAGGGCTAGCATTTCTTGTTTGAGCAGTCTGCTAAATACCCACGTTATTTTATGACCCTTTAAAAAGTAAATTTGTGTAATCTAAAACAGCATGATCTGTTTCCATTCTTTAGCTCAAAAGTTACATAGCATAAACTTCGAGGGAAGGCAATGTAATCCCGGTGGACTGTTTTTTCGTTAACTCGGTCATTCGGCCGTCCGTTCGGCCGTTTTGGATGTTCGTTCGCTCGGGCTTCCGTTTGTTCGATCTTTTCCGTTTCTAAAAACTCCTTTGTGGATTGAACTAGTAAATTATATAGTAAGTACTATCTTAAGCTTGGATCCAAAAGGCTTTCAGTGCTTCACACAGGCACACCAGTCAATATTAAGTTTCGGTTGAACATCTTTTGGAAAAGACATTCCCTGCCTGAGAACTTCGGATTCAATTGTGACAAAAAACAAAGTTTTCATTTACAACAAGGTCAAATGAAAGTTTGGCCTGGTTGACAAGAGAAAAAGGGGCAAATACATCATTTAAAGAATGGAAAAAAGGTCAGGTTGTATTTTCGGAATTTAAACCTACAGCAGTTTGTAAATTTGGGGATTAGCATTCCGCTTCCTAAAATATTCAGCAATTTTCAAATTTTAAGCTAAAGAATTGAACTGTTCTAGGTTACACAAATTTTCCCGTAAAAAGGACATAAAGATGTCCAAATGTAAGAATATAGGAATCAACATTTTAATTATTTCGCTTCAATATTCCGGTTGAGTTCCCTGTTCATAAACCAGCCTGACTATTTTGTACTCCTTCGTTTTTCCCAAACAAGTGCAAATGGCGATAATTACCGTTAACCGTTGAAACACAAAATGCTGGACCGTTCACACTGTAACGTGATTTTATTTAAGGCTACAATGTACCTTTAAGGGTTCAACCAGTCTAATGGATGTATACGTAGAGCCTCTATGTTATATCACAGTTCCTCAAAAGCCCTATATCTGTTTAAAGCTTATAGAACTGGCTATCTAAATATTTCATTAGTGTTTCAAGAAATTGAATTCCTGAGTTTACCGCGCAGTCGAAGCTTGAAGGTCCAGAACGTCCCAAATCAATTCGATTTTCATATTTTGGATTTTTTTTATCGAGGTCAAGATCCCAAAGGCTAAAAACTCGTGTTGGATTTTCCTTAATTCGATTGCGTTCAAACACATAGAAATGGCATGAACGCACCTGCTCACAACACTCGAAAAACGATATTAGATTTTTTAATTCGAAAAAAATCACAAACTCACAAAAGCAAACTAAAATTTACGTTTGTCAAGTAATATATCAAAGACGAGAAGGTGTGTTTAATCAGATTCCCAAACACTGAGAATTAGGTTGGAAAAACGAGGCGCAGCCGAGTTTTTTTAAACGACTTCGAGGTGTTTGGATATCTGATGAAACACAGTTTCGAGTGTTTAATATGGCTTCTCGAATGATCAATAACTCTTGGAGAAATTCAAGGCTAAAGTTGGCAAAATTTTATGGTAATTAGGAACACGTATTAGATATTAAATTTCTTAATTCGAAAAAAATCACAAACTCACAAAGCAAACTAAAATTTAACGTTTGTCAAGGAAATGGAATATCTTACAATTTAATCGTGATATATATTTGCGAAGTAAAAGAAAAGACATCGACGCTAACATGATAAACCAGAAAGAAAAATAAAAAAGTAGTTGATTTGTAAGGAGGATTACCTTTTTATAACGTTAATAGATTATTCAGTATAATTCTGTCTTTACAATGGAACTTACGTTCTCACAACACTCAAAAAAAATATTAGTTTTTTTTTTTTAAAAACCGAAGAAAATCGCAAGAAATAAAGCAAACTAAAATTTAACGTTTGTGCGAGTAAAAGGAATATCTCACAATTTAATCGTGATAAATTTGCGCAGTAAAAGCAAATTTATTGTATGGTATAATTCAATGTTTTTATACAATTTGAAAATGTTCAATCTCATTTTATCTTTTTGTCTCTTAAAAGTGAAACAGGTTTATTTGACGCTTTTAGACGTTAACAGGTTATGAAAAAGCTGTTCAAACAGTCTCTAAACCTCAAATATACTTTCCTTGAGCTGTTTGCCTTTAATTTTTCCCATAATCAGGTGTATTGGACTTGTTATCCAACGATCGAGGGCCATCTGCTTTACGAATTTCTATAAAAGAGCAGCAAGCGTTTGGCGTTTGAAAGCTGATTCACTCGTGGTGGATATAGTTACGTCTTGTTTCGGAGCTCGGCTAAAAAGAAAGAAATTGCTGACAAGAAAACATGAGACTGATATTCGCATTAGCCTTCGTCCTTCTGGCGACCGTGGTGTACGCAAATCCTTTGTTTGAAGAAACGAGTGACGGTGAGGACAAAGAGGGAGATGTTCAGCTAAACGATCCTGCTAAGCTCGAGAATGATGACGACAGCATCGACGAAAATGTTCATGATGCGAGTGCGAAAAGAGTACGTACTAGTTTTTACGTTTCTCTCTCTCTCTATCTCTCTCTCTCTCTCTCTCTCTCTCTCTCTCTCTCTCTCTCTCTCTCTCTCTCTCTCTCTCTCTCTCTCTCTCTCTCTCTCTCTCTCTCTCTCTCTCTCTCTCTCTCTCTCTTATAAAAGAACAATTAGGTCGCTCATTCGGTTATTTTGCTTAAACGGAGTTCCTACAAGGAAACCATTAAGATTCGACCCAAAAGGGAATAACCTTTGATTGAACCAAATACTAGCTTTGAGACGGTCGGTCAGTTCGCTTTCATCTGGGATGATAACGCCGGTAACTGAATAGCAATGATAAGAATTCCTCGTTTACAAACGACATTGATTGTAAGGCTGGCATTAGGAAAAAAAGGGCAGTTTCTGATTGCCAATATTCCACCTGCTATGTACACAAGTACAGATTAATAGACTGTTACATATATAGTGAAGTTAGTAGAACCTTGAAATAGTAGGTTTGAACGGGTTTTTCACTGAAACCCGTTATTGATGATGGTTTGGATCTAGTTCAAGCTTCACTTTGTTGTAAGTTGTTCTCTTTGCAACTTTTAAGTTAACAACTATTAACACTGAAAAGGAATTCATAAACACATTTCACTAGCAGTTTGTATTTGCTACAAGAGATAATCCACTTGGCTGGAACAAATTTGACAACTCCTAAGAAGATTAAATAATGCCGCAATGGCTCTAGAAGTCACTCCACTGTTTGGCATCTGACTATCTTTGTTCCAAATTTACTAACCGTAGCTATGTCTCCAGTTACGTTCTAAATGATATTAGTGGTAAACTTCCTACCCCAGCCACCTTGCCCGTTACCCTGCTCGAATTTCATGAAGGAAAGATTCAGTTTCGCTTGGACAATTCTTTGGAAAAAACTTCCCGTCAAGTCTCACATTTCACCATTCATATAGCAGTTTTAGACATAATTTTAATCTTTAGGTATAAAAATAGCTGTTTTCCGATAGAAAAAAGAAGAGTAGTTGAGTTTAGTCTAAATAAAGAACTGATAAGTTGACTGTGTCTAAATAAGGTAATTTATTTATTCGTTCGTTCGTTCTTTCGTTCATTGATTCATTCGCCAACTATTGGTTTCTGTAATAATTCATTTTACCTAGTATAATTATTTTAATTACTGTACATATTCTAATCTAATACATTTCCTACCAGTTTTTCTTGTTTATTAGTCCGTTAACATTTTCTTTTTACCGTGCTAAATGATTGCCCAAGCCAGACACTGAAAAACCGCCTTAGTTTACCACGAGTTATCCATATCCATTTACCTATGTACCTACAACAAAGCCTTTTTTCTACACGTACAGACTCAATTACAATTTTACTTCTTTTCTGTTTTTCATTTAGACTGGATGCAAAAGGAGGTTGGCCCTCTGTTTGGCAACGAGCGTGACCAAAGTAAGGTGCTTCATAAAGTTCCGTAGATGTCGCCGTGGGCGTGAGCTGGAGATCTGAAATGGTCTTGTAGTCCTGTTGCAAGAAATATCGGCGTGTTCTTCTAGAAAATCATTAGACTGTCAAGCTGACGCTGTGTTACGCCTTAGATTGATACCTAATAAATAAATCTGCCTAATACAACTGAATCAAGTACTGTTAAGTTATTTTTGAGAGTTAAACCTGCTATTCGAGTCATGGTGATACATACAGGCGGAGCGCTAGCGAAATTAAACCCAGTTTCTGCAGCACGAGGCAGTTATACTAGGAACTTGATGATATCGTCGTTAAATAGATATTAAAAGTTATATCTCACCTCAACCTCACCTCACCCCTTACCCCCATTCCCATCTCACCACCCTCCCGAGGGGTGCTTGTCAATCGTACGGTGACCTCCAGCATTTGGTCACCCAATTACATACCTGGCCCCGGCTGTTCATAGATCGTATAATTTTATCCAGTGGATAAAGCGCTTTCTATCGTATAAAATGTATATTTAATTGGAGGACAATCTATTTGCTAGATGGTGACTTATGCACTGGACATATAAAGTTATCCACACTCTTTGAACAACCGAGGCTTGGAAGAAGAGATACTAATTAACTGGAGTAAATTCCTTGTCTGAAAAAACAACACGTCAATTCCGAAAGCAACGAAGGCAATTGGACTGGAGTCGGTTTGACTATGAAGTGATTCAGTTTATATCGATGGTGTAATAATGATCCGTAATAATTTATTTCCCGTTCCTGTGCAGCGACTTTCCCGGTTCCAATGTTGGATTGCCAGGGAGAAAATTTATGACAAATCCCAGTTAAAAACCAACAGGCCATTTCCGAGTTCTCGTGTTAGCCTCATTATGAAAGCAAGGCTAAGTGCAAAAGCTTTTCATATGGGAATGCCTGCCAGTTTGCTTTCATCCGGGATAACACAACTTACATCGATGATAAATTCGAGGTTTACAGGGAAATTTTAAGATGAGAAAGCTTCCAAAAGGAGAACTGATCAGAGTGTTGGTTGTGTAATTGGGGCGACACTTGAGATACAACTGAACCTCGCCCGGGTTCTATCTCTTATTTTTCAGCTGTTAATAGGAAAAAGAAACTCATCTTTTCTCAGGAAAATGGCGAGTCTATAACCTTGGTTGATTCACGTTTAATAATTGCCGACAAGAGCCCGACGAAACTACTCAAACCAAATCAAACGTTTTATTAATCGAACATAATCGAACTCATGGGCTCGATTAAGTTTGGTAATCGAACACAATCGAACTCTTACCAAAAATTGAAGCAATTGAACCAAATCAAACTTTGATTAAGTTCGATTAGGTTCGATGGTCAAAGATGGCATACATTCGATTAAAAATGGGAGTTATAAAGGAAAATTGCTCGTGTTTTGCTACTGATGGGGCGGCTACTCAGTTTACCTCGCGTTATCTCGTACTGTTCCAAGAAGAGATTGTTCTCATGAAATCTCGCATTATAAAAACAAAAACAAAACAAAACAGAAAATAAAAAAAAACAGCGGAATAATGAACAACAAAAAAACTTTATACGGATGCCTTTGTTATAGCTGTTATAAGGACTCTATAGGATGATAAGTCGGTTTTATTTCAGTTTATGGCATTACCCGCCGGACTCGTTTGATGCATGACTTTGTTCTAAATTGACTCACTATATGACAACAGCAGTGGATCATAAAATGATGTTTCAGTAAAGCTACATCAATCTATTATTCGTTTCAACTACTTCTTTGTTGTTTTTGCATGCTTAAAAAGACTTTTCAAAAGCGTTGTCTATTTCGAGTGATGGTTCAGAACGTTCTGTTCAGCTCGATTGGGTTCGAAAATCGAACGCCATCGAACTCTCACAAAAATGTTTTGCTCTGATTGTCGAACCCAATCGAACCCATTCATTCGATTAAGTTCGATTGAGTTCGATCAAACTTGAACACGTTCCAAATTAATTTAATTTGTGGCATTACATTTTAGCGAAATTCAGTGCAAGATAACCACAACGCACTGAAGAATTTTGCCAATCCGTGCAGAGTAGGGTATTTCATCGGAGGAAAATTTGGTTTCCGTTAAGTTGATAAGAGGCACGATTTAAATTATGGCAATTCTGTCAAAATCACACTATTTTTTTTTTCTTGAAACAAAATGAATTTATGACGAGGGTTCATCGAAAAGGTTTGTTTTACCTTATAAAGGATGGCCTAGAAATATCACAACCATGTCAGAAGTAGAAAATGTAAAACCTCCATTGACTCGCGCGATTTGAATGGGAAGCATGCCTCAGTAAACGCGCAAGACACAAATTGACAAAAATTGACGTGGGAAATCATGTTCTTTATCGTTTAGGTAGTCTAAGTACATCAAGTGCAATTTACAAGCGCTAGCTTTGCAAGGTAAAATAAGTTTATACAATGAAAAGAAACTTTATAATTACCTTGAGCACGGCGTAAAACGCCAGCGTGAGCTGAGTATAACAGCACTTTGCCATCAGCCATGATAAATGCCGCCCCAATTGTTAATTGTCTCCAGTCTCATCGAGGCAATACTTTAGCTCAGCAACTTTTCCGCCAAACAACATGAAGGGTCCCTGCCTTTCAGCTTTTTCGAATAAAATCAACACCAAAACGGAGATTAAATTTGAATTGAAAGACAAGAAGATTATTTTGAACCACGCGACAGCAACCTGTCAAGGGTCCGGTAGTGCGTCATAGCACATGACCGATGTTGAGTCACGTTGCTTGCAAATCTCTCTAAATTGTCTCAGAGATCTTCGGGCTCAACAGCTATTTCACGCAACTAGGTCTAGTTATCTTCTCTGGTTTTACACAGCTTTTATTTGAACCTAAGAGGTTATACAAAATGTCACAGAACCTTGCGTGACTCGTGAACTGATACAAAGAACTCGTTGTTTACGTTACATTTTTGCGGTCAGATCGTTGCTGTTACAAAGGTCATTCGTGTACTTTTGTAGCGTGGCCGTTCCTTTTTGACATGTTAAGTACATTTAGTGAAAAACCGAAAGCGAAAGACATCTATCATTTGAAGTTAGACGGGCAGGAAGGAATATCTAGTTGTGTTTGCCATACTTTAAATAGCTTCAAACAGGCTCAAAAGGCTTGGATAAAATCCCAGGTTGAAATGGATTAATTGTTGCGGAGCTCCGCGCGCCGAAGGCGCATGGTCGCGGAGCACCATAGGTAAGGGAATTTGGGAAACCCATGAAAGCGAAAAATTTTGGTCTGGTTATGACATCACTTTGTCCGTCCTACCTTCCGTCCGTACGCAATCCCACAATGCTAATGCGCCCTTGTTTGTTTAGCCGGAAGTTGCATGGCAAGGTGCGTTGACAACAGAATTGATAAAGAACACATCATGCAAAGTGAATTTATATGTTTTCGTTGGTTATGTTGACAAACGTGGAAAGAAGAGGAAGGGAGAGAAAAAGAAAACAGAAAAGCGGGGCCGATTAAGCAAAGTTCTACGTGAAAGAGAGCGATAAATAGCAAGTTAGAGGAGACTGACCGGAAAAGTAAGTTTAAAGAAGTCTCGCATTTGTCTTTACCACCCGCTCGTGATCAGTTATGGCAACTTTCAGAACTCTAAAATAGCTTTACATAGACACTTTAATCGCCTCTGATATCATTATTATTTGAGGAGAAGTTAATTTTTTAAAAATATGTTTCGTGGCCGTGTTTTTTTTTTTTTTTTGATTTGCACCTTACGGCTCTCATGTGATTGTAAACACACGCAAGTTTCAAAGCTCTGAAATAATTTTACCAAACACCAAAGAGTATTTTTCTGTATTCTTAACAATTATTACTTTAATAATAAGGATCAGATTGACACAGTTTTGAATTTCCAAACATTTTTCCCCAGGAGCTATTAACTAAACTTGCTCTCGCTAAAAATACCATGTCTACGTGATTTCGACGGCCGTTTAAACAGATCATTTGTAAACGAACATATTTTCTTCCAGGCAAAAATCGATGATTTATTATGCTACGTGTTTTAAGCTTTACACAGATACTTGAATCGTTTATTAAATTCTCGATACCATCGACATTCGTGTAGAAATTGATTTTTTTACATTTTGCCTCGTGGCAGTTTTTTTTTTTCATTCGGACCGCACGGCTCTCATGTGTTTGTAAACTCATACAAGCTTTCAAAAAAAGCTCTAAAATAATTTTATCAAAAGCCAGACCCTATTTCCCGTATTATCCATTTGTTAAGAGTGATTTAAATGCTATAACTATTACTATAGGAGCATAATTGACACAGTTTTGAATTTCCAAACATTTTCCCCGGGAGCTATCTTGCTCTCGCAGAAAATATAATGTTTGCGTGATTCCACGGCCGTTTATGGTCATTTGTAAACGAAAATGCTTTCTTCCAGGCAACAATCGATAATTTTTCTTTATGTTATTTGTTTAAAGCATTACCGACAGATGCTTCAATCGTTTATTAACTTCTCGATACCATTGATATTGGTGTAGAAATTAGTTTTTGAAGTTTAAAAGCTCTGAAATAATTCTACCAAAAGCCAAAGACTATTTTCCCACATTTTCCATTTGTTAACGTTTATTTATAGCCTAGAACTATTACTATAGGAGCAAAATTGACACAATTTTGAATTTTCAGACATTTTCCCCCGGAAGCTATCTTGCTCTCGCAGAAAATACCATGCAGTACTTGATTCAACGGCCGAATGCTTTCTTACAGGCGACAATCGATAATTTTCTTTATGCTACGTGTTTAAAGCTTTGCCGACAGATGATTCAATCGTTCATTAACTTCTCGATATCATCGATATTGGTGTAGAAATTAATTTTTTACAAATGTTTTTGGAGGCCGTATTTTTTTCATTTACACCACACGGCTCTCATGTGTTTGTAAACACACACAAGTTTAAAAGCTGTAAAATAATTCTAACAAACACCAAAGACTATTTTTTAATATTCTCCGTTTTTTAACGTTTATATAGAGACTGGAATTATTACTATAGGAGCAGAATTGACGCAGTTTTGAATTTCCAAACATTTTTCCCCAGGCCCACTCAGGGACCCAAAGTCGCCTAAAAACCCTTAAATAACCTAATACGATAAACTTTGCTATTCCTGGACTGACTTTGTTACAATATGTCCTCATGGTTTTGATTCAAACCTTCCATTGTAATAGCGATCACCTTCAGATCAGAGTACGAGTACAAGATCGAGTATGACTGACTTTCGCATTTCAAACCGGTCTTGTTCCCAGAGCCCTTTCTCCTCCATGTTGCTGACCAGTAGAAAAGGAGGCTCTGGGAACAAGATTGGTTTGACATACGATAATCTAAAGCATGAGCACTAGGTCTTAAGGTACTTGTACTCAATCAATCTCATACTTATACCACAATCTGAAGGTCCCTAATATGAAAAGTAATGCAAGTGGCAAATCTATATTAACATTACAGGGAGTTACCTCCCAATCAAAGCTGTGCTCTAAGATAAATTTTAGGAGTCAACTAGGAAGCCCACCCCTCAAAGTTACAGTCCATCTGGGCTACCAATAATTTTTCTCAGATGCCCGAAGGGAATTATTAATCAGGCAACCGGGCACTGCTAGAGCACATCCTTGGCCCAATTCTCTTTTCTACAAAACAGTTTCCCCATCCCACCCACTCACCACTCCCTTAACCCCCAAAAGTGACGTGTAATAGCATCAAAGTCATCTGCATAATACGACTGATTACAAATGTATTTAATATTATTTGACATAGAGATCACAAGAATAAAAGACGTATAATAATAATCACCAATAATAACCTAATAGTGTTACATTTAGAAATACATGGACCCCAGGAAGTCCGTTTTTCAAATACATCTAGGTTTTAGGCAAGCGTATATTCTGCAAGTTACATGACTGTACGCTCAAAACTGAAACGCTATATATAAAGGTGTAGTTATACGTACTGAGTAAATCACAAGCTTACCGATCACAAAAAGGTGAAGAAAAAGTGATCATCTCATCTAGTTCGTCCACCAACAACTTCTACACACTTGGTAGCATCCTCAGATATAACACTAAAGACCATACATCCATCCAAATCAGCTCAAATCGATAACCGCACAGCTTTTGAAGTTTGTTGCCACATGTAAGAGAACCGAGCAAGTACAAAAAGTACTGTTGTTCGGCATAACAAGGCTTTTCTCGTAAGAAACGTCCCATTACTTTGTAGTTGTTCCGTTGTTGGCAGAAAACCTAGAAAACGAGACTCACCATTCGAGGCATAATGGCTGCCGAGGAGCCAAGAAACTGTTTTGATCACGTGACATAAAACCTAGCACATGCACATGTTCCGCGCTTTGCGTGATCTAGAACAACGCTAGACTGGCTAAAGTCATGCAATTCAAGCTAAAAATTGAATAAATGTACATTATTTGTCTCATTTGGATAAAACAACAAATCACGTTCGCTGACGCCCCACCTTATGATCACCCCTTTCATACCACCACAAAAGTTGATCTTCAGTCATTTTCTTACCTAAGAAAAATATACCTATTAATTTCACCTCACCACTCCGTTAACGGACCACATTTTTATGGTAGATGATCATATTAATGGTGCTCCACTGTAGGTTTTCTGTGAAATGTTGTGCATGTTTTTTACGTCACTGAACTAAATACATCCAACTGAAATCCAGTAATTCTTCATTGTAGCACATTCTATGTACTCTCTATTTATCAATTTATGCGTTTTTTTTTTCTCTACTAGTTAATACCTTATCTCCTCGTTTCTCCAGATTCAGTCTTGACCAGTTGGTCAAGTGACACAATAGCTATGATCTACATTGAAAATAACAATGTTTTTAAAGTTTCTACACATATGTACATAAATGATTATGATACAGCCATGCCATCTTCCAAGGGATGATGCGGGAGGGGTAACTCCCATATAAAAGTGATGGGTATGCTCATTGGAAATTCTCTCAACTGAAACCCAAAAGGTACCAGAATCTAGTATTGTAGGCATGGACCCTAAAGCATCCCCCCCCCCCCCTCCCAATTTTCCCCTAAAGGAAATTAATAACCACAATGGGGAAGGATAGACTCAAAGCACCACTTTCACCCTCTAAAATGTACAAGCATCTCCACCATTGCTATATAGGAGTTGCATCCCCCGCCCATCCTCCTGATCTATCAAGCATACCATATTTTCTCGAATAAACGCCAGGGGTTTTTATTTAAAACTTGGCCTGGTAGACTCGGGCGTTAATTTGAACCCAGTGTTTATTCTAGGCTCGGCACTTAATGGAAAAATATGGTGCTTCTATCAATCAACTTTCTCTGCCATGCAAAATGGACGTAAGAATGAAACCCAGTAGTTTCCTGTGGAAAGACAAAGGAATCATCCAGGTTTGGATGATTTGAACAAACCTTGCTATATGTGGGTTGCCATGTGTTGCACAAGATGACTAAACTGAGGTCTCTTAATTGTTAAGAACTCTTCACCTATCACACTATATGGCCCCATTTTGCATCCATTACACCCAGTACCGGTAAAATGTAAATTAACAGTCTCAACTCAAAACTTGATCCTCAGTCCTTCACTCATGTAAGTAGAAGGTAATTCTCTTAAAAAGATGTGAAGCACTGACTTCAGTTCCAAATTGTCTGGAGAAAAATTAATTGAGCAATAAGTTATTTGTTTGCTTGTCTTGAGACACCACTTGAAATTCAAAGAGCTTGACTTGAAACTCAAAGCTCTCAACTAGAGACTCAATACTCATAGAGAATCGAAGATCAAGTTTTTGTTCGCGTTTGGAGTGATTGCCAACTTACATTTGGCCGCTACTGCGGCTGAGATGTCACACTGTATTGAGCACTGCAAAGTGTCAATGTTCCTGGGTAGCACTACTTATAGAAATATTTATTTGTCTGCTCCATCACTTTCAAATTCAGGGATATTCCTTTCAGCTTCAGTCTCATTTTCCACTTGACCAAGATTCTGCAGTCTCCGTTGCTTTTGTCTCTTAGACTGTGGATTTGAGAGCTCCATGTAGGATGTCAAAGTCTGACCATCAGGATTTCTCGCAACTCTTCTTCTATGTTGCATTGCAGTGAGCTCCACTTGATGAATAGCTGCCTGTCCACTTTCATCCCCAGGCTCAGAATCATCTGATTCTTCAAGCAAAGCAGTCAAATTTCTCTGATGAGCATCAGACATGTTGTCCAGCGTAAGCCAGTACTCCTCAGAAAATGCATATGTTGCATTCCCAGTCTACCACCCTGAGGTCAATTCCTCTACTGGAATCACCAGTGGGGTTCGGTCTTCAGTCTTGATGATACTGCCATAATATACTCTGACTGGTGGTGAGAGTAGCACAGATTGTCTTCCTGGAATTGAATCCTCCTCAATGGCCAACTCATCAAGCCAAAATCCAAACACATGACAGCCAGATGTGTTTTTGCTTGCTTGATGTGGCTTGTTGATTTGTAGTAGCCACCATTAGTCACCGGTGGGGATACCATTGTCTGTACCAGGATTTACTGCTACAATATCTCCTGGTACAAATAGATACTCATTTGACTGAACACGGCTAACTAATGAAGCACTTGTTTCTCCTCTTTGAATTTCAAGGTCTCTCATTAATTGTTCAAAGGTTGGAAAGTGGGGCTGATATTCACTGTTACTGTCCTGTAACACAGCATCCTTCTGGACAATCACACATGGTCCGTAACCACACTTGCATCTGTACAGGTCACGAATGTTCTGCGATGGCCTAGCTTTTGTGAAAACATTAAGCATTCTTGCTACCTTCAGGTCTTCTTTGGACTGTCCACTGGGCACATTCATTCTGATTTTGTTGGGGATTGAATTTTCTTACACCACCTCTTGTACTGGACAATGGTGTCCACACTTGACAAACTTGAGCGGTGGGTGGGTTGATATGCACTGAAACAGTTTGTATGATAGGCATGTGGGCAATTACAGGTTTTCTTTATCAGCTCGATCTCGTGGCGGCCTTTACTTAGCGCGTACTGCTGCACGGTGGAGTGCCTGTATTGCCCTGACTGCTTGTGCTTAGCAAAGCTGTGTTTTTTGCTTGATTCATTGACAAATGCATACAGGTTGATACAAGCTAGGATATCCTGATGCTCTAATAGATCAAGTGTTTGAATATGGACCTCCAAGGCCCTCACAGTTTCTGAAAATCCTTGCACTGATACATGCTAAACAGTTCCTTCCGGGCCAGCTGTGGCCCTTTTAAGGAATTCTTTCCTCCGGGCTAACAAGTTCTCCAAGTAGGCAAGCGAATCAATGCGTTTCTTGGTCCCATCAACAAATGCTGCCACAGGGTGCTTCCCTAGTTGAGCCAGATGGTTCTGTTCTTTCTTCGGGAGGAATCCTATGGCTTGGTAAATTTGTCTTATAGTAGACATAAATCTACAGGCAAATTCCACACTGGTGTGCAGTTTGATGCAACCATTCTGATGTCCACCAAAACAACGAAGATGCAAGATTGCAGTGTCACCATCAAAGCTCAACCCAGTTGGTTCTGACAGATGGGATACTTGTTTAAAACCTTGGACATCAACTTTAACAACTTTGGTTTCTAACACTAGCTGTTTGATAGTGTGACCATCAGCAACAAATACGGTCGAAGGAGTCCTCGAAAGACAAGGACCATGGGGCGACTGCAAATTATCCACAATCTTCACAAGTTGTCCAGCCGCGAATGTTTCGTCCATGCATACCAAATAAACACTAGACCCTTCTGTAACTGCAAACGACTCCCTTCCAACAACCGCTAATCTATCAGGCTTCCAATTTCCGAATGTGGAAGTAAGAGGCTGTAATTTCAGTGTTCCTACAAACTAGTCTGCTTGAAAGGAGTGTACACCCTTGATAAACCGGATACAAGAATTTCCTTTGTCACACACAAAGGCTACTTCATTTTTGCCAGGTTCAACAATCAGTACATCAATCCCTGCAGGATGGCTAAATGATGCCTTTGATGCTGGTACTGGGCTTTGTGTGCTGGACCTGTAAAACTAGACAGCATTGGTTTTTATTTATTTTTGCATCACTTGCTTAATGTATGCAGTACATTGTAATTCCTTTTAAAGTGTATATGACATTTTTTTTTCCATTGGCTTCAGATTTTTTTATTTGCTTGATCAAATCTACATGAGACCCATGTGAACATCACCAAAAAAAATCATATCAATTTTTTATTCAAATACTACAGAATATAGAAGACTGGGGATAGTTCCGGCTGTGACATCAAAACAAGAACAGAAGCCAGATTACATCCACATTTTCACCCTTAAAAGCAGCCAAAGATAGAGTCACAGTTGGATGCTATCATTATTCCTTTAGACAATACTTTCCCTTTTTTGAGCAGATTTGTTCACTAAGACAGAATGAAGCTCATGTAGAGCTTTTACAGTATACATGTAACAGAAAACAAAATACAAAATACAGGTAAAGTGGTGAGAAGCCTACCATATGTAACACCCACTACCTAACTTACTGTTATCAACACACCTCAAAGTCATTCTAGCTAGGCTCAAAGAATGCTTGTAACCATCATTCATCAGTGACCAAAAAAGGACAATACTTGACATGCCTTTGTCTATATTCCCAAAATAAAAGAGCACTAAAAGTTGTGTGTGTCACATCTACTGTACAAAAGTTGTGGTTTGTTTATTAGTATTAACATTATTATTTTTTGGATGGTGGGGGTGGGACTTTTCATAGCCTGCTCACAGGCTCTCTTTTGGGGTTTGTGTGTGAGCAACAAAGCCGCAAAAAGCAAGCAGCGAGGTCACGAGGGGTTCAGGGCAATGGGGCCTGCTCACATTTTACAGCTTCGCCGCTCACATGCAAACCCCAAAAGAGAGCCTGTAAGCAGGTTAGAATTTTCAAAACAATTTATTTTTTTTATTTCGTTTCTCTCAAATTAATATTATTATTTCAAACTTAAGACAAACCAAAAATTTAAATTGATTTGAACATTTTTTTTTTAATACAAAAATAAATTTAAACTGAAACAAAAAACACATGCACAACATTTAGTAAGGTTTAGAAGGAGAAAGAATACACCTACCAGTCCAAAGGATATCCGCATTTGCATTTGTGGCAATGTACAGAGGACGGGCAAGTATGCTGTGTGACTTTGCCTCTGTAGCTGTCGGTTTATACTGCTCCGGCACCAGGGTTGTCACGATGGCTCCGATCTCTTTCTCTATTTCCTCTAATGGCTGTGAGACTGTTTGATACCCAATTTTATCACTGTGGGCATCTCGGAAAGCGAAAACACTTGCCGGAGCAGCACTTTTCATTTTTCTTGCCTCATTGGTGCTTGATGCCCAAACTGCTGACAGCAGCCCCTCAAAGAATGTGCCAGACATATCTTTTAGTCTGTAGTGACGTAAAGCTGAAATGCAATTCTTACAAAATGGAGAAGTCCAAAACCATAAAACCGGTAGTTTGGATCATTCAGGTCGTTTGGAGAAACATAATTCAGCTCAATGTGGGCTTTGCGCTGTGATGGGGCCTGGTCTGATGACACGTGTATGCAATGTGCACCGATACATGGATTGGTTTCCAGGTCCAGCCGGTTTTGCACCTTGTGCATACTTCCTTCAAAGATGGATACTCACAGTGTTTTGCATTGTTTGACAAAAGACAGTTACTGCATGCTTGGAGGCATTCAAAGACTTCAGTAAACTCCTCTTTGACACTTTCAGCATCTCCACCATTTGAAGCAAACTTTGTAAAAATATTCACATGCACTGTTCCAGAGGAATCACAAACATCAAATTCCTTTACCTCACTAATCCAGGAACAATTTTCAGAAAAGAATTTATGCACAGCAGTATTACCTTCCATGTAGAGTTGCCTTATTGTGTCCAGTTTTACTGTTGGAATGATTCCATCAAAAAATGTCTCACCATTTTCCTGCCTTGGGAAAGTCCCGATATTTAATGGCATAATTCCATCATAATGCATAACGAGCCAGAGGTTCTTAGCAACCACAAAAAGACCTCTGGATGCCGCTGAGATAGGGGACAATTTGCCACCAATCTCAGCATGATATCCAGCTACTCTGAACATTCCAGTGTAATTGAATCGCTTCTGATACTCGTCTCTGTTTGACGTGGGGGTCAATTTTTACGCGAATGTGTCATAATCCTTAAGCGTGAACATTTATTTATGGCGAGATATTAATTAAATTCTATCTTTAAACCAGACGCATTTGAAAAGTAACTGCGGGAAACGGAAAGCGATACCAAATATGTAGTTTGTTTTGGTTTTGGGGAATTATTCTTTAGGAGGGCTTTTTCAACAACGCCTTCAGAAAACTAGCATTCGAAGGCTCCGATTTTTTTGGTTTATCTTTCACAACATGGAAAAAACAATCTATTCTGTTTTTGGAGGGGGAGAGATATCTCTTTTGAACGCCAATAAATCGCATTCCTAAAATCAAATATGAACTTGCAAAACGGTAAAAGTGGAAATATTCGCAAGTAAACCAAACATATCAGCTTGTGTAAACTTACACAATTGAAAGGTTCTTGAACACCGTGAAAGTGAATTAACATCACCGAGCTAAAATATTTTGCTTCTGTCAATATGTGACATCGATGCGTTCCCATTTTAATATAGACTGCAAGCAGTCCCTTTCTGGATAGTCGAGAGGTCGCGCGAAATAGCCGAGCGCGAAAAAAAAACTATAGCGAACGAGCGGAAGGGGGCTTGGGGAGAGGCGGAAAAAAGGGGAAAGGAAAAGAAAAAGACTGCGCTCTTAGCTGTAAGAGACGCGTTCAGGGTAACTCCGCCCACAATTCGTTAAACTTATTAAGAATCCAATTAAAAATGACAGCTAATAGATAACAACTCCGCATTGTTATTCAATGACCAGAACACCGGGCCAGAACATTGGGAGTGAAGGGGAATAATCGCCGAGCTTCTTTGAAAAGGCCAAAATTCGAATTTTTCTTCAGGGCCCAGAGTAAAGGAAATCGACGACACAAACGCCCGAAGTGTAATTAAGAGCGTGGCTCAAGACAACTGGAAAGCTGTTGTTAATATCATTTTAAAGCATCCTGCGGTGAATTCTGCCGATAAAGCTTGTTCCGCGCGGATGCGAAAATTACATTGTACTTGTTGGCACAAATGTCTTTTAATAATTGTTTTCTTTTTTTAATAATAGTAATAATACCTTTAAAAACAATAACAATAATAATATCACAACGTGATCAATAACTAAATAACCTTTACGTACTATTATACTATTAACATAACATACAATTAATTTACTATTAATTTAATTATTCGATATTACATCGCAAAACATTTCTAACAACAGTTATTTACATGGCAAAACATTTCCGCCCGCAAATAGTAGGTGCTAGTCGAGGGGGACGGAGAAAAGGGGGACAGCAGTCAGTAATAAATTAGCTAAATAAATAACATATACAAACGTAAAGACATAACATTTACAAAATCAACCACTTTTAATAAGTAAATTATAAATTATACTAAACTCATTGTAAAACTAAACTAACTTTTTTTTTGAAACTAAACTAAATGAGATTTTCAGTATCGACTTAATAAATTAAACTGTGTATCCTTACGATAGTTCGCTATTTTTTTAAGCAGTGTAGGCGATTCATCATAATCGTCCTCGGCCTCTAATAACGAGAATAACATGTCATTGGTATTGTGGGATCTTCTTGAAGGCAACTGCTTTAAAACCAAAGTCTTTTGACTGCAACTGTTCTTGGAAAATACTGCGAAACGGAACAACAACCACAATCGAGGCCGTGTTGGTAAAGTCGAAGCTTTGATAAATAATGGATTTCCCGAAACAAGTGGGAAGAACAGCCATTTCATCTTTTCCGAGAGAGCGTTTCTACTGCTAGCTTCTGTTCCTCTTTTAGAACTAAGCCGCCGAGTTGATCGCTTAAATTTACGAACACATCGCTGCTACTCTCTCTCACCGAAGCCATTTCCCTAGTGATCTGAAGTGTTGACATCAAACGTGTGAAGAGGTTAACTACACATCAAACTTGTCTGACAGCAGCTATTGTTTACGGAATTTTCCGTTGCTGGAGCGACGGGAAATACGAACGCGTTTGTTACAGTTAAGAGCGCAGTCCCTTTCTTTTCCTTCTCCTCCGCTATGACCACACCATCTAGACTAACCAGAAAGGGACTGCTTGCAGTCTAATTTTAATACCACGAACGAAACTTTTACTATAGATAAGGTTCCCGGAGAACCGATACTCTTGTTGAATAATTCCTGAACAACTGATCAAACTTCCATTTATTCGTAAAAAGCAAAGTCAAAATCTCAGCATTCCGATAGTCGATGACGCTTCAGAAATGTGTTATCAGGAAAAGAAATTTACCATCAAGCGCTCAAGCTCTCAAGAAAACATATTAAGGCCCTGTTTACAGTGCTAGGGTTACCCTAGCAGTAGAGTAACCCTAGCTGAGCGCGTGGGTTACTCTAGCACGAGGGTAACCATAGCTGCCTTGTAAACGCTCATGCTTGGGATAATTTGCCTAGCCGGAACAACTTCTCAATTGTTTCCAGACTCTGAATGTTCACAACAAATAACCAACACGACGGACCGCGTACAACGCGGGGCTAAATTTCGGCGATATAATGTTCTTTCTCTCGTAAGAGAGGTATTGTGCTCCAAATAAACCGCTTGGAAGGTTGAAATCAATTTCCAAACACCGCAAAGCTAGCTACGCCTATACGAGACCGCTGCCCGTGTGTCTGGAAATGGCACTTACGACGTTAGCAAATCTGAGTATGACCTTGTACCTTGGCAGCAAAAATGATTAATTGACCTAGTTTGCAAATCCTTTATTCTTAGTTTCCATGATTTGTATCTTTTGAACACATTACATTTATGTGTTCAGTCAATTTGTCAAGGCAAAACGTCTAAGACAAAGTATATGTTAGCTTTAAAAGCATCGTTCCAATAATTATTTACAATTCAATGATAACATACCCTTACAACTTTGCAAAAGATGCAGCACTCAGTATCTAGACCCCTTTTGCACAGTTCAGGAGCCAAAGTGTCATCCTGATCATCACTTCGTCTCATCAGCATTATTAAAGCTTTATAATCAAGAGTGACTGTAATAAAATTTGAAACAATAGGAAGAAAAATATGTAAATCTTGCCTACATTTTTATTATTCTATTTTCATGAAGACCATAAAGGGGTAGCTAAGATCATTAAACAGGCCTAGTCAATGACTATTACATTTTAGCTTTGAAACAAAAATTACTCAACACCTTTACTCAACTTATAAAAGGTACAAACAAAGTACAGCCTACTATCCACACTCTCATACAATGAAATCCCTTCCAATTATGTATAACCAAAGAAGACTTCGGAAAAGAGGGTTCACAAGGCCAAAGGCAAAGGATAATGAAATGTCTGCAAAATTTGAACTAGTTTGAAATGTTTATCAAGTGGCTAGGTATAAAAAATGGAACTGGGTACACTAGATCACCTGTAAATTTCACCTCAAAGTGTCTTCCATCAACCGTAATACCATTCTTTTTTATGGCATTTTTTGGGCATTCAGATCCTTTATCAAGGCTTCCACATTCTTCCTGCCAAATGAGAATAAGAACTTCTTTTGATTTAACTACAAACAATGAATGATATGTCTTCCCTTCTTTACCTAAAACAAGACATCCAGTAAGTACCTGTAGTCTATTGTTTTTCTTATTCTGACGAACACTTAAAGGCAAATTGGACAAAACTGATTGTAAATCCAAATGACCATGTAATGCTCTTATTTTTATGACCAAATTAAGGTAGATTAAACACCATAACTTTATCAAAACCCAGCTGTTTTCCTAGCTAAGGCAATGGGATAGACACTTTTCGAACTCTCACTGGAAGCATGATGGACATTCACAGGGACAATACCAATCATGACTTGTTGCCTCCCTGTTGTGGGACAGAAGTACAAAAACATAACTGAAATTCAAATTGATTTCTAATAAAAGCTCAAAGAGTTAAATAACTACTAGATACAAAGGCTGAGACAAAACATGTCACCAGTAGTCTCCATGCTAGAAGGGGAAAAAAAAGTTGTGTTGGCATAAAGCAACTAGGATGCTTGCCCATCACTGAACTCTTAAAAAAAATTATGACTATAAATAATAAAATTAAAACATAACAATAGTAACAGGCTTTATTGTATCAACTTGTTCACCAGTTTGTTTGCACTGGCTTCTTGAAATGACCCAAACAACTACAGGTATTTAGTTAGGTCTTAAGCAGAGTAAAGTGTGTCAAAGAAAGATCTGATGATGATTACATGTAGATGGCATTATCAAAATGGATGCAGCAGTTGTCAAATAAAAAAAAACAATGTCATACTTGATATTTTACCCGAAATCATAGTTTAATATCCAACACCTACCAAAAAATGGTCTTCCATCAAGAAGCCGACCAAATACTTCTTCAACATAGAAAAAAGGAATTTTAACACGAAGGTCATCGCGGAACTTAAACCAGATCCCGACGGCAATGTCATTGTAGATGAAAAAGAAATCATGTGCGAAATTCACTCTTATTATGCTGATTTATATAAATCGGAGGTGGATAGTGATAAAAGCGATGACAGTGACTTCAATAACTTTACTGCCAATCTAGAACTGCCGAAACTATCTGACGATGAAAGGGATGAAATTGAAGGAAAGCTAACTCTTGAAGAATGCCAGAATATATTGAGGACATTTAAATTAGGAAAGTCTCCAGGAGAAGATGGTTATACTGTCGAATTCTTCAACTGTTTTTTTGAAATTCTTGGTCAGGATCTACTGAACAGTCTTAATGCTTCTTACGACGTTGGCGAGCTGTCAATTTCTCAAAGAAGAGGTGTCATAACACTTGTTCCAAAAGAAGATTCTAACTTATTGTTTCTGTCAAATTGGCGCCCCATCACTTTATTAAATGTCGACTATAAGATCGCATCTAAAGTTATTGCTAAAAGAATAGAAAGTATACTACCGAAGTTAATTAATCCAGACCAAACCGGATTTGTTAAAGGAAGATACATCGGGCAGAACATTCGTTTGTTAACAGACGTTCTTGAACAAACAAAACGGCAAAACATTCCGGGAATCCTTCTTTTGCTTGATTTTATTAAAGCTTATGATTCCCTGGAATGGTCCTTTATTCAACAGACTCTTTCTGTATTCAACTTTGGTGAAAGTATCAAACGTTGGATCTCCATTTTGTACGCTAAAAGTGAAAGTTCAGTCTTAAACAATGGCTTTTGTACAGAATCCTTTCCATTGTCTAGAGGAGTTAGACAAGGCTGTCCATTATCCCCTCTCCTCTTTATTCTAGGAGCGGAAATTTTAGCGAGTAAGATACGACAAGATCAAAACATACAGGGGATAAAAATCCACGGTTACGAATTCAAAATTAGTCAATTTGCTGATGACACCTCCTTATTATGTAAAGATCTAAATTCAGTTGAAAATGCCATTGCCTTACTCAATGTCTTTGAACGTGTATCGGGATTGAAGCTTAACCAGTCTAAAACAAAAGCACTATGGCTGGGACCTTGGCGTTTTAGTGATTCTAAACCGTTGGATCTAAAATGGACTAAAGATCCCGTCAGAACTCTTGGTATTTTTATTTCTTACGATGAAAAAGGTAACTACAAGAAGAACATTACCGAAAAAATTGAAAAAATGGACAACCGGCTTAACTTCTGGAGATCCCGAAGTCTAACTCTACTTGGTAGATGTCTAATTTTTAAAAGCTTAGGAGTTCCACAGCTGATTTATTCGGCTTCAATGTCGAGCATGCCTATAGAAGCGAGTGTCAAGTTGATCACCAACTATTTATTTAATTTTATATGGAACAAAAAACCTGATAAAATAAAAAGGCAAGTAATGTACCAGGACTATATGGATGGCGGTTTGCGCGTACCAAATATTTTGACTACATTTAAGTCCCTTAATTTAGCATGGATACCCAGACTTTTAAAAAGTGAAAACTGCTCAGATGAATCTTGGTCATATATCCCAAGCTATTATTTTAAAAGGTATGGTGGACTTAACTTCTTACTTCGATGTAATTACGATAACCATTTTATTAAACAGATTGACCTTCCACTTTTTTATAAAGAAATCCTAATCCACATGTTGGAGTTAAAACAGTTGTATGGATATTACCAAGAGCAAGATTTAGTGCTATTTAATAATAGAGAAATCTTAATAAACGGGAAGCCATTTTATTACAACGAATGGCATCTTAATGGTATATTCTCTATCCGGGATGTTTTAAATGATGAGGGGAAATTTCTTTCCTATCAGGAATTCCTCCAAAAATACCGTCACCTTAAGTGCAATTTTCTTCGATATTTTCAAGTCCTTGCAGCAATTTCGAAACATCTGCGAGAAAAGGCAAGTCAGACCTCGCTTAACAAACGCGAATTCGAAAAGGACAACTTTATATTCTCTCTGTCGCCAACTGTTTCAATAAACTTACTCAAGGTGAAAAGCAAAGATTTCTATTGGCTTATTACAAAAAAATTTGTAACTAAGGCTACTGGTTCAAGGAAATGGGAACACGAAATTCAGTCGATGAATTTGAGTTGGCCTTGCTATTTTAGTAAATTGAAGCTAATCTGTAAGGAACCTAAACTTAGAGAATTCTATTATAAATTTTTACATAGAATTATTGTTACAAAGAAGGAATTGTATTACTTTGGTATTGAAAATAACAAAGACTGTCTATACTGTAATGAAGGTGACTCGATGGGTCACACTTTCATCGACTGCCACTTTTCCAAGTCCTTTATCAGTAACGTTATGGAATGGTTCAACAGGGAACATGCCACCTCCCTTTCAACCTCCACCGAAGAATTTCTATTTGGTAAATTTGGTAATGATCAGTTATCGTCTTCAGATATGTCCCTTAAAAAATTTAATTATTGCTTGTTATTTGCAAAATATTATCTTTACTGTCAAAAACTGAACAAAAAACAAATCAACTTTGATGAGTTTAAGCAACGTATTCTCTTCAAACTTCGCATTGAAGGCCTTTCATAATTCAACCTCTTTAATATTCATTATTTACTTAGTCTACTTAGTCTATATTTAACATGCCTGTTACAACTTGTGTTTGTGTGTACGTTTTTTGTGCATGTGTCCAGTGTTGTGTAACTGTGTGTATTTCTGAAATGTAAAACTACAAATTGTAATCTTGTTATTTCCAATAAAGATTTCCATTAAAAAAAAAAAAAAAAAGTTTTAAATTGACTTCCAGCATTTCCTGGTCAGGTTGATGCAGTCTGGTCTCCCTTGCAGCCCAGGCCACAGCAGCTGAAAGGCTAACCTGAAATCCACAGGGAGCACCATCTGGGAGAGGCTTGACACCCATTGCCTTCCTCACAATACGACAAATCAATTTTCTAATTGCTTTGATTTGGTTTTTATTGAGAAGGACTGGGATGTCAGTATATTCTAGGAAAAAACGCAGATTAAAGAACCCATCAATAATTGTCATAACAAAACTGAAAGATCATCACATAGAACATTGCAAAATAATTAGTCACAATGAATTGTTTTGGGGGGTCTCTCATCTTCATATGAATAAGAATGAGTGTGAAACATTTTCATTGTTTTTAATTGGTGCAGATTTTTAATGTGTTGGCCATCCTGTCAACAGCATCTACATCTGTTATCCTGCTCTTTTGGGAGGAAACATGTTTTCACAGCCTAAAATAACCATCTTCCCTGATATTTTGTCGGCAAAGAAACCACAGAAAATTTGAAACCGCAACCGGAAAGCAAACTTTTGCTTTCAACTATCAGGGTTGCACAAGGTGAAACAAATGTGTCAGTGATTACACTTTGCATAACTTAAAAAATCTTTGGTCAAAATTTTAGGCCAATAATCTTAGCAACATTGTTTCTTCGCCATTTGACCAGCACGCTTACACCCATCTTTCCTCAGCAGAAGAAGATGACAGACTTGGTGTGCTAAGTTTGACGAGCTCCGGAAACAAGTAATAATTATTATAAAATAATAGATAGAGTAATAATAATTATAAAATCCACGTCCGTGCATGTTAAAAATAGAACGCGAACTTGAGCAGATCTTGCGCGCTGTTTAATTTTATTGCATATTTCCTGTTTGCTGTTCAGTGACAAGAAATGACAGTTTTAGCTGTGTTTCCTATTGTTAAGCCCGAGTTTTCCGAAATCTGCCCGCTCCAACTAAGCACTACGGTGCCTTTGATGTTTTTGCCGATTTCCAAAAATTTTCCAAACCATAATAGTTAGGGTTGCACTAGGAAAAGTGTCTCGTTGACAGATTTCGACTGCAAAGTAAACAAATTCTCGCAAAGTAAACAAATTCTCGCATAAATTCTCACAAAATTTTGCTTAGTGCGAACTATGCCATGAGTTTCCATTGTTATATATGTTGTGGTCCAATTTTATCCCTTATCCTTGGTTCACCCTTTGTTTTTGGGTATGGTAATGTGTGGAAATATGATAATTATTTAAAACAAAGGAAGAAAAAAATTTAAACCAGGGATAAATTTGAACCACAACATATAGTTTGCTCGTAGTTACTAAAACAAGGAATGACCTCAAATGATCTAAAATGACCTAAAATGAACAAATATGAACCTAAAATGACCTAAAATGATATAAAATTATTATTTTTTTAATTTTATAACAAAGACTAGTGAGCAGCACAACAGAAGACTTCTTATAGTTTATTTCCGACGCGTTTCGTCTCTACCGGAGACTTCTGCAAGGAAATTCCCGATAATTACTCTATCACAACCGCGGCTTTGATTGATGCAAAGTGTGTAGTTTTTCCCAAGTGTCTAGTTTTTCCAAACCATAGATGGCATTTAATAAGAAGAAAATCCAGCGCTAAAAGAAAATTTAACCGGGAGCACCGCTCTTTTCATAGAGAAAAGGGTGTTCTTTGGAAGACATAACCCGTGAGGGCAAAACTCTTATTTAGGCTAAACACGCACATGAGAGTCGCGTAGGCCTGTCAACCCCATTATGCCATGTTGATTAATAACAGACAGGCCCTCTCTCATGTCGTGAAAGACACACTGTACAAGAACTCCGTAAAAACAAAGACGAAAAACGCACTCCTGGCGGTGTATACAGCTTTATACAGTCTCCATAGTGAGCTATATGCTGCAACACATATCAGACACTTCTACCTATCCGCGAGCAAAATGGCAGTTCATGTACAAAACTTAACGTTTTAGCCATCATAGAAAACACAGCGTCAAGCTTAGCCCCACCACGGATCGAACTCGCAGCCACCAGATTGGTTAAAACCAAGGAGCCAATTGAATTGCAGGGTTTTCGATCCGAACAATGGGTTTATAATTTGACAAGAGAGCGCGTTTGTTGAAATGATACCGAGAACTCATCTCTATCATTTCTGAAGAATCGGCAACTGATGAGATCCACAAGATTCGGATCGAAACAGCGGTCTTGCCTGACCATTGCCTTAAATGCTACAGAATTTACTTACGGCCGAAGGACTAGAAGCAGCCCCTGGCCAGAGCACGTAAACACAGGAGGAAAATACTAAGCTCCCGCAACACAAACCTCACAGTTACAGAGCTTAGCGGAGCGACAACAAAACACACAGCCGTAACTTAAGCGGCCTTTAGCCCTCAATTTAACGCATTGCATAGCTTTCAAAGAAGCTACAATAATTAAGAACGGATCAAGAGACAAATAACCGTGATAAGAAACACAGCATCTTGCAACAAAAGCAAATAGCCGGGCCCGGCAATCTGACGAAAGCTGCATATAATGTATAGCTATTACACGGTTCTAATCCTATCCTTACAACGATAAAAAGAGAGGCTATACTGTCACCAGACGCACTGAAATGAGCCATACCAAGCCTAAACAAAAACGGCATAAGAACGACAGTATCTAAACGGAAACTTAACAACAAGAGGTCAAAATGACCTTTGAGATCAATTACAACACATGCGACAATTAAACACATGGCTTTGTTCAATGTCTATCGCGCAAATCCTTCAAACCATAGATAGCATTTAATAAGAATAAAATCCAGCGCTAAAAGAAAATTTAAACGGGAGCACCGCTCTTTTCATAGAGAAAAGGGTGTTCTTTGGAAGACATAACCCGTGAGGGCAAAACTCTTATTTAGGCTAAACATGCACATGAGAGTCGCGTAGGCCTGTCAACCCCATTATGCTATTCTGATCAGTTCTCCTTTTGGAAGCTTTTTCATCTTAAATTCCCCTGTAAACCACGAATTCATCATCGATGTTAGTTGTGTTATCCCGGATGAAAGCAAACTGGCAGGCATTCCCATATGAAAAGCTTTTGCACTTAGCCTCGCTTTCATAATGAGGCTCAAATGGGAACTCGGAAATGGCCTGTTGGTTTTTAACTGGGATTTATCATCAGTTTTTTCCCTCACAATCCAACATTGGAACCGGGAAAGTCGCCGCACAGGAATGAGAAATAAATTATTACGGATCATTATTACAACATCGATATTAACTGAATCACTTCATGGTCAAACCTACTCTAGTCAAATTGCCTTCGTTGCTTTCAGAATTGACGTATTGATTTTTCAGACAATCAATTTACTCCAGTTAATTAGTATCTCTTCTTCCAAGCCTCGGTTGTTCAAAAAGTGTGGATAACTTTATATGTCCAGTGCATAAGTCACCATCCAGCGAATAGATTGTCCTCTAATTTAATATACATTTAATACGACGGAAAGCGCTTTATCCACTGGATAAAATTATGCGATCTATGAACAACCGGGGCCAGATATGTAATTGGTTACCAAATGCTGGAGGTCACCGTACGATGGACAAGCACCCCTCGGGAGGGTGGTGAGATGGGAATGAAGGTGAGGGGTGAGGTTAGTTGAGTTGAGGTGAGATATAACTTTTAGTATCAATTCAACGACGATATCATCAAGTTCCTTGTATAACTTAACCATGCTGCAGAAACCGGGTTTAATTTCGCTAGCGCTCCGCCTGTATGTAACACCATGACCCGAATACCTGGTTTAACTCTCAAAAATAACTCAATAGCATTCAGTTTTATTAGGAAGATTTATTTATCAGTTATCAATCTAAGGCGTAACACAGCATCAGCTCGACAGTCTAATAATTTTCTAGAAGAACACGCCGATATTTCTTGCAACAGGAATACAAGACCATTTCAGATCTCGCGCTCACGGCCACGGCGACATCTTCGGAACTTAGAGATGCATCTTACTTTGGTCACGCTTGTTGCCAAACAGAGTGCCAACCTCCTTTTGCATCCCTAAATAAAAAACAGAAAAGAAGCAAAATCGTAATTGAGTCTGTACGGGTAGAAAAAAGGCTTTGTTGTAGGTAAAAGGGTAAGTGGATATGGATAACTCGTGATTAACTAACGCAGTATTTCAGTGCCTCGCTTGGACTATCATTTAGCACGGTGAAAGAAGAGAAACAAGAAAAACTGCTAGTGAATGTATGCGGATTAGAATATGTACAGTAATTAAATAATTATACTAGGTAAAATGAATTATTACAGAAACCAATAGAGGACGAATGAATCAATTAACGAAAGAACAAAACGAGCGAACGAATAAATTACCTTATTTATACACGGTCAACTCATCAGTTCTTTATTTATACTAAACTGAACTACTTAATTTCTTTTTTCTATCGTAAAACAGCTATTTCTATACCTTAAGATTAAAATTATGTCTAACACTGCTATATGAATAGTGAAATGTGAGATTTGACGGAAAGTTTCCTCCAAAGAATTGTCCCAGCGAAACTGAATCTTTCCTTCATAGAATTCGAGCAAGGAAACGGGCAAGGTGGCTGGGGTAGCAAGTTTACCACTAATATCTCTTAGAAAGTAACTGCAGACTGGAACAAAGATAGTCAGATGCCAAACAGTGGAGTGACTTCTAGAACCATTGCGGCATTATTTAATCTTCTCAGGAGTTGTCAAGTTTCTTCCAGCCAAGTGGATTATCTCTTGTAGCAAATACGAACTGCTAGTGAAATGTGTTTATGAATTCCATGTCAGTTAATAGTTGATAACTTAAAAGTTGCAGAGAGAACAACGTTCAAAAAAGTGAAGCTTGAACTGGATCCAAACCATCATCAATAATGGGTTCCAGTGAAATACCCGTTCAAACCTACTATTTCAAGGTTCTACTAACTTCACTATATATGCAACAGTCTATTAATCTGTTCTTGTGTACATAGCAGGTCGAATATTGGCTGTCAGAAGCTGCCCTTTTTTTTCCTATTGCCAGCCTTTCAATCAATGTCGTTTGTAAACCAGGAATTCTTATCATTGCTATTCAGTTACGTTATCATCCCAGATGAAAGCAAACTGACGGACGGTCTCAAAGCTAGTATTTGGTTCAATCAAAGATTATTCCCTTTTGGGTCGAATCTTAAGGGTGGCCTAGTAGGAACTTCGTTAAATCAAAATAACCAAATTAACGACCTAATCGTTCTTTTATAAGAAAGAGAGAGAGAAAAAAAAAACATAAAAACTGGTACGTACTTTTCTCGCACGCGCATCATGAACATTTTCGTCGATGCTGTCGTCATCATTCTCGATCTCAGCAGGATCGTTTAGCTGAACATCTCCCTCTTCGTCCTCACCGTCACTCATTTCTTCAAAAAAAGGCTTTGCGTACACCACGGTCGCCAGAAATCAAAAATCAGTCTCATGTTTTCTTGTCAGCAATTTCTTTCTTTTCAGCCGAGCTCCGAAACAAGACGTAACTATATCCACCACGAGTGAATCAGCTTTCAAACGCCAAACGCTTGCTGCTATTTTATAAAAATTCGTGAAACAAATGGCCCTCGATCGTTGGATAACAAGTCCAATACACCTGATTATGGGAAAATTTGAAGGCAAATAGCTCAAGGAAAGTATATTTCAAGTTTAGAGACTGTTTTAACAGCTTTTTCATAACCTGCTAACGTCTAAAAGCGTCAAAGAAACGTGTTTCACTATAAAACGGCAAATAGATAAAATGAGATCGAACATTTTTAAATTGTATGTAAAGACAGAATTATACTGAATAATATATCAACGTTATAAAAAGGTAATCCTCCTTACTAATCAACTACTTTTTTATTGTTCTTTCTGGTCTATCATGTTAATAGCACCAATGAGTTTTCTTTTATTTCGAAAATATATATCACGATTAAATTGTGAGATATTACATTTACTTGACAAACGTTAAATTTTAGTTTGCTTTGTGAGTTTGTGATTTTTTCAAATTAAAAAATCTAATATGGTTTTTCGAGTGTTGTGAGCAGGTGAGTTCTACTGCAATCTGCGAAAAAAGTATCCTGAAAGAGTCGCAGTTTACAACACGGAGGAAGCTTAGACCATACTAACTTAATTCATATCGGTAAAGAATTACATTGCCTCTCATAAACTTTTACCATGCTCCCATTCAATTCAAACCTGTTAACTTAGAAAATTGTTGTTTGATGTTTTTATTTTAGTAACTGCTTAAGTCTAAACACGTCCTTGTCTCTTTAATTTTTATCACTAAAAAAGTATTTTCCCTAATGTCTATTTCTTACTTTTTTTAGTGGGGTTGGTATCTTAACTTTAGTTAAGTAGAATAACTTTGAAATCGTACGAGAAAAAACTTTAAAATTGAAAAATAAATTAATGTGATACTGGGTTTACCAGATGATGCGGGCTATTAGTAACTAACAGGTTCAACCTAGGCCGGCAAGATGACTGGAAAGTAAAAACATGAACAACGCAATGGATTTGAGAAAGAGCTAGCGTTTATCAAAAATATCATAGAGCAAACTAACCAATTACCAGATTTGTGTGTTTAATGGGTCAGTTATTCCGTCCGTTAAGATACCTGAGTATATTATATTACGAGGCGACATTGCAAAGATTTTTTGCCCAATGGATGGTTTCTGATTCAGTGGTTTCTAAGAATCTGAATTTTAGCACTCGACAGTTTGACGTTAAGATGACTATATAACAAATTGGACAACCATTGGACAAGCATTAATTGAACGTGGGCAGTTTTCGTCGATTCTGCAATGGAAAATAATTTGCAATTGAAAATTTGAAAAGTTGTATATATGCTTGCAGCTGAGTCTGAAATTAAAGCGCAAATTGTGAAGTGTCTGGTTGACATGACACAATTCATTCAAAGTTCAGTTACCGTTTATGTTCAGGGAGGAAATTTTTAGATTTTATTTTTATCCATAGAAATAAACTTTCCAGTAAGATCTTAGAAACAGAAAAATATTTGAAAAAGGGTGAATATTAACCGAGAAATTGGGATATAAGCGATTTTCAACTGAAATAAAACTTCACTTTGATTGACAACGTATTGCTGTTTTTTGAATCTTTAATCTTGAAAGAACACTTTCAAGAGTTAAAACTCCCAAAAAATTTGGTCAATTTCATTCAATTTAACCAGATGCTGATCATGCCATTTCCATGTGTTTGAAAGCAATCGAATTAAGGAAAATCCAACACGAGTTTTTTGGCCTTTGGGATGCTGACCTCGAGAAAAAAATTCCAAAATATGAAAATCGAATTGATTTGGAACGGTCTGGACCTTAAAGCTTCGACTGCGTGGTAAACTCGGGAATTCAATTTCTTGAAACACCAATGAAATATTTAAATAGCCAGTTCTATAAGCTTTAATTCGATATAGGGCTTTTGAGGATCTGTGATATAACACAGAGGCGCTACGTATAGCTCCATTAGACTGGTTGAACCCTTGAAGGTACACTGTAGCCTTAAATAAAGTCACGTCACGTTGGGAACGGTCCAGCATTTTGTGTTAACGGTAATTATCGCCATTTGCATTTGTTTGGGAAAAACAAGGGAGCGCAAAATAGTCAGGCTGGTTTATAAACAGGGAACTCAACGAGAATATTGAAGCGAAATAATTATAATGTTGATTCCTATATTCCCACATTGGGACATTTTTATGTCCTTTTAATGGGGAAATTTGTGTAAACTAAAACAGTTCAATTCTTTAGCTTAAAATTTGAAAACTGCTGAATATTTTAGGAAACGGAATGCTAATCCCCAAATTTACAAACTGCTGTAGGCTTAAATTCCGAAAATACAACCTGACCTTTTTTCCATTCTTTAAATGATGTATTTGCGCCTTTTTCCTTTGTCAACCAAGCCAAACTTTTATTTGACCTTGTTATAAATGAAAACTTTGTTTGTCGTCACAATTGAATCCGAAGATCTCAGGCAGGGAATGTCTTTTCCAAAAGATGTTCAACCGAAACATTAACTGGTGTCCATGTCTGGAGCACTGAAAGCCTTTTAGATCCAAGCTCAAGACAGTACTTACTATACAATTTACTAGTTCAATCCTTTAAAGGAGTTTTCATAGCTATCTGACTTTCAACACTGGTGATACATCGAAATAAATTACACTTAACTACGAACTACGGTCATACTACTAGAAGAACACAATATTGATACCGCCACAAGCATTCTGGCAAAGTCCCCCACACAGTGTTGATCCCCGGAAAACCCCACGGGGAGTGGATAATATTAAAGACATTTGATATTTGATATCCAGTGTAGATCGACTCGAAATCGGACCTCGTTGTTCCTCTTAACTTAACGTGGGCAGTTTTCGTCGATTTTGCAATTGAAACATCCATGCAGGCTGGAGCTGGTTAACAAGGCATGTTTCATTTAAATAAAGCGACGTTATCGGAAAGGGCGAGCATTTCGCGTTTGAACAGTCTAAATTCCCTCGCTATTTTATGGCCTTTTAAAAGGTAAATTTGTGTAATCTTAAACAGCCTTCTTTAGCTGAAAATTTATATAGCATAAACTTCCAGGGAAGGCAATGTAATCCCTTGAGCTGCTGATGCTAGCTAGCCTTTTTTGGCATTATTAAAGACGTATTTCTCCTGTAAAAGGACAGATATAGGAAGCGTAGTAAGGTGTCTACGCCAAACCTCGTTGATTGGTTGAGATTGAGAGAATCAAATAGTCTGAAACGCCAAATTTTCAGGGAAATCTAACGAGAATATTAGGGAGACAACGACAACGCCACAAAACGATAGGTTTAATGAGCAAAAATAATCGCTTTGCACGTGCGTTTTACATTTTGGTACATTTCTTTGCTGTCCTCTGCAAAACAACAACGTGAAATGACATTCTAAGTTTTTTGGAGAGCGTGAGCACACGACGGTGAATTTGTCATTTTATCTCTTAACTTGTACGCCACTTCTACCAATTTGGTTACAGGATAGTTCGCTGTTTCTGTAGAAGTTGAGCAAGTTAAAATATTCGCGAAGTAGCACAAATGAAATAAAGCCATTGCCGTTGTCGCTGCTTAAGCTCCCTAATATTCTCGTTGGACACCCCTGAAAAAATGGCGTTTCAGACTTTTTGCCATCTATTCACTTTAAACGTTCTGAGATTCATATGATAGAAACAGGCTTGGCGTAGAGTGCGAAAAAGGCCAGCTAATATCAGCAGCTCGTAAATTCAAGGGATTAATTTTATAATTGCGTTCCCTGGAAGTTTGTGCTATATATACAATTTCAGTTAAGAAATGCGATCAGATCAGGCTGTTTTAGATAACGGCAAATTTACCTTTTAAGGGGTTATAAAATGACCAGGGAATTTAGACTGTGTAAATGCGAAATGCTTTATGTGTCAGATCGGTGAAGAAAGATGAAGTCTTTCCCTGTAGCATTGCAGCTTTAATATTAAAACACGAAGGGAAACCTTCTGATGTTTTAATGTAGCTTTTAAAATTTTTAAGATTAAGCCTATGTGGAAAGGTAATTTATTTGTAGAAAACCGTGTTACTAGTAGACCTAGTGAAGATAACTGAACCATACGGAAATAAGGGAAGGGACAGACAGACGGAAAGAGGAGTGAACATAAGGCCGAAACCACTAAAGGCCAATGAGAGACTAACTGAATAATCAGACAAATACCCCATATATACCAGCCAAAATGAACAAACCACACAACCGAAAGCCAACTCAGCCCCATAACCGAACGATCAGCATAAGAAACCAATTGCACTGGTAAAAAATTTGTTTGAAAATGGGCTTTTAAATGCGTACATCTTTATTAAAATTTTTATTGACTTTTTCAGTACTTTGTCCTTATAGATATTGGATGCGACCGCACGACCGAAGAAACAGCACCAAATGTCAATTTCACGGTTGTTTTTCGAATTGAGGGCTTCTTCGTAATGTTTTCATAGAGCTTTTAAATGGTTAAATTTTATTCTTTATAACATGTTTATGCCCATGGATAGCAAGAAGGACTGGGAAATTGGAGGAACAACTGAACAAATCAGAAACGCAAACGAACGAACAAACGGGAGCCCGAGCGAACGAACGTCCAAAACGGGCGAACGGACAGCCGAATGACTGAGTTATCGAAAAAACGGTCCACCGGGATTACATTGCCTTCCCTGGAAGTTTATGCTGTATAAATTTTCAGCTAAAGAATGCGAACAGATCATGCTGTTCTAGATTACACAAAAAGGGCCATAAAATAACGTGGGAATTTAGCAGACTGCTCAAACGCGAAATGCTAGCCCTTTTCGATAACGTCACTTTATTTAAAAACATGCCATGTCAACAACCTCTAGCCTGCGTGGCTGTTTGGATTATAGAATCGACGAAAACTGCCCACGTTAAGTTAAAACTGTCAAACAAAGTCAAATGGTTATTATTTTACCCTACTTTGCATTAAGGGGGAAGCATTATGAGGGTTTAATGTAAGGAAACTGAATGTATAATAACGAAGAATATATAATATTAGAAAAAAGTATGTAATTCAAATATTTCATTTCTTTTAAGAAAAAAGTTTGCACTGCCGTCAAGTACTTGCTTAAATTGTTTTGTTGGGTTGATTGCATCCAATCTCCTTAAACGTTCTGAGATTCATATTACCGAACCAGGTTTTGCCAAAGACACCTTAATGGGCTTACTATATCTGTCCTTTACGGACATTAAGGATTGAATTTCAACTGAAGGCGACCGATTCCAGTCCCGAGTCCCGAGTCTAATTCCACTTCAAATTTTGCATAGGAAACCCAGCTTTAAGGCCGGATTTCTTACCCAAATTGCGATTTCGAGCCCATCTATACTGGATATCAAATATCAAATATCTTTAATATTATCCACTGCCCGTTGAGTTTTATGGGGATCATGTACAACACTATGTAAGAAATTTTGTCAGAATGCTCATGGCGGTATCAATATTGTGATCTTTTAGAAGTATCACCGTAGTCCGTAGTTTAGTCTAATTTATTTCAAAGTATCACTATTGTTGTAAATCAGATATTCCAAAAAAACAAAAACAATACAAAACAAAACAAAAACCCTCAAAGAGTTCAAAGGATTAAAAAAAAAAAATAAATCGTATGGCAAGGAAAGACATTACCTGCCTCAGTGAAAATTTAGGATTCAATTGTGACGAAAAAAAACGTTCCATTTACAAAAAGGTCGAATGAAAGTTTAACATAGCTGATAAGCAAAGGAAGGGCAAGTACATCTTTAAAGGGGTAAAAATAACATCAGCTTGTATCCTTAGAAAGCCTACAACAGTTCGTAAATTAGGGAATTACCATTCCGCTTCCCAAAATGTTCGCCAATTTATAAACTTTGAGCTAAAGAATTGAACTGTTTTAGGTTACACAAATTTCCCCGTTAAAAGGACATAAAATAGTACCGATGTAGGAATTTAGGAACAAACATTTCAATTCAGTATTTTGGTTTAATATTCTCGTTGAGTTCCCTGTTCATAAGCCAGCCTGACTATTTTGCATTCCCTCGATTTTCCCAAACAAATGCTAATGGCGATAATTACCGTTAACCGTTCTAACGCAAAATGCTGGACCGTTCCCAACGTAACGTTACTTTATTAAAGGCTACAGTGTACCTTCCAGGGTTCAACCAGTTTAATGGATGTATAGGTAGCGCCGCTGGGTTATATCACAGATCCTCAAAAGCCCTATATCGAATTAAAGCTTATAGAACTGGCTATTTAAATATTTCATTGGTGTTTCAAGAAATTGAATTCCCGAGTTTACCGCGCAGTCGAAGCTTTAAGGTCCAGACCGTTCCAAATCAATTCGATTTTCATATTTTGGAATTTTTTTCTCGAGGTCAGCATCCCAAAGGCTAAAAAACTCGTGTTGGATTTTCCTTAATTCGATTGCATTCAAACACATGAAAATGGCATGATCAGCATCTGGCCAAATTGAATGAGGTTGACCAAATCTTTTGAGAGTTTTAACTCTTGAAAGTGGCCTTTCCAAGCGAAGATTAAAGATTTAGAAAACAGCAATACGTTGTCAATCAAAGTGAAGTTTTATTTCAGTTGAAAATCGCTTATATCCCAATTTCTCGGTTAATATTCACCCTTTTTCAAATATTTTTCTGTTTCTAAGATCTTACTGGAAAGTTTATTTCTATGGATAAAAATAAAATCTAAAAATTTCCTCCCTGAACATAAACGGTAACGAACTTTGAATGAATTGTGTCATGTCAACCAGACACTTCACAATTTGCGCTTTAATTTCAGACTCAGCTGCAAGCATATATACAACTTTTCAAATTTTCAATTGCAAATTATTTTCCATTGCAGAATCGACAAAAAATTCCCCACGTTCAATTAATGCTTGTCCAATGGTTGTCCAATTTGTGATATAGTCATCTTAACGTCAAAATGCCGAGTGCTAAAATTCAGATTCTTAGAAACCACTGAATCAGAAACCATCCATTGGGCAAAAAATCTTTGCAATGTCGCCTCGTAATATAATATACTCAGGTATCTTAACGGACGGAATAACTGACCCATTAAACACACAAATCACGTAATTGTTTAGTTTGCTCTATAATATTTTTGATAAACGCTAGCTCTTTCTCAAACCCATTGCGTTGTTCATGTTTTTTCTTTCCAGCCATTATGCCGGCCTAGGTTGAACCTGTTAGTTACTAATAGCCCGCATCATCTGGTAAACCCAGTATCACATTAATTTATTTTTCAATTTTAAAGTTTTTTCTCGTACGATTTCAAAGTTATTCTACTTAACTAAAGTTAAGATACCAACCCCACTAAAAAAAGTAAAACATAGACATTAGGGAAAATACTTTTTTAGTGATAAAAATTTGATTCCTCAGTTACCAATGGCACTTTTATTAAAGAGACAAGGACGTGTTTAGACTTAAGCAGTTACAAAAATAAAAACATAAATCAACAATTTTCTTATTTAACAGGTTTGAATTGAATGGGAGCATGTTAAAAGTTTATTAGAGGCAATGTAATTCTCTACCGATATGAATTAAGTTAGTATGGTCTAAGCTTCCTCCGTGTTGTAAACTGCAACTCTTTCAGGATACTTTTTTTCGCAGATTGCAGTAGAACTCACCTGCTCACAACACTCGAAAAACAATATTAGATTTTTTAATTCGAAAAAAATCACAAACTCACAAAGCAAACTAAAATTTAACGTTTGTCAAGTAAATGGAATATCTCACAATTTATTCGTGATATATATTTGCAAAGTAAAAGATTTACGCTATTAACATGATAAACCAGAAAGACAAAATAAAAAAGTAGTTGATTTGTATAGAGGATTACCTTTTTATTATATTAGTATATTATTCAGTATAATTCTGTCTTTACATAAAATTTAGAAATGTTCAATCTAATTTTATCTATTTGCCGTCTTATAGTAAAACTGGTTTCTTTCACCCTTTTAGACGTTAGCAGGTTATGAAAAAGCTGTTAAAACAGTCTGTAAACTTCAAATATACTTTCCTTGAACTGTTTGCCGTCAAATTTTCCCACAATCAGGTGTATTGGACTTGTTATCCAACGATCGAGGGCCATCTGCTTCACGAAGTTCTATAAAAGAGCGGCAAGCGTTTGGCGTTTGAAAGCTGATTCACTCGTGGTGGATATAGTTACGTCTTGTTTCGGAGCTCGGCTGAAAAGAAAGAAATTGCTGACAAGAAAACATGAGACTGATTTTTGCATTAGCCTTCGTCCTTCTGGCGACCGTGGTGTACGCAAAGCCTTTGTTTGACGAAATGAGTGACGGCGAGGACGAAGAGGGGGATGTTCAGCTAAACGATCCTGCTGAGCTCGAGAATGATGACGACACCATCGACGAAAATGTTGATGATGCGCGTGCGAAAAGAAGAGTACGTACCAGATTTTATTCTCTCTCTCTCTCTCTCTCTCTCTCTCTCTCTCTCTCTCTCTCTCTCTCTCTCTCTCTCTCTCTCTCTCTCTCTCTCTCTCTCTCTCTCTCTCTCTCTCTCTCTCTCTCTCTCTCTCTCTCTCTCTCTCTCTCTCTCTCTCCCTCTCTCTCCTATAAAAAAACGATTAGGTCGCCAATTCTGTTATTTTGCTTTAACGAAGTTCCCACCAGGCCACCATTAAGATTCAACCCAAAAGGGACCATTAAGATTCAACCCAAAAGGGAATAACTTTGATTGAACCAAATACTAGCTTTAAGACCGTCCGTCAGTTTGCTTTTATCTGGGATGATAAGGTAACTGAATAGCAATGATAAGAATTCCTGGTTTACAAACGACATTGATTAAAAGGCTGGGATTAGGAAAAAAAAGGGCAGGGCAGTTTCTGGTAGCCAATATTCGACCTGCTATGTACACAAGTACAGATTAATAGATTGTTACATATATAGTGAAGTTGGTAGAATCTTGAAATAGTAGGTTTGAACGGGTATTTCACTGGAACCCGTTATTGATGATTGTTTGGATCCAGTTCAAGCTTCACTTTTTTGTAAGTTGTTCTCTGCAACTTTTGAGTTAACAACTTTTAACACTGTCATGGAATTCATAAACACATTTCACTAGCAGCTCGTATTTGCTACAAGAGATAATCCACTTGGCTGGAAGAAACTTGACAACTCCTGAGTAGATTACATAATGCCGCAATGGTTCTATAAGTCACTCCACTGTTTGGCATCTGACTATCTTTGTTCCAAATTTAGCAATCGTAGCTATGTCTCCAGTTACGTTCTAAGAGATATTAGTGGTAAACTTGCTACCCCAGCCACCTTGCCCGTTACCCTGCTCGAAATTCATGAAGGAAAGATTCAGTTTCGCTGGGACATTTCTTTGGAGAAAAATTCCCGTCAAATCTCACATTTCACCACTCATATAGCAGTTTAAGACATAATTTTAATCTTTAGGTATAGAAATAGCTGTTTTACGATAGAAAAAAGAAAAGTAGTTCAGTCTAGTCTAAATAAAGAACTGATAATTTGACCGTGTATAAATAAGGTAATTTATTCGTTCGTTCTTTCCTTCATTCATTCGTTCGTCCTCTATTGGTTTCTGTAATAATTCATTTTACCCAGTATAATTATTTTAATTACTGTACATATTCTAATCCGCATACAATCTACCAGTTTTTCTTGTTTATTAGTCCGTTAAAATTTTCTTTTCTTTTACAGTGCTAAATGATTGTCCAAGCGGAGCACTGAAATACCGCGTTTGTTTATTACGAGTTATCCATATCTATTTACCCATGTACCTACAACAAAGTGTTTTTTCTACCCGTACAGACTCAATTACGATATTACTTCTTTTCTGTTTTTCATTTAGGGATGCAAAAGGAGGTTGGCACTCTGTTTGGCAACGAGCGTGACCAAAGTAAGGTGCGGCATAAAGTTCCGTAGATGTCGTCGCAAGGGCCTTGAGCTGGAGATCTAAAATGGTCTTGTAGTCCTGTTGCAAGAAATATTGGCGTGTTCTTCTAGAAAATTATTAGACTGACGAGCTGACGCTGTGTTACGCCTTAGATTGATAACTGATAAATAAATCTGCCTAATACAACTGAATGCTGTTGAGTTATTTTTGAGAGTTAAACCTGCTATTCGGGTCATGGTGTTACATACAGGCGGAGCGCTAGCGAAATTAAACCCGTTTTCTGCAGCATGAGGCAGTTATACTAGGAACTTCATGATATCGTCGTTTACTAGATACTAAAAGTTATATCTCACCTCAACTCACCTCACCCCTTACACCCATTCCCACCTCACCACCCTCCCGAGGGGTGTTCGTCCATCGTACGGTTACCTCCAGCATTTGGTCACCCAATTACATACCTGGACCCGGTTTTTCATAGATCGTATAATTTTATCCAGTGGATAAAGCGCTTTCCATCGCATAAAATGTATATTAAATTAGAGGACAATCTATTCGCTGGATGGTGACTTATACACTGGACATATAAAGTTATCCACACTGAGAACCGAGGCTTGGAAGAAGAGATACTAATTAACTGGAGTAAATTCCTTGTCTAAAAAAACAACACGTCAATTCCTAAAGCAACGAAGGCAATTTGACTGGAATAGGTTTGACCATGAAGTGATTCAGTTTATATCGATGGTGTAAGAATGATCCGTAATAATTTATTTCCCGTTCCTGTGGGGCGACTTTCCTGGTTAACGTTCCACTGTTAGCTTGCCAGGGAGAAAATTTATGGCAAATCCCAGTTAAAAACCAACATGTACAGTCCATTTCCAAGTTCCTGTGTGAGCTTCATTATGAAAGCGAGGCTAAGTGCAAAAACTTTTCATATGGGAATGCCTGCCAGTTTGCTTTCATCCGGGATAACACATTTAACATCGATGATGAATTCGTGGTTTACAGGAAAATTTAAAATGAAAAAGCTACCAAAAGGAGAACTGATTAGAATGTTGGTTGTGTTATTGGGACAATACTTGAGATACAACTGAACCTCGCCGGGGTTCTATTTCTTATTTTTCAGCTGTTAATCGGAAAAAGAAACCCATTCTTTCTCAGGAAAATGGCGAGTCTATAACCTTGGCTGATTTACGTTTAACAATTGCCGACAAGAGCCCGACGAAACTACCCGAACCAAATCAAACGTTTTATAAACGCACATAATCGAACTCATGGGCTCGATTAAGTTTGGTAATCGAACACAATCGAACTCTCACCAAAAATTGGAGCAATTGAACCAAATCGAACTTTGATTGAGTTCAATTAGGTTCGATGGTCAGAAATGGCATACATTCGATTAAAAATGGGAGTTATAAAGGAAAATTGCTCGTGTTTGCTACTGATGAGGCGGCTTCTCAGTTTATCTCACGTTATCTCGTACCGTTCCGAGAACAGATTGCTCTCATCAAATCTTGTATTCTAGAAACAAAAACAAAACAAAACAAAACAACAAAAAAAACAGTGGAATAATGAACAACAACAACAACAACAACAACAAAAACCTTATACGGATGAATCAGCTTTGTTACAGTTCATTGATTGCATTGCTTTGCTTAAGAGATGACTTTGTTGTAGCTGTTATAAAGACCCTATAGGATGATAAATCGGTTTTATTTCAGTTTATGGCATTGCTCGCCGGACTCGTTTGTTGCATGACTTTGCGCTAAATTTACTTACTATATGACAACAGCAGTGGATCATAAAATGATGTTTCAGTAAAGCTAAATCAATCCATTATTCGTTTCAACTACTTCTTTGTTGTTTTTGTATGCTTAAAAAGACTTTTAAAATTGTTGTCTATTTCGAGTGATGGCTCAGAACGTTCTATTTAGTTCGATTGGGTTCGAAAATCGAACGCCATCAAACTCTCACAAAAATGTTTTTGTTTGAATGCCGGACTTAATCGAACCCATTCATTCGATTAAGTTCGATTGAGTTGGATTAAATTTGAACACGTTCCAAATTAATTTGTGGCATTACATTTTAGAGAAATTCGGTGCAAGATAACCACAACGCACTGAAGAATTTTGCCAATCCGTGCGAAGTAGGGCATTTCATCGGAGGAAAGTTGTTAAGAGGCACGATTTAATCGTGATATATATTTGCGCAGTAAAAGCAAACTCATTGACGCTATCAACACGATAAACCAGAAAGGAAAGTAAAAAATGTAGTTGATTTTTACAGAAAATTACCTTTTTATAACGTTCATAGATTGTTCAGTATAATTCTATGTCTTTACGTACAGTTTGAAAATGTTCAATCTCATTTTATTTATTTGCCGTCGTATAGTAAAACGGGTTTCTTTGACGCTTTTAGACGTTAGCAGGTTATGAAAAAGCAGTTAAAACAGTCTCTAAACTTCAAATATACTTTCCTTGAGCTGTTTGCCGTCAAATTTTCCCATAATCAGGTGTATTGGATTTGTTATCCAAAGATCAAGGGCCATCTACTTCACGAATTTCTATAAAAGAGCACTGACCAAGCGTTGGGCGTTTGGAAGCTGATTCACTCGTGGTGAATATAGCTACGTCTTGTTTCGGAGCGCGGCTGAAAAGAAAGAAATTGCCGACAACAAAACATGATGCTGATATTTGCGTTAGCCTTTGTCCTTCTGGCGACCGTGGTGTACGCAAAGCCTTTGTTTGTAGAAATGAGTGACGGTGTGGACGAAGAGGGAGATGTTTAGCTAAACGATCTTGCTGAAAATGATGACAACAGCATCAACGAAAATGATAATAACGAGCGTATGAAAACTAAGGTAGTATAGATTTAGTTTTTATGTTTTCTTCTCTCTCTCTTATAAAAGAATGATTAGGTCGCTAATTCGGTTATTTCGCTTTAACGAAGTTCCTACCAGGCCACCATTAAGGTTCGACCCAAAAGGTAATAACCTTCGATTGAACCAAATACTAGGTTTGAGACTGTCCTTCAGTTTGCTTTCATCTGGGATGCTAACTTAATTGAATAGAATGATAAAAATTCGTGGTTTACAAACGAGATTGATTGAAAGGCTGGCATTAGGAAAAAAAAGGGCGGTTTCTGTCAGCCAATATTCGACTTCCTATGTACACAAGTACAGATTAATAGACTGTTACATATATAGTGAAGTTAGTAGAGCATTGAAATAGTAGGTTTGAACGGGTATTTCACTGGAACCCGTTATTGATGATGGTTTGGATCCAGTTCAAGCTTCACTTTTTTGTAAGTTGTTCTCTCTGCAACTTTTAAGACTGACAGGGCATTCACAAACACATTTCACCAGCAGTTCGTATTTGCTACAAGAGATAATCCACTTGGCCGGAAGAAACTTGGCAATTCCTGAGAAGATTAAATAATGCCGCCGATTCAGCGGTTAATAATTATATAAATTGACTTTTTGTGAAGGTTAAGTTACTTATTACAGCGTACTGGACAACGTGGCGGGATTTAAAAAGCTGGCAGTTTGAAATCGCCACAACTGCAAATGAATTGAACTTCTAGCTTCTACTTGTCATCTACTGTCTTGGCAAATGCAAAGCTATGGCAATACTTTTAACTACTTACCATACAAAGGACTTGGAAGGTTAACCTTGATGAAAACAAAGACAGACTCAGTGACAGACTGCAGGAGTTATAAAGTGTCGCGTCACGTAGCGTGGCGTCGCTTCCAAATTCAAATCTTGGCGGAACTTTTGATGGTATTCATCACTTGAATAACCGCGGTTCCCTTCAAAGTGTAAGTAAGATGAAAATAACAACTTTGGATTGGCTGGCAACAAAAACGTGTGAAATTCTTCTCATTTCGATGTTGTTTAACACTGCTCGTTGCCCGAAAAAGACTGCCTCACATCCGCATGGTTCAGTGGTAAAACACCGTATCAAAGTTTTCAACCGAAAAATTAAATGACATTTCGCATTTATATACTTCATTTCGATCTTTTCCAAGCACATACTCCATACCAGCCATTGATCGGGCGCCATGTTTGTTTTTGTTGCCACAACGCGTCACGTGGAAATTAAACGGGTCACCGCTGACCACGTGATCTCTGTTCACTGTGTGGTGATTCTCTGTACAACATGGCGGTTTTCAGCAAAATTTTCGAAACTTCAAGCGATCAACATAGTTCTCTGAAACGAGAAATGTCACTGATCTACAACAAGCTGTTTTTCGAGATATTCCCTGATGCTATTTTGCGGTTAAAAACATCTTGTTCTCTCTCAAGCTGCTGGGAAATAGGCCTTATCACGGTTTTCGACGCCATTTTGACGGGTAGGCAAACAGGCCTGAAATAACAGTGTTTGTATGGAAATCCGATGTCAAATAATTTTCATAAAACATCGCTTCTCAAAAATTCATGAATTGGAAACTTTTGGCACTAGGAAAAGGATTTTAAGAACAAAATTGCAGGGATGTAGCTGTGACAAAAAGCGTTCAGTCTTGTTTTGAACTTTCCATACATTTCCTTGTGTTTTTTCCCTCGAACTATTTTTAGTAGCAGTTCACGGCTGGTTCGCAATACAGACAAATGTATGGAAAGTTCAAAACACGACTGGACGCTTTCTGTCACAGCTACATCCCTCCAATTTTGTTCTTAAAATCCTTTTCCTAGTGCCAAAAGTTTCCAATTCATGATTTTTTCGGAAGCGATGTTTTATGAAAATTATCTGACATCGGATTTCCATACAGTCACTGTTATTTCAAGCCTGTTTGCCTACCCGTCAAAATGGCGTCGAAAACCGTGATAAGGCCTATTCAATATTTGTTTCGTCACTCCATCGTGACCTGTCTCTAAGTGACCTCAACACATCGAGAATGGCTGTTCCGGTATTTCAATCATTGGAAAAGTATTTAAAATGATCGATTTAAAGGATATCAAGGTAATTCAACACCTGGCGATATTCAAAACCGCAATAACGTCGCTGTGCATTCGTGACAAGTGTTCCGAGGAAACAAACTTTAGTCGAGCTTTATTTGCTGGCCATTACAAAACCAAGAGAAAGCCGTGCACTCGCGATGAAAGTGATTTCAGTTTATCGGGGGAAAAACGGAACAACTGAATTGACTCCTTCAGTGCGACATCGACTACTGGTTTTAAGACTGCGAGGACGAGCTGGAGGAGACGAGTAAAAATAGTAATGTGGAATTTGTGGCAAGTCGCTCGCGTCCAAGAGAAATCTTGATCAGCATGTGGACTCGATTCATGTCAATCACCCAGATTTCAGCTGCGTTACAACAGCTAATGGATTGCTTAGTTGGAAGTGTAATGTATGTAACAATACTCTTTCTTCGAAGCAGCGAGTGATTTCACGTTTAGCTAAAACTCATGGTAAAACAAACCTTCTTGGACAAGAACACAAACAAAGCCTAAATTCACGAACAACATTTTGGAGAAGAAAGCGCTCTGCTGATGGCTGTTTTGTTCCTGAACAAAGTTTAACCTCCAGGAGTTGCTCAAATAGTGTGAATGAGCTGCCAGATCTTGAAGGAGTACCGATGAACTCTGCTTTGAGCTTTCATAATTTCTCTCAAGCTATTTCAGAAGAAAAACTGGAGAACTTTGTACCTATTACATAAGGGCAAAATGACCCTACCGGAAGCTCAGGGCAAAACAATGGGAATATTAGTAATTGCCTAGACTCCACTTATTCAGATTTTGATCCAATTAGTTGCATGGATGCATCATACACATCAGACTCTGATTGTTCATCATCAAGTAGTCATGACACTACATGTAGCACTAATTACAGCTCATCTGAAACAGAGGATAGTAAATTCAGTGATGAATCTGACTCGGAACAACAACAGGACAAATCAAAACCAGTCTTGGCTGACTCTGTCAAGGTCCTTAGTGACAAAGAAAGACTGAGTCTTCTCGTTTTGTCATACATTGCAAAATTTAAATTAAGTGGCTCCGCTTCTGTTGACCTTTTGGATCTCCTTAAACTAATTGCCCCAGAAGATACCACTCTACAATCTCTGACACTAGATGAAATTAAAGAAACACTCGGGAATTGTGTTATTAATGTCTATGATTATTGTGGAAAATGTTTTTCAGTATTTCCAAAGGATGATAACATTTATCAATGCAATACAACAGATAGTGGAGGAAATCAATGTACAGGATTGCGTTATCGTGGAGGTTTACGAAATCAGGCTAAGAAGCAGAGAGACCTGTACTTTGTGACTGTTTCATTAGAGCAACATTTGACCAAGCTCTTGAAGCGTGATGACATTTGGGCAAAAATTCAGCAGTATAAAAATAAACCAAACTCTACAAGTATCAGAGACATTGTTGATGGAAGAGTTTCATGAAATACAAAGAAAGCGGAGGATTTCTTGCCAGTGAAGATAACTTATCTTTACTTTTCAACTGACAGATGGCATTTCTTTGTACAAATCTTCAACGGTCAATATTTGGCCTGTTTTTCTTGCTGTAAATGAACTTCCTCCAGAGGAACGGTTTGCAAAGAAAAACCTGATTCTCTGGGGACTATGGCAAGGAAAGGGAAAACCAAGGTTTTCAACCTTTTTCGAAGTATTTACAGATGACCTCATCCGACTTAAGTTTAAAGGTTTCTCTATCATGCAGACGTTCCATCCAAAACTTATGCTGTCACCGGGCACTACCGACTTGCAAGGAAAAGCTTATCTTATGTCTATGAGTCACCATAATGGTATCAATGGTTGCATTACTTGCACAGAAGAAGGTTATACTACTAAGCAAGGAAAAGGGCATGTGCTATCCATTTAAAGACCCTCCTGCTTCATTACGAACAAGTGAAAGTGTAGTAGAGGATTCCCTGACTGAAGTGGAATGTCGCAATAGAGTCAGAGGTTTTCATGATGTCACTCCATTGGCAAAGCTACCTTTGTTTGACCTGGTGCTTGGAATAGTTCCTGACTACATTCATGGTGTGTTACTGGGAGTAACGAAGCAACTCCTTAACCTTTGGTTGGCCTCATCAACATTTAAGAAGCCTTGGTTCATTGGACACAAGATAAAAGCTATCGACAAAAGACTAAAAGACATGAAACCACCAGATATTATACAGAGACTTCCAAGACAACTGGAAACAGGCCGCGCTTATTTCAAGGCATCTGAACTACAAGCGTGGCTGCTTTACTATTCTGTTCCATGCCTAATTGATATCTTACCTGAAAGATACTTACAACATTTTGCTTACCTAGTAGAAGGTGTTTACATACTGCTTGAAGACAATATAACACCAGATTTACTAGCTTTGGCTAGAGATCTTTTATCTAACTTTGACAAGAATCACCAAGCTCTTTATGGTGATAGCAACTGCAGTTTAAATGTACATAATGTTGGTAACTGTCTCGTGTTACCAGTCCTGTGCTACACCGATACGGCCTGGGGTGAATTGTCTGTTGAGAGCAAGAGAAGATTACAGCGCCTACAAAATCGAGCTGCACGTGTAATTGTCAGACGAGATAGCACCAGCGAAGCTCTTAAGACACTAGGATGGCCTAACTTAGAAACTATCAGGAAAAGGAACAAATCTATCTTAGTCTTCAAATGTCTTAATGACTTAGTGCCCCAGTATCTTTCTGATTATTTTAATAGAAACCACAGTTTCCATAGTTACAATACACGACCCAAACTTAGCCTCGGGAAGAGAACTTTTAGATACTCCGGAGCGATTTTATTTAATTCGTTACCTGAAACATACAAACGGGTAGCGTCCTTGGAGGCTTTTAAGCGACTAATGATGAAACACGATTTTGCATAGATTTTTTTCTTAGTGTGCAAATGTCTTTATTTATTTTTTCTATCCTATGATATTTTAACCCAAAAGTGTTTGAGTCATATATATTGTAACTTTTTTTCTCATACCATAATAATAATTATTTTAGGTGTATACAGGGCCCCTCAGGATAACAGCCCCTTAGCTGATTGGGCCACCCTGTCTAAATAAAGTTCACTTACTTACTTACTTACTTACTTACTTACTTACTTACTAGCTCACTTAGTGACTTATGTGGAAGCATAGGGGCCTCTTTGGGCATGGTCATGCTTTCCTTTTGAAGATTTAAATGGAGCACTACTGGAGAGTGTTCATGGGACAGGAAATCAGTGTCGCCAACTTATTTGGATGTTGTATGCACAAAATAACCTTCGAGCTAACTGTCACCTAATTCCAGACAAGAACATACAATGCTTTGTTGAGCGAATGCTTTCTGCTGAGAGAAGCCTGCGAAATGTAAAGAGAGCAGTAAACTGTCAAATCGCTGGAGCTCTTAAGAAGTGGAGCGTGAATAATGAGATTTATGAAAAGGCATCTTTAGTGCTTGACTCAAATAATTTCAATGTGCCAGTTTTTCTAGAAGCCAAGCGTGTTATTGTGAATGGTCATGTCATTTATTCGCGGATTTACGAAAAAATGAAAAAACACTGTGGATGCGCTGTTCTAATAGAGGACAATAGAGGAAACTACATGGTCTTTGTTGAATACGTTTTATTTGAAAGTAGCCTCAAAGCTGTTTGTGCTGTGATTAAACGCATAATCTTAGACTTTGAAAACCCTTTCCTGGTATGTGACAAGCCACGGCACCTCCTCAGGATTGTAGGCCGGAAGATGATAAGTACACTGTTGTCCCAGTGGAGTGTATAAATTCTTTATCTTTCTGGCAAACCAAACCACATGTGCGTTTCGAGGGCTCCAAATTGGTCATTGTCGTTAAAATTGCCTGTACTTTCTGAGAAAAGGCACTTATTTGCTCCATTCACAGTTTGTAAAGTTTTCACTTTTAACCTTTTATACATAGTGGGAAAAGAGTGGGATCATTATACAATAAAAAGCTGGAATAAACTGAACATTTCTTTTATTCTTGTTAAATGTAAATAACCTAAAATTATTTCTGGTTTATTCCAGTTTCCTGCAAGAAATAATGACTGGAAAAAGCTGTCAATTACTGGCAACAACTGGCAGTTCCATCAAACTCTAGCTATCGACAGCTTTTGAAAGAATGCAAAATTTGCACAAACTGGAAAAACATTTTCTGTCAAAAAGCTGGAATTTGAATCTGGAGCAAACCTGTCAAATTCTAGAAATTTCTAGAAACTTCCAGAAGATGACAGAAAGCTGGAAATTTGTTTTGCAAGGGTAGTTGCCCGAACTCGCGTAGTGGGACGATAACCTCTGAGTGCAAGCGATATTGGGTTTTATAATCCATCAAATATTTTCGCTCGCGCGCGATTGGTCTAAACGCCTCACGTGACCGAATATACCCCAGCTAAAACTGGGGAATATCCGAGGATATTCCCCAAGTGATATTCCCCAATTTCAAAAACTTCAAGGAGCGTCAAGTTTGCAATTAAAATGAATGTCAAGATGGGGGAACGGTTTGCTTTTGTGACAGAAGAATAAATAAACCTGCGGGTCGATAAACCAGTACCAGAAAACAACATACGCTCTAAACGTTTTTGACGGTAAGCTGTTCGTAAACGAAATGTTGAAATACTCAAGCTCGTATTTGCGACATTTTCTCTTGGTTTGAACAGTCCTTGAATTAAAAATGTGGTAAAACTGAAAAATATGAAAGGCGAAAAGTTTTAGCCCATCTCATTTAAGAGTATTTATGGTTTTCTTTCAGTCTGGCGAAATGAAAAAGCCATCAACAAGCTATTAAACGAGTTTAATTAATAAGCTCGAAGCTCGCTCACACGACGGCAAATATTACAGTTGTGATTCAATGAGAGCAATTCGTGCTGGCCTGGATATAAGGAATTTAAATAACGAAAACATAAATTTCAGTACCATTACTGACAGAGTTCAAGCCGGCAAATGATGCTATCAATGCTCACCTGGTCGAGATCGCTCGCGAACATAAAATCTCGTCCACGAAACAAAAACCAGCCATGATACCCCGAGATGTCGAAATTCTCTATGAAGAGAAGCAGCTTGTCCTACTCTCGAGCAACAAGTTTAATCCTCAGTGATTGCGAACGACTTCGTTGCTGGCTCCATTCAATGTCAAGTTAGCAAAGAAAGCGCTTTGATGGAATCCAGCAAAAACAACCGGTGGCGTCGTATTCGACTGCAGGTTCAGCTTCGATTTCTTCACAGGTCGTTTTCGGCCAGCAAATTCCACAATTGTATTTTCGATATAAAGTGCTGCTCCAATTGAACACGAGATAAAGGAAGAGAACGACAAAGCGATGGCTGTTTCGTTGACGGCAGTTTACACTTTTTACGGAATGCGATACTTTACAGTTTTTCGCTTTCAGTGATCTTTAGCTTGTTCTCGAGAGGTAGTTAGATTCCCTGTAACCTTATCCGCCACTTGTATCTTGCTGTTGTCTTTCACGGAATTAAACAAGTTTACTTTCCTTTCAAATGTTTTACCTTTTTCCCAAACAAACGCTTTCGACCTGAAGCGAAATCTGACATGGAGATTTTTATTTGGAAGCGAACTGACAAACTTTGACGTGATTGACAGATGACAGAATGGCAGATCCCGCCTCCCCGATTCCCGCGAGATTCCCGCATGTTGCGAAAAATATTTGAAGGATAATAAACACAATAGCCTCCATTTGACTTTAAAAATATGCTCAGATATTTGTCCTTGGACATTATCTGCTCCTCGAAGCTCACAGTTTTCCTCGAGCTTCGCTCTCGGAAAACTGTTCGCTTCTCGGAACAGATAATGTCCGCGGACAAATATCTGAGTATATTTTCGCGCCAAATGGAGGCTATTGTTTATATAGGCAGCCGTTGAGAATTTAAACGCCTTATAAGATTTTGTATGGGAAATAAACTTCTGTCGATTCTGAAGCTTAAATAACGCTAAATTTAGCTTTCATTCAATAAAATGAATAAAACTGAATCACCTCCGATGTATTTATGCGCGTTTGGGGATTATTTTACCGTTTCAGGCATTCTTTGAAATCACTGTCCTTTCCTTCATAGGACGGTGCTCGCAACCGGGACTAGAATCTTGAACTCTGTTATCTACTATCGTGGGCTTATGTCAACGTACACGACATCTCCATACTTCTACCCAAACCTGCCCGTCTAACTTCAAATGATAGATGTCTTTCGCTTTCGCTTTTTCACTAAATATACTTGACATATCAAAACGTACGGATGGCCTTTGTAACAGCAATCGATCTGACCGCAAAAATGTAACGTAAACAACGAGTTCTTTGTTACAGTTCAGGAGTCACGTAAGGTTCTGTGACATTTTGTTTTCCGTCTTAGTTTCAAATTTAACCTGTGTAAAACCGGAGAAGATAAATAATCTTCTTGTCTTTCAATTCAAATTATCCTAAGCGCCAAGTTGGTTTAATCTCCGTTTTGGTGTTGATTTCATTCGAAAAAGCTGAAAGGCAGGGGCCCTTCATGTTGTTTGGTGAAAAAGTTGCTGAGCTAAAGTATTGCTTCGATGGGACTGGAGACAATTAACACTTGGGGCAGCATTTATCATGGCTGATGGTAAAGTGCTGTTGTACTCAGCTCACGCTGGCCTTTTACACCGTGCTCAAAAAAAGTTTCTTTTCATTGTATAAACTTACTTTACCTTACAAAGCTAGCGCTTGTAAATCGCACTTGATGTACCTAGACTACCTAAACGATAAAGAACATGATTTCCCGCGTTTACTGCGTTTACCGAGGCAGTTATTCCCATTCAAATCGCGCGTCAATGAACGTTTTACCTTTCCTGCTTCTGACATGGTTGTGATATTTCTAGGCCATCCTTTCTGAGGTGAAATAAACCTTTTCGATAAACCCTCGTCATGAATTCATTTTGTTTCAAGTAAAACATATCCATATATCATAGGCGTCCGTGGCCTAATTGCATGACCAAACATTTGTAAAGGTGTTGTCATATGCAAGACACGAAAGCCACTTCATAAACAGAGTCACTTTGTTTTTCCTCTGCACAGAAAATTTAGCGCTTAAGATTTACCTATTTTCATTGATGAATTGATGAGAGTGTTATCATTTTTAGGAAATGGGATGCTAGCAGGCTTGAAGCTGAAGAGGACCAGCATCTTCAATGGGCAAACAGGAGGAACGAGCAAAAGTGAAGTTGTGGAAAATCTGAGAGAGAAAGCTCGTTTGTCCGAAGGCTCCAGGTAACAGGCTGTCTTTCTGTTTTCATTGACATGCAATATGTTACTGTAAAGTAAAATAAACCTAGAGCAAGTGTTGAGAGGACCCGAAATTCGGGTATATCATACCAAGAGTCTAGGTAATCGTTTTTTCCTCGAATAGGGGGTGAGGGGGTGAGGGGAATGCAATTTGGAAAACATTTTCTTTTTTTAGATAGAGGTGATCTTTTTCCCTCCTATAAGTGAACCCATAAGTTTGATTATGTTCGATTAATAAAACGTTTGATTTGGTTCGAGTAGTTTCTTCGGGCTCTTGTCGGCAATTATTAAACGTGAATCAGCCAAGGTTATAGACTCGCCATTTTCCTGAGAAAGAATGAGTTTCTTTTGCCGATTAACAGCTAAGTAATAAGAGATAGAACCCCGGCGAGGTTCAATTGTATCTCAAGTATTGTCCCAATAACACAACCAACATTCTGATCAGCTCTCCTTTTGGAAGCTTTCTCATCTTAAAATTTCCCTGTAAACCACGATGTTAGTTGTGTTATCCTGGATGAAAGCAAACTGGCAGGCATTCCCATATGAGAAGCTTTTGCACTTAGCCTTGCTTTCATAATGAGGCTCACACGGGAACTCGGAAATGGCCCGTTGGTTTTTAACTGGGATTTATCATAAATTTTCTCCCTCGCAATCCAACATTGGAACCGGGAAAGTCGCCGCACAGGAACGGGAAATAAATTAATACGAATCATTATTAAACCATCGATAAAAACTGAATCACTTCATGGTCAAACCTAGTCCAGTCAAATTGCCTTCGTTGCTTTCGGAATTGACGTGTTGTTTTTTCAGACAAGGAATTTACTCCAGTTAATTAGTATGTCTTCTTCCAATCCTCGGATGTTCAAAGAGTGTGGATAACTTTCTATGTCCAGTGCATAAGTCACCATCCAGCGAATAGATTGTCCTCTAATTTAATATACATTTTATACGATGGAAAGCGCCTTATCCACTAGATAAAATTATACGATCTATAAACAACAGGGGCCAGGTGTGTAATTGGGTACCAAATGCTGGATGTCACCGTACGATGGACAAGCACCCCTCGGGAGAGTGGTGAGGTGGGAATGGGGGAAAGGGGAAAGGGGGTGAGTTGAGGTGAGATATAACTTTTAGTATCTATAAAACGACGATATCATCAAGTTCCTAGTATAACTGCGTCATGCTGCAGAAACCTGGTTTAATTTCGCTAGCGCTCCGCCTGTATGTATCACCATGACCCGAATAGCAGGTTTAACTCAAAAATAACTCAACGGCATTCAGTTGTATTAGACAGATTTATTTATCAGTTACGAATCTAAGGCGTAACACAGCGTCAGCTCAACAATCTAATAATTTTCTGGAAGAACACGGCGATATTTCTTGCAACAGGACTTCAAGATCATTTCAGATCTCCAGCTCAAGGCCCTTGCTACATCTAAGGAACTTTGGGAAGCACCTTACTTTGGTCACGCTCGTTGCCAAACAGAGTGCCAACCTCCTTTTGCATCCCTAAATGAAAAACAGAAAAGAAGTGAAATCGTTATTGAGTCTGTACAGGTAGAAAAAAGGCTTTGTTGTAGGTACATGGGTAAATAGATATGGATAACTCGTGATAAACTAACGCGGTATTTCAGTTCCTCGCTTGGACAATCATTTAGCACGGTAAAAGAAAAGAAAATGTTAACGGACTAATAAACAAGAAAAACTGCTAGGGAATGTATGCGGATTAGAATATGTACAGTAACCAAAATAATTATACTAGGTAAAATGAATTATTACAGAAACAAATAGATGACGAATGAATAAATAAACAAAAGAACGAACGAACGAACGAACGAATAAACTACCTTATTTACACACGGTCAACTCATCAGTTCTTTATTTAGACTAAACTGAACTGCTTTTCTTTTCTCTATCGTTAGAGAGAGAGAGAGAGAGAGAGAGAGAGAGAGAGAGAGAGAGAGAGAGAGAGAGAGAGAGAGAGAGAGAAAGAGAGAGAAAGAAACGTAAAAACTGGTACGTACTCTTTTCGCACGTGCATCATGAACATTTTTGTCGATGATGTCGTCACCATTCTCAAGCTCAGCAGGATCGTTTAGCTGAACACACGGTCAACTCATCAGTTCTTTATTTAGACTAAACTGAACTGCTTTTCTTTTCTCTATCGTTAGAGAGAGAGAGAGAGAGAGAGAGAGAGAGAGAAAGAGAGAGAGAGAGAGAGAGAGAGAGAGAGAGAGAGAGAGAGAGAGAGAGAGAGAGAGAGAGAGAGAGAGAGAGAGAGAGAGAGAGAGAGAGAGTGCTGTTTAGTCCCAGAATAAAGAGAATAAATAAAGAGAGAATGAATGAATGAATGAATGAATGAATGAATGAATGAATGAATGAATGAATGAATGAATGAATGAATGAATGAATGAATGACCTTTATTTAACCACGGAATTTACATCAGTAAAAGAAAAACTACTGCTTTACAGAAAAGCCGTGTTAAAGGTAATACAAGTTCTTCAATGGTTCAAATACACTATACACTGATAGACTATATATATACAAAACTTAAATGACAGCGAGGCTATTTATTTGTTTTTAAAAAGCAGAGAGAGTGGGAGCAGTTCTAATATGATGTGGGATGGTGTTCCATACCTTTGCCCCAATAAATGAAAAACTGCTGCTTTTAGGAAATTCAAAGAGGGGTTTGATAACCGCGTTGTATATCGTTAGAAGTGTGTCTTGGGGAACATACTGACGAGCCTGTTTTAAGGCAGCTAGTCCTGAATAGAGAGAAAAAGAGAGAGAGAGAGAGAGAGAGAGAGAGAGAGAGAGAGAGAGAGAGAGAGAGAGAGAGAGAGAGAGAGAGAGAGAGAGAGAGAGAGAGAGAGAGAGAGAGAGAGAAAGAGAGAGAAAGAAACGTAAAAACTGGTACGTACTCTTTTCGCACGTGCATCATGAACATGTTTGGATAACAAGTCCAATACACCTGATTATGGGAAAATTTGAAGGCAAACAGCTCAAGGAAAGTATATTTGAAGTTTAGAGACTGTTTTAACAGCTTTTACGTAACCTGCTAACGTCTAAAAGCGTTAAAGAAACCCATTTTACTTTAAGACGGCAAATAGATAAAATGAGAAATAACATTTTTAAATTGTATGTAAAGACACAGCATTATACTGAATAATCTATCAAGGTTATAAAAAGGTATCCGCCTTACAAATCAACTACTTTCTTATTTTTCTTTCTGGTTTATCATGTTAATAGCGTCAATGAGTTTTCTTTTACTTCGCAAATATATATCACGATTAAATTGTGAAATATTCCATTTACGTGACAAACGTTAAATTTTAGTTTGCTTTGTGAGTTTGTGATTTTTTTTCGAATTAAAAAATCTAATATCGTTTTTCGAGTGTTGTGAGCAGGTGAGTTCATGCCATTTCCATGTGTTTGAAAGCAATCGAATGAAGGAAAACCCAACACGAGTTTTTAGCCTTTGGGATCCTGACCTCGAGAAAAAATTCCAAAATATGAAAATCGAATTGATTTGGGACGGTCTAGACCTTCAAGCTTTGACTGCGCGGTAAACTCGGGAATTCAATTTCTTGAAACACCAATGAAATATTTAAATAGCCTGTTCTATAAGCCTTAATTCGATATAGGGCTTTTGAGGATCTGTGATATAACATAGAGGCGCTACGTATACATCCATTAAACTGGTTGAACCCTTAAAGGTACACTGTAGCCTTAAATAAAGTCACGTTACGTTGTGAACGGTCCAGCATTTTGTGTTTGAGTGGTTAACGGTAATTATCGCCATTTGCAGTTGTTTGGGAAAAATGAGGGAATGCAAAATAGTCAGGCTGGTTTATGAACAGGAAACTCAACGAGAATATTAAATCGAAATAATTAAAATGTTGGTTCCTAAATTCCTACATCGGGACTATTTTATGTCCTTTTAACGGGGAAATTTATGTAACCTAAAACAGTTCAATTCTTCAGCTCAAAATTTATAATTTGTCGAACATTTTAGGACGCGGAATGGTAATTCCCGAATTTACGAACTTGCGTAGGCTTTCCAAAGATACAAGCTGATGTTTTTTTTTTACCCTTTTAATGATGTCCTTGCCCTTCCTTTTTCGCTTTTTAGCTATGTCAAACTTTCATTCGACCTTTTTGTAAATGAAAACGCTTTTTTTCGTCACAATTGAATCCCAAATTCTCAGGCAGGTAATATCTTTCCTTGCAATACGATTTATTATTTCAATCCTTTGTACTCTCTGAGGGTTTTTTCTTTTTTTTTTTGTTTTTTTTTTTTTAATATCTGTTTTACAACAACAGTCATACTTTGAAATAAATTACACTAAACTACGGACTACGGTGATACTTCTAAAAGATCACAATATTGATACCGCCATAAGCATTCTGACAAAGTCATACACTTTACATCATTTCACTCTTCTCACGGGAAAATGGGAACCCACAATTGACCTTGCTTCCAATGTGTGGTTTCTTAGCTCAGTTGGTAGAGCATCGCACCAGTAACGCGGAGGTCACGGGTTCGAATCCCGTTGAAGCCTGAATTTTTTTAGGCTTCTAATTTCCAATTGCATAAATTGGAAAATTCACTGCAATGATCACTTCTCACTTTCATATTTTTTTCTAATATGATATATTCTTCGTTATTATACATGCAGTTTTCTTACATTAAACCCTCATAATGCCTCCCCCTTAATGCAAAGTAGAGTAAAATAATAACCATTTGACTTTGTTTGTCAATTTTAACTTAACGTGGGCAGTTTTCATCGATTCTACAATCCCAGCTAGAGGTGGTAGACATGGCATGTTTTTAAATAAAGTGACGTTATCAAAAAGGGCTAGCATTTCTTGTTTGAGCAGTCTGCTAAATTCCCACGGTATTTTATGGCCCTTCAAAAGGTAAATTTGTGTAATCTAAAACAGCATGATCTGTTTGCCTTCTTTAGCTGAAAATTTATATAGCATAAACTTCCAGGGAAGGCAATGTAATCCCGGTGGACTTTTTTTTCGCCAACTCGGTCATTCGGGCCGTCCGTTCGCCCGTTTTTGATGTTCGTTCGCTCGGGCGTCCGTTTGTTCGTTCGTTTGCGTTTCTGATTTGTTCAGTTGTTCCTCCGCTTTCCCAGTTCTTCTTGCTATCCATGGGAATAAACATGTTATAAAGAATAAAATTCAACCATTTAAAAGCTGTATGAAAACATTACGAAGAAGTCCTCAATTCGAAAAACAACCGTGAAATTCACGTTTGGTGCTGTTCCTTCGGTCGTGCGGTCGCATCCAATATCTATATGGACAAAGGACTGAAAAATTTGATAAATATTTTTTAAAGATGTACACATTTAACAGCCCATTTTCAAACAAATTTCAACCGTGCAATTTATTTCTTTATGCTGATCGTTCGGTTATGGGGCTGAGTTGGCTTTCGGTTGTGTGGTTTGTTCATTTTGGCTGGTATATATGGGGTATTTGTCTGATTATTCGGTTTGTCTCTCATTGGCCTTAGTGGTTTCGGCCTTATGTTCACTCCTCTTTCCGTCGGTCTGTCCCTTCCCATATTTCCGTATGGTTCAGTTATCTTCACTAGTTCTACTTGTGACACGGTTTTCTACAAATAAATTACCTTTCTACATGGGCTTAATATTAAAAATTTTAAAAGCTATATTAAAACATCAGAAGGTATCCCTTCGTGTTTTAATATTAAAGCTGCAATGCTATAGAGAAAGACTTCATCTTTCTTCACCGATCTGACACATAAAGAAAATAAAGTGACGTTTAAACAATTCAAATTTCCTGGTCATTTTATGGCCCCTTAAAAGGTAAATTTGCTGTAATCTAAAACAGCCTGATCTGATCGCATTTCTTAACTGAAATTGTATATAGCAAACTTCCAGGGAACGCAATTATTGAATTTACGAGCTGCTGATATTAGCTGGCCTTTTTCGCTCTCGTAAAGACCTATTTGCCCCTCCGAAAGGATAGATATAGGAAGCCCTTTAAGGTGTCTACGCAAAGCCTGGTTCTGTTGTATGAATCTCAGAACGTTTAAAGAGATTGGATGGCAAATAGTCTGAGACGCCACATTTTCAGGGGTGTCCCACGAGAATATTAGGGAGCTTAAGCAGCGACAACGGCAATGGCAACGAAAACATCATCTGGAAAAATAACTTTATTTTATTTGTGCTAATTCGCGAATATTTTAACTCGCTCAACTTCTACAGAAACAGCAAAATATCCTGGAACCAAATTGGTAGAAGTGGCGTACAAGTTAAGAAATAAAATGACAAATTCACCGTCGTCTGCTCACGCTCTCCAAAAAACTTAGAATTTTGTCATTTCACGTTGTTGTTTTGCAGAGGACAGCAAAGAAATGTACCAAAATGTAAAACGCCCGTCCAGAGCGATTATTTTTGCTCATTAAAGCTATTCTTTTGTGGCGTTGTCGTTGGATTCCCCTGAAAATGTGGCGTTTCAGACTATTTGATTCTCTCTCAATCTCAACCAATCAACCAGGCTTGGCGTAGACACCTTACTAGGCTTCCTATTAGTAGATCTGTCCTTTCGCGGGGCAAATACGTCATTAATAGTGCAAAAAAAGGCTAGCCAGCATCAGCAGATCAAGCGATTACATATCCTTCCCTGGAAGTTTATGCTATATAAATTTTCAGCTAAAGAAGGCTGTTTCAGTTTACACAAATTTACCTTTTAAAAGGCCATAAAATAACGAGGGAATTTAGACTGTTCAAACGCGAAATGCTCGCCCTTTCCGATAACGTCACTTTGTTTAAATAAAACATGCCATGTAACCAGCTCCAGCCTCCATGGCTGTTTTAATTGCAAAATGGACGAAAACTGACTACGTTAAGTTAAGAAGAACAAGGAGGTTCGATTTCGAGTCGATCTACACTGGATATCAAATATAAAATATCTTTAATATTATCCACTCCCCCTGGGGTTTTCCGGGGATCAACACTGTGTGGGGGACTTTGCCAGAATGCTTCTGGCGGTATCAATACTGTGTTCTTTTAGTAGTATGATCGTAGTTCGTAGATAAGTGTAATTTATTTCGATGTATCACCATTGTTGAAAGTCAGATATTTAAGAAAACTCCTTTAGTGGATTGAAATAGTAAATTGTATAGTAAGTACTGTCTTGAGCTTCGATCCAAAAGGCTTTCATTGCTTCACACAGGCGCACCAGTCAATATTGGAATGGCGGATGAGTTTCGGTTGAACATCTTTTGGAAAAAACATTCCCTGCCTCAGAATTTCGGATTCAATTGAGATGAAAAACAAAGTTTTCATTTACAACAAGGTCAAATGAAAGTTTGGCTTGGTTGACAAAAGAAAAATGGGCAAATATATCATTTAAAGAATGGAAAAAAAGGACAGGCTGTATTTTCGCAATTTAAGCCTACAGCAATTTGTAAATTTGGGGATTAGCACTCTGCTTCCTAAAATATTCAGCAATTTTCACATTTTAAGCTAAAGAATTGAACTGTTTTATGTTACACAAATTTCTCCGTTAAAAGGACATAAAAATGTCCCAATGTAAGAATATAGGAATCAACATTTTAATTATTTCGCTTCAATATTCTCGTTGAGTTCCCTGTTCATAAACCAGCCTCACTATTTTGAACTCCTTCGTTTTTCCCAAACAAGCGCAGATGGCGATAATTACCGTTAACCGTTCAAACACAAAATGCTGGACCGTTCACAACGTAACGTGACTTTATTTAAGACTAAAGTGTACCTTTAAGGGTTTAACCAGTCTAATGGATGTATACGTAGAGCCTCTATGTTATATCACAGATCCTCAAAGGCCCTATATCGAATTAAGGCTATTAGAACTGGCTATTTAAATATTTCATTAGTGTTTCAAGAAACTGAATTTCCGAGTTTACCGCGCAGTCGAAGCTTGAAGGTCTAGACCGTCCCAAATCAATTCGATTTTCATATTTTGCAATTTTTTTCTCAAGGTCAGGATCCCAAAGGCTAAAAACTCGTGTTGGGTTTTCCTTCATTCGATTGCTTTCAAACACATGGAAATGGCATGAACTCACCTGCTCACAACACTCGAAAAACGATATTAGATTTTTTAATTCGAAAAAAATCACAAACTCAAAAAGCAAATTAAAATTTAACGTTTGTCAAGTAAATGGAATATCTCACAATATAATCGTGATATATATTTGCGAAGTAAAAGAAAACTCATTGAAGCTAACATAATAAACTAGAAAGAAAAATAAAAAAGTAGTTGATTTGTAAGGAGGATTACCTTTTTATAAGGTTAATAGATTATTCAGTATAATTCTGTCTTTACATACAATTTAAAAATGTTCAATCTCATTTCATCTATTCGCCGTGTTATAGTAAAACGGGTTTCTTTAACCGTTTTCGACGTTAGCAGGATACGAAAAAGCTGTTAAAACAGACTCTAAACTTCAAATATACTTTCCTTGAGCTGTTTGCTATCAAGTTTTCCCATAATCAGGTGTATTGGACTTGTTATCCAACGATCGAGGGCCATCTGCTTTACGAATTTCTATAAAAGAGCAGCAAGCGTTTGGCGTTTGAAAGCTGATTCACTCGTGGTGGATATAGTTACGTCTTGTTTCGGAGCTCGGCTGAAAAGAAAGAAATTGCTGACAAGAAACCATGAGACTGATATTCGCATTAGCCTTCGTCCTTCTGGCGACCATGGTGTACGCAAAGCCTTTATTTGAAGAAATGAGTAACGAAGAGAACGAAGAGAGAGATGTTCAGCTAAACGATCCTGCTGATCTCGAGAATGATGACGACAGCATCGACGAAAATGTTCATGATGCGCGTGCGAAAAGAGTACGTACCAGTTTTTATGTGTCTCTCTCTCTCTCTCTCTCTCTCTCTCTCTCTCTCTCTCTCTCTCTCTCTCTCTCTCTCTCTCTCTCTCTCTCTCTCTCTCTCTCTCTCTCTCTCTCTCTCTCTCTCTCTCTCTCTCTCTCTCTCTCTCTCTCTCTCTCTCTCTCTAGCTGCCTCGACCTGCTATGCTGCTATGTGCACAAGTACAGATTAATAGACTGTTACATATATAGTTAAGTTAGTAGAACCTTGAAATAGTAGGTTTGAACGGGTATTTCACTGGAACCCGTTATTGATGATGATGGTTTGGATCCAGTTCAAGCTTTGCTTTTTTGTAAGTTGTTCTCTCTGCAACTTTTAAGTTAACAACTTTTAACACTGACATGGAATTCATAAATACATTTCACTAGCAGTTTGTATTTGCAACAAGAGATAATCCACTTGGCTGGAACAAACTTGACAACTCCTGAGAAGATTGATAATGCCGCAATGGTTCTAGAAGTCACTCGACTGTTTGGCATCTGACTATCTTTGTTTCAAATTTACTAACCGTAGCTATGTCTCCAGTTACTTTCTAAGAGATATTAGTGGTAAACTTGTTACCCTAGCCACCTTGCCTGTTACCTTGCTCGGAATTTCATGAAGGAAAGATTCAGTTTCGCTGGGACAATTCTTTGGAAAAAACTTCCCGTCAAGTCTCACATTTCACCATTCATATAATAATTTTAATCTTCAGGTATAAAAATAGCTGTTTTCCGATAGAAAAAAGAAAAGCAGTTCATGTTAGTCTAAATAAAGAACTGATAAGTTGACCGTGTAAAAATAAGGTAATTTATTCGATCGTCGTTCCTCGTTTCTTTCATTCATTCATTCATTCATTCATTCATTCATTCATTCATTCATTCATTCCTTCCTTCCTTCATTCATTCATTCATTCATTCGTCCTTTATTGGTTTCTGTAATAATTCATTTTACCTAGTATAATTATTTTGGTTACTGTACATATTCTAATCTGCATACATTCCCTAGCAGTTTTTCTTGTTTATTAGTCTGTTAACATTTTCTTTCCTTTACCGTGCTAAATGATTGTCCAAGCGAGGCACTGAAATACCGCGTTAGTTTATCACGAGTTATCCATATCTATTTACCCTTGTACCTACAACAAAGCCTTTTTTCTATCCTTACAGACTCAATTACAATTTTACTTCTTTTCTGTTTTTCATTTAGGGATGCAAAAGGAGGTTGGCACTCTGTTTGGCAACGAGCATTACCAAAGTAAGGTGCCTCTTTAAGTTCCGTAGATGTCGCAAGGGCCTTGAGCTGGAGATCTGAAATGGTCTTGTAGTCCCGTTGCAAGAAATATCGGCGTGTTCTTTTAGAAAATTGTTAGATTGTTGAGCTGACGCTGTGTTACGCTTTAGATTGATAACTGATAAATAAATCTGCTTAATAAAACTGAATGCTGTTGAATTATTTTTGAGTTAAACCTGCTATTCGGGTCATGGTGATACATACAGGCGGAGCGCTAGCGATTTCTGCAGCATGAGGCAGTTATACTAGGAACTTCATGATATCGTCGTTTAATAGATACTAAAAGTTATATCTCATCTCAACTCACCTCACCCCTTACCCCCATTCCCACCTCACCACCCTCCCGAGGAGTGCTTGTCAATCGTACGGTGACCTCCAGCATTTGGTATCCAATTACACACCTGGGCCCGGTTGTTCATAGATCGTATAATTTTATCCAGTGGATAAAGCGCTTTCTATCGTATAAAATGTATATTAAATTGGAGGACAATCTATTCGCTGGATGGTGTCTTATGCACTGGACATATAAAGTTATCCGCACTCTTTGAACAACCGAGGCTTGGAAGAAGACAAACTAATTAACTGGAGTAAATTCCTTGTCTGAAAAAACAACACGTCAATTCCGAAAGCAACGAAGGCAATTTGACTGGAGTAGGTTTGACCATGAAGTGATTCAGTTTATATCGATGGTGTAATAATGATCCGTAATAATTTATTTCTCGTTCCTGTGCGGCGACTTTCCCGGTTCCAATGTTGGATTGCCAGGGAGAAAATTTATGACAAATCCCAGTTAAAAACCAACAGGCCATTTCCGGGTTCCCGTGTTAGCCTCATTATGAAAGCGAGGCTAAGTGCAAAAGCTTTTCATATGGGAATGCCTGTCAGTTTGCCTTTATCCGGGAATACAACTAACATTGATGATGAATTCGTGGTTTACAGGGGAATTTAGGACGAGAAAGCATCCAAAAGTAGAACTGATCAGGGTGTTGGTTGCGTTATTGGGACAACACTTGAGATACAACTGAACCTCACCGGGGTTCTATCACTTATTTTTCACTGTTAATCGGAAAAAGAAACTCATTCTTTCTCAGAAAAATGGCGACTGCATAACCTTAGCTGATTCACGTTAAATAATTGCCGACAAGAACCCGAGGAAACTACTCGAACCAAATTGAACGTTTTATTAATCGAACATAATCGAACTCATGGATTCGATTAAGTTCGGTAATCGAACACAATCGAACTCTCACAAAAACAATCGGAGCAATCGAACCTAATCGAACTTTGATTGAGTGCGATTAGGTTGGATGGTCGAAGATGGCTACTGATGTGGCGGCTTCTCAGTTTACCTCACGTTATCTCGTACCGTTCCAAGAACAGATTGTTTCCATTAAATCTTGTATTGTAAAAAATCAACACTCACTGGAATAATAAACAGCAACAAAACCTTATACGGATGAATCAGCTTTGTTTCAGTTCATTAACTGCATGCAGAAATACAAACGAAACAACCGAGCGAAAGCCATACTTAAAAGTTATTGTGCTTACATTCCGACAATCGCAGTACAATCCTAGAAATCCGTACGCTCACACGGCGAGAAGAAATGAGCCTACACATTTTTAGTCAGCGGTAATGACTACTTTACGAAGCGAATACGAAATAAAACTTACAAAGTGACAGAAACAATACCAGAATGCACTGCATTCTGCTTTTCCAATCTTACAAGATGGCGGACAACAAGATCGTTATTGTAAAAAGATCGTTTGTCGACATGGCAACTTTTATGGAAGAGGTCCATGTTACTACGTATTGACTACCCAACCCAAGACCTGTTTTTCTTTGCCTTCTCCGTCTAATTAGCACAAGGACAAGAAAATAACAAGCTTTGACCATAAATCTGCGTTTCATTGCCGTCATGCTAAACAAATCTGATGCGAATGGCGACAGCGAGGCGTGAACAGTATTCTAGTTACGCCCAGGCTCACGCGATCTATGGTTTTCGCATGCTCATGTGGAAACTGAGCTTTTTTAGCCGGCCTAAATTGTTTTAACAAAAAGGCACAGTTACATCAACTAAGATGATATTTTAAACTGCAGATAAAACTAAGTAGATAAAAGAGTGGCCTGAAAGCCTGAAAAAAATTCTTATTTGAACGGGTTTCGAGCCCATGACGTCTGCGATACCGGTGCAGTACTCTACCAACTGAACTATTAAGCCAACTGGGAGCTGGTTATTTTCTCATCGTCATTACTGTGTAATCTACATACAGGTTTCTCACGGCGGTACATTGGAGGTAAAAATAATAATAAATAAAATGAATGAGATGACATTCCGTCAGGAAATAAATTAGTATATGTAATCAAATGGCGAAGAATGAAATTAGGAAATAATTTCACGCCGAAATTATTAGAATTTTGACAAAACGAGTGTGAAATTATTTCCTGATTTCACGAGTATACCATTTGATTATCTTTTAATGTCATGGGTAACAAATTACGCTCACAATCGTGGTCGGTTCCGTCTTGATTACACACGCAGGCAAAAAACCGCTCGAGTACTTTATCCAACTGCTCAGAAAGAACCGTCTCAGGGTTTTTCTCAAGGCCATTTTCATCACACCAGTTCTCAAAAACCCTCACCCAGTTAATTGTGCTCTTTCGCGTATTTAGGTTTTCTGCAGCGGCTTTTAATGCCGTAACTTTTTAAAAATAACTTGCCGTAACTTAATTAAAAATAGCAGAGAGAAGAACTTGCAAAAATGTGAAACTTGCACTGGATTCGAACCATCATGAATGAAGGGGTTCCATTGAAATGCCCGTTCAAACCTACTATTTCAATGTTCTACTAATTTCACTATATATGTCACAGTATATTAATCTGTACTTGTGTATATAGCAGGTCGAATATTGGCTGACAGAAACTGCCCGTTTGTCTTAACGAGAGCCTTTCAATCAGTCTCGTAGCTATTGAATAAACTGCAAAAGATCACACACTTCATTTTGAGAGGTGTGTAAGGTGGGTGCTCTGGGAGGTATTGGTAACATGGGCCACAGATGATCCTCATAAATATAATTGAGTAACAGGCTACTTTCAAGTATAACTTAACAATGAGGCTAACAGAACACAAACAAAGGAAATTGAACAATTATGTTTATTCATTTCTGTTTTTTGTGGCCTCTGGACCTCGATATCAAGTGGAATTTTAATATTCGAAAGGTGCCTATTACATTAGACTAAAAACAGGATCCCTTAAACATGTCACGTGATATGAGACAAGCATGGTGATTACTGCATGTGAGGAATACACAGCGAACATACTTTAGAATAACGTTTACGCCAATCGGAAAACGTGAGATTCGCGTTTATGTTTTCTTGGAAAAAAAGTACATAGATGAGAATTGTGCAAAATAATTCTGGCCTTTGATGGTGACACAAAACAACTCAATTTTACTGAGAAACTGAAAACAGCGAGCGGCAAATGAAGGATAAACATGGTCACGTGGTTACTTCTGTCGTTTGCCGTAAACAGAATTCTAAATCTTTTTATTACCTCAATGTTGCATCTCTTCATAAACATTTTCAAACACTTTTGATTTGGGCGGTTCCTCTTGAAGCATCTTTTGATTCTCTTGCTTTGGCATTTCTGTAAAAAGAAGAGAGAAATTTAAAATCAGAATTAAAATCGAATGTCAAAGTCGATGCGGAAAGAATCATTGTAGATCCGCCGGTGATTTAAAAGCTTTTAACTTTCATGTGTGATGATTTCCCAATAACTCTCCTACATATAACAATATTATGTAGGAAATTCCAGCAAAAAAATAATAAGTAAGAATAACTTTCAGTGTAACTAAAATGTTTCATATTTTGTGCAGGAGAACGCCTAGTAAGAAATATCTAAATAATACAACATGGAGCCCTAATTCCACCCTTAATAGCGGAGCTCCAGCGCGCGCCGCAAGGCGCGCGCGAGCGGAGCGCCATAGCTAAGAGATTTTGGTAAACCCATCAGTGCGAGAAATTTTGGTTTTGTTATGACGTCACTTCCGTCCAACCGATCGTACAACGTACGTACGCTCCTCCATGTAAGCAATGTGAAATGAGACACTTAAACCTTGTGCTGCAAATCAGGTTTTTTTCGGCAGGAAAATGCATGGCGAACTGCTCTGCCGGCCGCGTTTGTTTGGCAGGAAATTGCATCGCCAACTGCGTTTGAGAAAAAAATAATAATTTTGAAGACGACGTGTACGACAAAATACAAACTCAATTTATGAATAAGTCTACAAACATGTAAAGCAAAAAAAGGGAGATAGAAAGAGATCGAGAAAACAGGCGACGAAGAAGCGACGTTCCACGTCAAAGAGAGCGATTGAGAGCGGTAGCAAACAGGCGAAACATGAGTGACGAACAAAGAGAGAAAGAACAGGAAAGTGTGCCGAAAAAACCCCGTGTTGCGGCACAGGGTTTGAGTGTCTCATTTCACATTGGCTTACATAAATGAGCGTATGTGCAGTAACCTGGGTTGTTTTTCGGCGGGAAAATGCATGGCCAACTGCGCTGCCGGCCGCGCTCGTTTGGCGGGAAGTTGCATCGCCAACTGCGTTTGAGAAAAAAAGAAAACAAAAAAAATTATTTTGAAGACGAAAAGATTTTATATGTGACCAACAGCAGGAGAAAGAGCAAGGCAACTAGCGGCGGGAGAAACAAATCGACTGGCACTTCATCAGAATCTGGAAGTGAAATCATTTTACTCCGATCCGGCGCCACGAAACGTTGGATTTTTCCTCTTGAAGTGAAACGTTTCGCTCACTTAACGTTGTAAAACGAACGGAAAAATAAGCAATGGAATAAAGGGACTGGTTATTCTCAGAAGAGGCGAGTACATTCATACAATTTTGTTAAAAGAACTTTGCTAGTTTGCTGGTTTGCAAGAAATTGTTTTCTTGCAGTTTTGACACGCCGTTTAACTTAAGCTTAAGCTAATACTGCTAACTTCATTTATTCTCCAAAGAGGCGAGTATATTCATGTGATTTTGTTGACAAAACTTTGCTGTTTTTGCAAGATATTTTTTCTTGTAGTGTTGACACTGCAACTTGTTTAACCTCAGAGCAGCCTTTTGAGCTCATTTTTCGGTCCATGTTCGTTATTTCCCTTGGAGTTTTATTTTCTAATCTCATTCCCTTTTGCTTCATTTAAAAAAATTTGATTCTGAGCTAAAATAGTCAGTTAAACAAACGTCTCCCAACATTGTATTGTTGGCATAAACTACTGACAAGTTTTTCTCGCATATATTTCTGACAATCTTGACAGAGAACAAACAAAAATACTTAAAACAGTAGGATATAACCGCAAAGATTAAGATGAGTGAGTAATTTTCACTGAAAGTCTTTTCAAAGAACATTAAAAGCGAATGTAAAATTAAAGTGTGATTCCATTTTCATCAAAACAAAGTTTGCGCAAAACATTCATTCGCTTGTTTTTTGTGAATTTTTCAAAGATCGTTGTTTAGTTTATTTCTGTACTTATCGCTATGAATTATCACAGTGCTTTTTTCATTTATTACTCAAAGATATATTTGAAGTGTGTTTTTTGGTTAGTGTATCCATTGTCTCTGAGGTTTATAGCGTACGGCCTTCTTGATAAGGAAAATTTACCGCGCGCGTTGGCTGTTCACAAACCGTTTTGCCTCGGTCATCTTAAAAACTAAAAACAATAATAAAAACAGAAAATATCATTTTGAGCCATTTAAATTCCGCTTTTATAACACAGAGGGCAAAATGTTGCTAAAACTATCAAGGAACTTCGTAAAACAGTCAGTAAAACACTCATCGAAGGCCCAAGCAAACCAATGAACAAATTATTCAAGTTTTTCGTAGCGTACAAAACAAACAAAACCGATGAGAACAGTTCCCATTAAACACATGTAATTAAGAGAGAATACAAGTTTAATTCAGGAGCAAACTAAGAACGATAAATCAAATGTTAGGCATCAATTAATTGTTAACCTGCGCTGTGAAGCTTCCTACCGCTTGGAAATCACACGAACGTAGATCGATACTAAAATAGCAAACGATGGATCCAAAGAAGGAACTTGCGGAGTAATTTCTTCCTGCTCCTTCCTCCCATCAAAAGGACACTTTCATGCTCGGTTATCGTTCGTTGAAAGCACTTGGACGCCATGACTGATTTCAGTTTCTCAATCAAACAAAATAAAATCAATCTGATCCAAGTCTTTAGCTTTTGACACAAATAATCTTTTGCTGTTTCTTGTAAGAGACACCAAAATTAACCTTTAGGAATTTCTCTCCTAGCTGCAGCACTTGATTTCCATGTATTTTTGGTACAAAGAACCCGGCTTAAAGAGTCGAACTTCGAAAGAACCTCAAAGAACTTGTTTTTTTGGACACAAAATCAGATGCAGAAACCAACAAAATGTAAAACTGTCGTGCTCAGCCAATCAGGAGCGAGTATTTTCGGCGCTCGACCAATCAGGAGTAAGTAATTTTGCCCTCAATGAAAGGAAAATTACGAAAAACTGCCCTCTGTTACAACAAATCAGCATTCAGTAATTTTGCCCTCTGTTTTACATTGTTATTGTTGATGAGCAGTTAGCTGCATATGCATTAAAAATGTACCATATAACTGCAGAATTGATGAGGAACTCATAAGGTTATTACGTTCATACAATAAGCAGGCTTCTATTGTGGAGCTCCGCTTTTAGGCTTGGCTAAATATATTACACTCCTGATGCTGGTGTTCTTATAACAAGTCCAAAAAAAAAAGTATAATAGCAGTTTTAAAATATATTTGCAATTTGCTGGAATATCAAGCAAGAAAATGTTTATCCTTCACCGACATTTTTTTTTGTGGGGGGGGGGGGTGGTTTTTTTTTCCGGAATCACTGTAATTTCTTTCTCGTCCTATTCTTTACCTTTGGCAGCAGAACAAAAAGAACGTGCTGGGTGAAAAAGATAGAGCTGTAGTGAAAATACGCTACCGCCAAACTAATGGGCCTGAAACAAAATATCGTTGGAAACTAGAGGAAACTTCTTCTTCTGATTTGATACGAAATACTGTCTAGTGCCAAGAAATTAAAACAAATTGGCAATTATTTAAATAGAATCAGGGTTATTAAAGGCTATTTAGTTGCTATTTGAAAGTGTTTTGCTGAGAAAGAATGCGTTTCTTTTTCCGATTTAATGCTGAAAATAAAGTATGGAATTCCTCTGTGAAGCTCAGTAGCATCTAGAGTATTGCCCAGCAACACAACCAACACCCTGATCAATCCCCTTTCGGAAGCTTTCTCGTATAAATTACTCTGTTAACCACGAATTCTTAACGCTGCTTTTCATCTCAGATGAAAGCAAACTGACGGGCAGTCTCAAAACTAGCGTTTGATTCAATCAAAGGTTATTACCCCTGGTAGGAACTTCGTTAAAGCAAAATAACCGAATTAGCGACCTAATCGTTCTTGTATAAGAAAGAGAGAAGAAAACATAAAAACTAAATTGATACTACCTTATTTTTCATACGCTTATCATCATCATTTTCGTCGATGCTGTCGTTGTCATTCTCAGTAAGATCGATCGTTTAGCTGAACATCTCCCTCTTCGTCCTCACTGGCACTCAATTCTTCAAACAAAGGCTTTGCGTACACCACTGTCGCCAGAAAGACGAAGGCTTATGCAAAAATCAGCCTCATGTTTTCTTGTCAGCAATTTCTTTCTTTTCATCCGAGCTCAAATCAAATACGACGCTACTTCACCACGAGTGAACCAGCTTCCAAACGCTTGCTGCTCTTTTAAAGAAATTTGTGAAGCAGATGGCCTTCGATCGTTGAATAACAAATTCAATACACCTGATTATGGGAAAATTTGAAGGCAAACAGCTCAAGGAAAGTATATTTGAAGTTTTAGACACTGTTTTAACAGCTTTTTCATAACCTGCTTAAGTCTTCAGGCGTCAAAGAAACCCGTTTCACTTTAAGAGGTAAATAGATAAAATGAGATTGAATATTTTCAAACTGCATAAAAACAGAATTATACTGAACAATCTATCAAACGTTGTGAAAAGGTAATCCCCTAGAAATCAACTCAGTTTTTTTTTCCTTTCATTTATCATGTTGATAGCGTCAATGAGTTTGCTTTTACTGCGCAAATATATCGCGATTAACTTA
>NW_028145758.1:747500-1040000 GCF_977016875.1 Pavona decussata
CTGTAAACCACGAATTCATCATTGATGTTAGTTGTCATCCCGGATGAAAGCAAACTGGCAGGCATTCCCTTATGAAAAGCTTTTGCACTTAGCCTCGCTTTCATAACGAGGTTCACAGCAACTCGGAAATGGCCTGTTGGTTTTCAACTGGGATTTGTCATGAATTTTCTCTCTGGCAATCCAACATTGGAACCGGAAAAATCACCGCACAGAAACGGGAAATAAATGGATCATTATTACACCATCGATTTAAACTGAATCACTTCATGGTAAAACCTACTCCAGTCAAATTGCCCTCGTTGCTTTCGGAATTGACGTGTTGTTTTCTCAGATAGGGAATTTACTCCAGTTAATTAGTATCTCTTAATCCAAGCCTCGTTTGTTCAAAGATCGCGGATAACTTTATATGTCCAGTGGATAAATCACCATCTAGGGAATAAATTATTCTCCAATTTATACATTTTGTACGCTGGAAAGCGCTTTATCCACTGGATAAAATTATTCGAACTATGAACAACCGGGGCCAGGTGTGTAATTGGGTACCAAATGCTGGTGGTCACTGTACGATGGACAAGCCCCCCTCAGGAGGGAGGTGGGGGGGAGGTGGGTAGGGGTGAGGAGTGAGGTGAGTTGAGGTGAGGTTAAGGTGAGGTATGACTCTCAGTATCTATTTAGCGACGATATCATCAAGTTCCCAGTATAATTGCCTCATGTTGCAGAAACCGGGTTTAATCTCGCTAGCGCTCCGCCTGTATGTATCACCATGACCTGAATAGCAGGTTTACCTTTTAAAGAAGAATTCTACAGCATTCAGTGATATTAGGCAGATTTATTTATCAGTTATCAATCTAAGGCGTAACACAGCGTCGGCTCGACAGTCTAATGAATTTATTTTTCAGAAGAACACGCCATATTTCTTGTAAAAGGACTACAAGCCCGGAACGAATCTTCCGCCACCACGGAGACAATTCAAGAACAATGTGAAGCAAATTATTTGATTTCCCTTGCAGCTTTTCAAACTCTTCAAACAGCTCAACTAGGTGACAAAAAGAAAACAAGTAAAATTGTAATTAAGAGTCTGTACGGGTAGAAAAAAGGTCTTGTTGTAGGTACAAGGGTAAAAGGATATGGATAACTCGTGATGAACTAAGGCGGTATTTCAGTGCCTCGCTTGAACAATCATTTAGCACGGGAAAATAGAAAAGTAAATTAACGGACTAATAAACAAGAAAAACTGCTAGGGAATGTATGCGGATTAGAATATGTACAGTTACCAAAATAATTATAATAGGTAAAAAGAATTATTACAGAAACCAATTGGGGACGAATGAATGAATGAATGAATGAATGAATGAATGAATGAATGAATGAATGAATGAATGAATGAATGAATGAATGAATGAATGAATGAATGAATGAATGAATGAATGAATGGATGGATGGATGGATGGATGGATGGATGGATGGATGGATGGATGGATGGATGGATGGATGGATGGATGGATGGATGGATGGATGAATGAATGAATGAATGAATGAATGAATGAATGAATGAATGAAAAAAGGAACAAACGAAATATTGAATGAATTACTCTATCTATACACGGTCAACTCATCAGTTCTTTATTTAGACTAAACTGAACTACTTTTCCTTTTTCTATCGTAAAACAGCTATTTCTATAAATAAGGATTACAATTATGTCTAAAACTGCTATATGAATGGTGAAATGTGGCCTCGACAGGAAGGCTATTCCAAAGAATTGTCCCAGCGTAACTGAATCTTTCCTTCATGAAGTTCGAGCGGGGTAGCGGGCAGGGTGGGTGGGGAAGCAAGTTTGCAACTGATGTCTCCTAGGAAGAAACTGGAGACATAGCTACGGTCTGTAAATTTGGAACGAAGATAGTCAGGTGCCAAACAGTGGAGTGACTTATAGAACCATTGTGACTTTATTTAATCTTCTCAGGAATTGTCAATTTTCTTCCAGCCAAGTGGATTATCTCTTGTAGCAAATACGAACTGCTGGTGAAATGTGTTTATGAAATCCCTGTCAGTGTCAAAAGTTGGTAACTTAAAAGTTGCAAAGAGGACAATTTGCAGAAATGTAAAGCTTGAACTGGATTCGAAACATCATGACGGGTTCCAGTGAAATGCCCGTTCAAACCTACTATTTCAAGGTTCTGCTAACTTCACTATATATGTAACAGTCTGTACTTGTGTACATGGCAGGTCGAATATTGGCTATCAGAAACTGCCCTTTTGTCATAATGACAGCCTTTCAATCAATCTCGTCTGTTTTTAACGCTTTTAACTATTTTTCGGAGTTTAAACATTGGTTAAACAAATCTTGTAGCTGTTGAATAAACTGCAAAAGATCATACACTTCATTCTGAGAGGTGTGTAAGGTGGGTGCTCATGAAAACATGGGCCAGAGGACGTGATCCTGATAAATATAACTGAGCATCAGGCTCCTTTCGATATAACTTGACAATGAGGCTTCTGGACCTCGATATCAAGTAGACTTTAAATATTTTGAAAAGTGCCTATTACATTGAGCTAAAAACAGCATTCCTAACCTAACGTCTCGTGTGACTAGAAGAAACAAGCGTAAACATGGTGATTACTGCATGTGAGGAATTCACAGCGAACATATTTAGAATCGCGTTTACGCCAAATGGAAACTTGAGATTTGCGTTTGTGTTTTCTTGAAGAAAAAAACAAAGTACATAGATGAGAATTGTACAAAATAATTGTGGCCTTTAATGGTAACGCAAAACTACTCAATTTTACTGAGAAACTGAAAACAGCGAGCGGCAAATGAAGGATATAAACATGGCCACGTGGTTACTTTTGCCGTTTGACGTTTGCCGTAAACAGAATTCTAAATCTTTTATTACCTGAATTATGCATCTCTTCGCCAACCTTGTCAAACATTTTAGATCCACGCGGTTGCTCTTGAAGCAGTTTTTGATCGTCATGACTGAACATTTCTGTAAAAAGAAGGGAGAAATTTAAACTCAAAATTAAAATCGAATGTCAAAGTCGATGCGGAAAGAATCATTGTAGATCCGCCGGTGATTTGAAAGCTGTTTACTTTCATGTGTGATTATTTCTTAAGTCACTCTCCTACATTTAACAATGTTATATAGGAAATTCCAGCAAAAAATTACAGGTAAAAATAACTTTCTTTTAACTAAAATGTTTCATATTTTGTGCAGGAGAACGCACCGTAAGAAATATCTAAATTTTAGAACATGGCGCCCAAATTCCACCCTCATGTCCATGTAACGGTCGAAATAACTTTAATAGTAAACTTAAAATATATTTTCAATCTGCTGGATACGATGCAAGGAAATGTTTATCCTGTATTTTTTTTTTTTTTTTTTTGGGGGGGGGGGTCCCTTTTTTTCCCCGAATCACTGGGATTTCTCTCTCGCCCTATTCTTTTTCTTTGGCAGAAGAACAAAAACAACGTGCTGGGTGAAAAAGAAAGAGCTGTAGTGAAAATACGCCACAGCCAAACTAAAGGGCCTGAAACAAAATATAACTGAAGACTAGAGGAAAACTCTTTTTTCCGATTTGATACGAAAAACTATCTCGTGAAAAGCACATTGGCATTATTTAAATTGAATCAGGAATATCCAAGGCTATGTAGTCGCTATTTGAAAACGTTTAGGTGCGAAAGAATGCGTTTCTTTTTCCAATTTAATGCTGAAAATAAGTGTAGAATTAGAACTCCACTGTGAAGTTCAGTAGCATCTCGATTGCTGCCCCAGCAAGACAACTAACACCCTGGTCTTCCCCCTTTCGGAAGCTTTCTCGTCCATTCATTTCTCATTCGTCTGTAAACCACGAATTCCTGTCATTGCTATTCGGTGAAGTTATCATCTCAGCTGAAAGCAAACTGCCGGACAGTCTCAAAGCTAGTGTTTGATTCAATCAAAAGTTATTACCTTTTGGGTCGAATCTTAATTGTGCCCTGGTAGGAACTTCGTTAAAGCAAAATAACCGAATTAGCGACCTTATTGCATGTTCTTTTATAAGAGAGAAGAAAACATAAAAACTAAATTGATACTACCTTATTTTTCATACGCTCATCATCATCATTTTCGTCGATGCTGTCGTCGCCATTCTCAGTAAGATCGTTAACCTGAACATCTCCCTCTTCACGGTCCTCGCCTTCACTCATTTCTTCAAACAAAGGGTTTGCGTACACCACGGTCGCCAGAAGGACGAAGGCTAATGCAAAAATCAGCCTCATGTTTTATTGTCAGTAATTTCTTTCTTTTCAGCCGAGCTCCGAAACACGACGTAACTATATTCACCACGAGTGAATCAGCTTTCAAACGCCCGACGCTTGCTGATCTTTTATAGAAATTTGTGAAGCAGATGGCCCTCGATCGTTGGATAAGAAATCCAATACACCTGATTATGGGAAAATTTGAAGGCAAACAGCTCAAGGAAAATATATTTGAAATTTAGAGACTGTTTTAACAGCTTTTTCATAACCTGCTAACGTCTAAAAGCGTCAAAGAAACCCGTTTCACTTTAAAGAGGCAAATAGATAAAATGAGATTGAACATTTTCAAATTGTATAAAAACATAGAATTATGCAATACAATAAGTTTGCTTTTACTGCGCAAAATAATCACGATTAAATTGTGAGATATTCCATTTACTCGAACAAACGTTAAATTTTAGTTTGCTTTGTGATTTTGCGATCTTTTTTTTATTTTAAAAAAACTAATATTTTTTTTTTCGAGTGTTGTGAGAACGTGAGTTCCATTGCGAGCTGCGAAAAAAGTATCCCGAAAGTGTGGCAGTTTACAACTCGGAGGAGGCTAGCTTAAACCATACTAACTTAATTCATATCGGTAAAGAATTAGATTGCCTCGCATAAATGGCTTTTACCATGCTCCCATTCAATTCAAGCCTATTAACTAGGAACATTGTTGTTTGTGTTTTTATATTTATAACTGCTAAAGTTTAAAAACGTCCTTGTATCGTTGAAAAAAAGTGCTATCGGTAACTAGAGAATCAAATTCTTATCGCTTAGAAATATTTTCCGTAATGTATATTTTTTTTTTACTTTTTTAAGTGGGGGTGGGTGTCGTAACCTAGTTAGTCAGATCAACTACAAAATCACACGGAAAAAAAACCTAGAAATTGAAACATGAGTTCATGCGATATTGTGTTTACCAAGTGACGTTATTCCCTAACAGATTCAGCCCAGGCGTGCAGGATGATGCCGACTGGAAAGTAAAAACATGAACAACGGATTGTGTTTGGAAAAGAGCTAGCGCCTATCACAAATATCAGAGAAAAAACTAACCAATTTTGAGATTTGTATGTTTATATAACTGATCATGATCAGATATTTAATTTTGTCGGTGAAAATACCTGAGTCTCTCAAGAATATTACGAGGCGACCTTGCCAAGCTTGTTTGTGGAAAGAATCGTTTCTGATTCAGTGGTTTCTAAGGATATCAATTTTAGCATTCAGCATTTTGACATTAAAATGACTATATCACAAATTGGACAACCATTTAACTTCGTTTGACAATCTTAACTGAACGTGGGTAGTTTTCGTCGATTCTGCAATTGAAAAATAATTTGCAATTGAAAATTTGAAAAGTTGTTTATTCTTGAGTCTTGAAGCTGTGTCTGAAATTAAAGCGCAAATTGTGCAGTGTCTGGTTCACATGACACGTTTCGTTCAAAGTTATTTTACCGTATATATTCATTGAGAAATTTTTTCGATTTTTCATTTTTATCCATAGAAATGAACTTTCTAGTAAGATCTTAGAAACAGCAAAAGTTTGAAAAAGAGTCCTCTCTTGTGTTGAAGCTGTGTCTGAAATTAAAACACAAATTGTGAAGTGTCTGGTTAACATGACACGTTTCATTCAAAGTTTTATTTTACTGTTATGTTCAGAGAGAAAATTTTTAGATTTTCATTTTTATCCATAGAAATAAACTTTCCAGTAAGATCTTAGAAACAAAAAAAAATGAAAAAGAGTGAATATTTGCCGAGAAATTTGGATCATGATAAGCGTTTTTCACCTGAAATAAAACTTTACTTTGATTGACATGCAACATATTGCTGTTTTTCCAATCTTTAATCTTCGCTTGGAGAGGAAACTTTCAAAGGTTAGAACTCAGAAAAAGATTTGGTCGATTTAAGTCAACTTCGATCATGCCACGGAATTTGAAAATTCTAAAAATTCGTTCTTTGAAAAGCCATTTCCCTGACTCCGCATTTTTTCTCGCCGTTTTAAAAATGTTCTATAACTTCTGAACGCAATCGAAATAAGGAAAATCCAACACGATTTATTTTCATTTGGGATCCTGACATAAGTATTATAAAGGAAATAAAGGGAGATGTAAATAATCGACCATAAGAGGACACAGAAAAAATCTGATCTCCAGATGGGATTCGAAACCACGACCCTCCGTGTTCTAGATCGAATCCTGACCTCGAGAAAAAAATTCCAAAATATGAAAATCGAATTGATTTGGAACGCTAGCACGACGGCCTGGACTATCAAGTTTGACTGCAAAAATTCAATTTCTTGAAACACCAATGAATTTGAATAGCCAGTTCTATAAGCTTCAATTCGGTATAGGATTTTGAGTATCTGTGATATAACTGAGAGGCGCTACGTATACATCCATTGAACCGGTTGAACCCTTGAAGGTACACTGTAGCCTTAAATAAAGTCACGTTTTGTTACGTTGTGAACGGTCCAGCAGTTCGTATTTGAACGCTTAACAGTAATCATCGCTATTTGCACTTGCTTGGGAAAAACGAGAGAGTGCAGCAAAGTCAGGCTAATCTATGAACAGGAAACACAACGAGAATATTAAAGCGAAATAATTAAAATGTGGATTCTTGTATTCCCACATTAAGACTATTTTATGTCCTTTTAACAGGGAGATTTGTTTAAACTAAAACAGTTTGATCTGTTCGATTCTTTAGCTGAAAATTTATAAATTGTCTAACATTTCAGGAAGCGGAATGCTAATCCCCGAATTTATAAGCTGCGAAGTCAACGCATGGAAATGGCTTTCAAGGAACGAATTTTTGGAGTTATCAAATTCCCCGACATGATCAAAATTGACTGAAATCGACCAAATCTATTATTGAGTTTTAACTCTTGGAAGTGTCCCCTCCAAGCGAAGATTAACGATTGAGAAAACAGCAATATGTTGTCAATCAAAAGAAAGTTTTATTTCAGGTGAAAAACGCTTTTATCCCACTTTCTCGGCAAATATTCACTCTTTTTCAAACCTTTTTTTCTGTTTGTATCTTACTGGAAAGTTTATTTCCATGGTTAAAAATAAAAATCTAAAAATTTTCTCTCTGAACATAACGGTAATATAACTTTAAATGAAACGTGTCATGTCAACACTTCACAATTTGCGCTTTAATTTCAAACTCGGCTGCAAGAAGAAACAACTTTTCAAATTTTTAATTCAAGCATATAAGTTTTCAATTGCAAAATCGTCAAGAATTATCCATGTTCAGTTAAGATTGTCAAACAAAGTTGAATGGTTATCCAATTTGTAAAATAGTCATTTCAAAATGCCGAATGCTAATATTCAAATCCTTTGAAACCACTAAAGCAAAAACGATTCCTTGCACAAACCATGATCGTTGCAACGTCGCCTCGTAATATTCCTGACGGAATCAGCCATTTTCACCGGCGATCAGATATATAAACATACAAATCTCAAAATTGATTAGTTTGTTCTTTGATATGTGTGATAAGTGCTACTTTTTCTCCAAACCCAATGGGTTGTTCATGTTTTTACTTTCCAGTCGGTATCATCCTGCCGGCCTGGGCTGAATCTGAATTTTGTTAAGGAATAACGTCTAGGTAAACCCAATATCATATGAAGTCATGTTTTAATTTCTACGTTTTTTGCTCGTGCGATTTTTTAGTTAATCTGACTAACCAAGTTAAGATACCCACCCCACTTAAAGAAGTGAACGTCCTCCGTGTTGTAAACTGCAACTCTTTCAGGGTACTTTTTCCGCAGATTGCAGTAGAACTTACCTGCTCACAACACTCGAAAAACAATATTAGTTTTTTAAAACTAAAAAGATCGCAAACTCACAAAGCAAACTAAAATTTAACGTTTGTCAAGTAAATGGTATATTTCACAATTTAATCGTGATATATTTGCGCAGTAAAAGCAATATCATTGACGGTATCAACATGATAAATAAAAGGAAAATGAAAACTGAGTTGATTTCTAGAGAGGATTAACTTTTCATAACGTTGATAGATTGTTCCATAACTCACGCATATTAGTTTTTGCACAAATGACAAAAACTACCCACGTTCTGTTGAGATTGTCAAACAAAGTTGAATGGTTATCCAATTTGTAAAATAGTCATTTCAAAATGTCGAAAGCTAAACTTCAAATCCTCAGAAACCACTAAACCTAAAAAGATTATTTGCAATCTTTGCAATGTCGTCTCCTAATATTTCTGAGGGACTCGGGTATTTTAACCAACAAAATATCTGACCAGTTAAACGTACAAATCTCATAATTGGTCAGTTTGTTCTCTGATATTTGTCATAAGCTCTGGCTCTTTTCCAAACCCAATGCGTTGTTCATATTTTCACTTTCCAGTCGGCATCATCCTGCCGGCCTGCCTTGAATCTGTTTAGGGACTAAGAACTTCATCTGGTGAACCTAGCATCACATGAATTTTTTTTTCAATTTCTACGTTTTTTCTCGTGTGATCTTGTAGTTGATCTGACTAACTAAGCTACGATACCCACCTTACACTAAAAAAGGTAAAAAATATACATCAGGGAAAATACTTTTTTAACGATAAAAACTTGATTCTTCAGTTACGGATGGCACATTTTTAACGAGACAAGGACGTGTTTAGACTCGTGTTTAGACTTAAGCAGTTATAAATATGAAAACAGAAACAGCAATGTTCTTAGTTCACAAGTTTTAATTGAATGGGAGCATGGTAAAAGTTTATGCGAGGCAATATGAATTAAGTTAGTATGGTCTGAACGTCCTCCGTGTTGTAAACTGCAACTTTTTCGGAATACTTTTTTCGCAGATTGCAGTGGAACTCACCTGCTCACAGCACTCGAAAAATAATATTAGTTTTTTAAATCGAAAAAAATCACAAACTCACAAAGCAAACTAAAATTTAACGTTTGTCAAGTAAATGGAATATCTCACAATTTAATCGCGATCTATTTGCGTAGTAAAAGCAAACTCATTGACGCTATCAACATGATAAATGAAAGGAAAATAAAAAATGAGTTGATTTCAATGAAGGATTACCCTTTCATAACCTTGACTGATCATTCAGTATAACTCTGTATCTGTATACAATTTGAAAATGTTCAATCTCATTTTATCTATTGGTCTCTTATAAAGAAACGGGTTTCTTTGACGCTTTTAGACGTTAGGAGGTTATGAAAAAGCTGTTAAAACAGTCTCTAAACGTCAAATACACTTTCCTTGAGCTGTTTGCCTTCAAATTTTACCATAATCAGGTGTATTGAATTTGCTATCCAACGATCGACGGCCATATGCTTCACGAATTTCTATAAAAGAGCAGCAAGCGTTTGGCGTTTGGAAGCTGATTCACTCGTGGTAAAGTTACGTCGTGTTTGAGCTCGTCTGAAATTACTGACAAGAAAACATGAGGCTGATTTTTGCATTAGCCTTCGTCCTTCTGGCCACCGTGGTGTACGCAAACCCTTTGTTTGAAGAGATGAGTGACGGGGAGGACGAAGATGGGGATGTTCACCTAACAGATCTTGCTGCTGAGAATGAAAACGACAGCATCGACAAAAATGATGATGTTGAGCGTATGAAAAATAAGGTAGTATAAATTTAGTTTTTATTTTTTTTTCGCTCTCTTTCTTATAAAAGACAATTAGGTCGCTTATTCGGTTATTTCGCTTCAACTAAGTTCCTTACAGGGCAAAATTAAGATTCGACCCAAAAGGGAATAACCTTTGAGTGAATCAAACACTAGCTTTGAGACTGTCCGTCAGTTTGCTTTCATCTGGGATGATAACTTAACTGAAAAGCAATGATAAGAAGTCGTGGTTTACAGAGGAATTTAAGACGAGAAAGCTTCCTAAAGGGGAATGATCACGGTGTTCGTTGTGTTGCTGGGGCAGCAATCGAGATGCTACTGAGCTTCACAGTGGAGTTCTAATTCTACACTTATTTTCAACATTCTTCCCACCAAAACGCTTTTAAATAGCAATCACATAGTCTTGGATAACCCTGATTCAATTTAAATAATTGCCAATTTGTTTTAATTTCTTGGCACTAGATTTCGTATCAAATCGAAAGAAGAAGTTTCCTCTAGTCTTCAATGATATTTTGTTTCAGGCCCATTAGTTTGGCTTTGGTGTATTTTCACTACAGCTTTATCTTTTTCACCCAGCACTTTGTTTTGTTCTGCTGCCAAAGGTAAAGAATAGGACGAGAAAGAAATTACAGTGATAACGGTAAAAAAAAAAGTTGCCCCCCCCCCCAAAAAAAAAAATTAAATAAATAAATAAATGAAAATAAAGGATAAAAATTTTTTTGCATGATATTCCAGCAAATAGAAAGTATATTTTAAGTCTACTATTATACTTATTTCGACCGTTACAGGGACATAAGCATCAAGAAATGTAATGAGGGTGGAATTTGGGCGCCATGTTCTAAAATTTAGATACTTCTTACGGGGCGTTCTCCTGCACAAAATATGAAACATTTTAGTTAGAAGAAGGTATGTTATTCTTACCTGCAATTTTTTGCTGGAATTTCCTACATAATATTGTCAAATGTAAGAGAGTGGGATGGGAAATCATCTCACATGAAAGTAAAAGGCTTTAAAAGCACCTGCGGATCTACAATGATTCTCTCCACATCGACTTTGATATTAGATTTTTATTTTGAGTTTCTCTCTTCTTCTACAGAAGTGCCAACTGAAGAGGATCAAAAAGTGCTTCAAGGGGAACCGCCCGAACAAAAAATGTTTGAAAATGTTTGTGAAGAAATGCAACATTGAGGTAATAAAAAGATTTGGGATTCTGTTAACGCCAAACGGCAAACGACATAAGTAACCACGTTTGCCGCTCTCTGTTTTCAGTTTCTCAGTAAATTTAAGTAGTTTTGCGTCACCATCAAAGGCCAGAATTATTTTTCACAATTCTTATCTATGTACTTTTTTATTCCAAAAAAGCATAAGCGCGAATCTCACGTTTTCCGTTTGGTGTAAACGCGATTATTCTAAATATGTTCGCTGTGTATTCCTCACATGCAGTAATCACCATGCTCCGGATTCGTGTGTACGTCCGCGTGGACGGATCCCGTAATATTCTGGGTTTCAGAATGTTTTACAATTTTAGTTCTTTTCTTTTTGTTATTTAGATGAGCTGCATCAAGAAGTTGAAATCCTGTTTGGGAAAAGGCAAAGGCAGATTTGCCAGAGGCAAAGGAAAAGGAAAAGGAAAAGGAAAGGGCAAGGGAAAGCGTAACAAGTGCTTCACAATGTTCATGAAATGTGCCGGTGGTGATGGCGGGGGATCTGGAATGGGCTTGTAGTCCTGTTACAAGAAATATCGGCGTGTTCTTCTAGAAAATCATTAGACTGTCGAGCCGACGCTGTGTTACGCCTTAGATTGATAACTGATAAATAAATCTGCCTAATATCACTGAATGCTGTTGAATTCTTTTTGAGAGTTAATTAAGCCTGCTATTCGGGTCATGGTGATACATACAGGCGGAGTGCTAGCGAGATTAAACCCGGTTACTGCAACATGAGGCAGTTATAATAGGAACTTGATGATATCGTCGTTAAATAGATACTAACAGTTATATCTCACCTCAACAACCCCCCCCCCCCCCTTTCCGACCTCTTTCCCGAGGGGTGACCTCCAGCATTTGGTACTCAGTTACCCGGTTGTTCAATGATCCGATAGTTTTATCCAGCGTATAAAGCGCTTTCCAGCGTATAAAACGTATAAATTGGAGGACAATTTATTCGCTGGATGGTGACTTACCTACTGGATATATTATAAGTTATCCGCGCTCTTTGCACAACCGAGGCTTGCAATTGGATGAAGAGAAACTAATTAAATGGAGTAAACTCCTTGTCTGAAATAACAACACATCAATTCCGAAAGCAACAAAGGCAATTTGACTTGAGTAGGTTCATGTAGTGATTCAGTTTAAATCGATGGTGTATATAATAATGATCCGTAATAATTTATTTCCCGTTCCTGTGCGGCGACTTGCCTGGTTCCAAGGTTGGATTGCCAGGGAGAAAATTCATGACAAATCCCCATTGAAAACCAAAAGGGCCATTTCCGAGTTGCTGTGAACCTCATTATGAAATCGAGGTTAAGTGCAAAAGCTTTTCATACGAAAATTAGTTTTGTTTACATATAAATGAAAACTAATTTTCATAATAAAAACTTTGCACTTAGCTTCGCTTTCATAATGAGGTAGTTGATGACAAGTTACCTTAGGCCAAGTTGTCAAATAGAAAAAACTAATAAAGAACAAATGGGGTTATATGCTGTATATTTTTCCAATATATCACCAAGTGCGGCCTGATTCACAAGTTGATTTACGATTTATTTAGAGCTAAGCACAGTTGACATGAAAAACGATTGCTTTCAATTATTGCTTTGGGTAAATGTACAGGATAGTCTCTCCCGGCAGCTAGCATTCGTTGGTTTTGATTGGTGAAGCGAACGACTGGGTGTCAAGACAATCACTATTTCATGTCATGATCAGTTTATGTCAAAGAGAAAAGTCAGTTCTGAGGTTGGGCCATGGAAACAAGGTGACGTCAGCGTTTCATGCTAACGGTTGATTTCACATTTCAGTGTAAAAGGCAATTGAACATGCAACTTTAATTTTCAATGTTTTGGTATCAAAGCTTGTAAAAGGCCTCCGAGAAGAGACCGCAGAAATAATATAATTAACAAATTTACATCATTTCATTTCATTTCAAAACATGCGTCAAGACAACCTCGTTCTAAGGGTCTTTCGAACGCGAAGAGGAGAGAACGACGTTGGTGTCAAGATATATAATGACTACACAGAGAGAAAATAGATCATGGAAGCAAACACTTAATGGCACTTCCTTCCACCCTACCAAATTGAATGCAGCGCTATTACAACGGAATTATTACCACAGATTGACAACTATCCAGACTTCCTTTTGGTCTAAGTAATGTCGCACATTAAGCTCAAGGTTTTAAATCCCACAACGTTATTTAACTAAAATAGAGATCTAACTATGAAAACTAGAGCCACGTATAGCCTGTATTACAGTATAAATAACATTACTAGTATTGTCACTGTCTGAACTGGAGTCTTTTGGCAATGGCAACGCGGTGATTGATAGGTTTATCAGCAAACACAATCACTCTGCACGTGCTTTATACAGTCTGGTGCATTTATTTGCCGTCTTCTAAAAACAGCAACGGCTAATGACCATATTGAACCCTATCTAGACCGGGAAACGCGAATTTATGACGTCAAATGACGCGGTAAAAACGTCATGATTGCAAATGACGGCCATCTTGGATCCGCCAACTTGGATTTCTGGATTTTCTCAAAACTTAAGGAAAGCGTCGAAATTGAATGAAAAGTAATCAAAACCAATTAAGGAACACTAATATTAGCTAAAACGCAAAAAATGCGATAAGAAAAGTATTTTTTCTTTATATTTAAAAGGGATTTTCTATTTTCTGAAAAATTGCCTGTCTTAAATTGATTGCCATGGTACCACCAAAGTCAATCAACACTAACCGACCACGTCAATTTTTTCCCAGATAAATTTCTCAAAATTCCTGCAGTTTCAGGCCATTTGCTCAAATAAAAAAAATGTTATTCAGGTTCAAAGTCGCCGAGGGCAAAATCTTCCCACCCGGTCTAGATATAGCCGGTTAAATTTTTACGGAGAATGTGAAACCACGGCAGTGGATATTTGTCTTTTTTTTTAACTAGGACTCCATCCCAGTTCCTGGCTGGCTCAATTACTTTACTGATGCAAAATGAACCCGTTGGAATAACTGGAACAACTGAATTTAGTATAAAGAACCCAAATTTATATTTTCAAGTGACGTTTTGACATCGGTTGCAGCTGTGAGGATGAGCTAAGAACGCTTGGGTTGCTCAAGATCACGAACCATGTTCCACTTTAACGCGTTTCAGACCATTTGTCCAGATTAAATTTTGCAGTTTAGGGGCACCAGGGTTATACTTGACTACTCATTATCATGACCAGATCCGATCTTGCCCGATCTCTTTCCCGTTGTTTATAAGTACACAAACCCTCCCAGGCATTCCGAAAGTCGTATTTGCCGAAGATGTATATGCACGGATTTAAAAGCGACGAAATGAACCGAGCATATGCGAACGTGTACTCGGCCCACAAAGGCAGATGAAAAGCATTTTTTAGTTGCTGGTACCGTAAAAGGAAAAATGGTAGCCAACTGATGACGAACGTGAGAAACATTACAAGGAAGATAGTAATGGCCTTCCACTCTCTTTTTCTCCACCGACGCTGCTCCTGCAGATCTGCGGGAACATTGATAATTTGAAGACGATTCTGTCTCCTTATTTCACGCACAGTCATTAGATACGTAAACGCCATGAACGCTGCTGGTATCCCGAGATACACCACAAAGCACCCTATGATGAAAGACAGCTCTTCGTTATGATGTTCTTCTGCAATGGAGTCGTGAGGATCGTAAGTCGCTGGTTGTAGCCACAACAACTGAAGCATAGACAATAGGAAGGCGCTACTCCACACAAACCCCAGAGCGATGATACAGCGTCGCTTTGTCACCATCTGCGCATATCTGAGTGAGTACATGATGGCTATAAAACGATCGGCAGTTACGGCCAAGATATGCGACACTGTCAGAAATGAGGTGAAGTTCCAGATGCAGATAGCCGCGAAGCACACTCCATGTTCTTGAAAAATGTTACACGTGATGCTTACAGGCAAACTGACAAGTCCTGTTAGAAAATCGCTGGCTGCTAGACCCATGAGAAAATAATTGGTCGTTGTGCGTAGCGATCGTTTTTTAACCACGAGAATAAAAACCATTGAGTTGAAAATGACAATAAGGAGGGCCAACAAAATTCCAACAATGTCCGCATCGGGTTTGAAGATAGGCACAATCAAATCCTCCCAATCGCTTTCATTGAGGTTATTTCCCGTTTTCCCGGTTTCGTTTAGTGCTGACTTGTGATCTGGAATACAGGTTGTGTTCCCTTGACACATGGTGGATAGTGTTTATGTGGGTCAGTCAGTCAGCCATGTAACTCAGTCATCAGTTGACGGAGATCTGAGAAAGATATATAACATCAATAATTTCAAAGAATTCTTTTAATTTTGACATTTTTTAAAAAAAGAACGTATGTATTGAGCACAAAAAAATCCTGTAACAAACTAAACTTCAGGATTGGAAGGCTGATCAGCGCTATGGCAAAAGGCTCCAATTGGACAATTTTAACCCTATCTAGACCGAGTTCTTTTTCTTTTTTAGTCTTCTGGGGCCGTGAGGGGGTGGGGTGGGGGGGGGGGGGTTCCGCCTCCCCGCCATAACTTTACTTCGCAAGTAAAAGAGCTATAACAATGAGGCTTGGAGGATGGGTAGTACGTCCAAAGATGTTTCCTTTGAAGTCCAAAACGGGAAATGAAGATGTCACATGACGTTATAATCTGGATTTTCCCAAATCAGGACAAAACAATCTTTGTACAATGAAAAAAATTTTGAAATTCACGAGGTGACTACAATCGTCAATTTCTGTTGGACAGGTTAGAGCGCAAGCCCCCTTTACTGTAAGCTTCTATTGATGGCCTGGTAATTTTGCGTAGTTACTTATTTTTAAGTCTTTGTTTGCCGTTTCCCCTACCCCCAGTTCAATGTTGGATCCCTCGCGAGCAATGATGCATAAAGATTGACAGATAAAACTCAACGATGAAACATGGAAAGAAGAGGACCGAGTGCAGGCAAGGTGAGTCAAAACTTAATTAGCAATTCTCCCAAAAGAATTGACGACGATTGTAGGTACAATGGTTCACTAAGATAAAACCGGACGACCTGAACCGACGTAAACAACACGCAGTGTAAATCCTCATTATTTAATCCGAAGTTTCGTTCTATTCGGCTAAGAACTTTTGTGGATTGGAACAGTTTACCGAAAACACGTACGAATGTAAATTATTCTGAATCGGAATCGTGGCCTGGACCCCCTTTCAAACCCGAACTCGTGCATCTTATCTTCATATAATCAAGCATGTTCATACTAAAGAGAGAAATCATAGTTTACCAAGGAGGTTAGCGGGCGTTTAAAAATTTGATGACGTTGAGCGATAATTTTTTAAGCCGTTTCTCGCCGCTGAAACCTCGAATCAGATGAGTGAAGAGAGCTTTACAGAATTCACCTTTAGTTGATAGATTTACATCAGTCCTGTTGTTAACACTGTACATTGTTTATCAGCAGACACAAGAGACTTAACAACGTTTTATTAAAATATATTTCTTGGAAATGACTTTCAATTTCAATCAAGAGGTAAATGCAATGTCACAAGTTCTTGGACCCCTGTAGTCAAAACATCCTGAGATCCGCGCCTAAACTCTTTGTCAGTTCTAATTTTGTTTGTCCTACCTGACCACCCAAAATGTACCTACATGTTATCATACTAAGGTTGCACTTTAAGGTGAAGCGACATAACTTAAGGGTGCTTTCCATTTGCCAGAATCAAACGCGTCATTTTGATCGGATGGTGTTGCAAAATATTGAAAAATAGCCACTCCGAAACTTGTACACGCTATTTTGAAGAAATTCAAAGGACTGGAATGAAAATCATCCTTCAAATGGTATACATTCCGTTTAAAAACTCACCATTCTAGGCGGCCAGTTCTGACAAATGCAAAGCGCCCTAGTTCAGACCTTTTTTATTGTATACACATAAATTGGGGGCACCCAACGAGAATATTTATGAAATATACTTCAAATGTCGTTTTTTTACTTACCAAGATCGTTTCAGAGTTTACGTTTGGCGTTCCAACAATCCTAGCTACCCTTATTTCGCTCTCCTCGTGACATTTTTGGTCCCTTCAAAAGTAAAGGGATGTTACTAACGTTTTAGGTGACAAAAACCAAAGAAAAAGCCAGTTGTTTCTTTCGAAACAGCAATTGAATCCGCCTTTGTGTAGCAGTTTAGGCCCTCCGAACTGAGATATCAGAGAGATTTAGAAAGAATTACATTTACGGCAAAGGACAGAAATGACCACGTGACCATGTTTACCCTCCATTCAGTTGCCGCTCGCTGTTTTCAGTTTCTCAGTAAAATTGAGTAGTTTTGCGTTGTCGTCAAAGGCCAGAATTATTTTGCACTATTCTCATCTATATGTTCGCATTTTTTTTTTAAGAAAACATAAAAGCGAATCTCACTTTTGCAGGTTGCTGTAAACGCATTCTAAATCTCTGTATTCTTCAAAACGTACCGACAATAGATTTCCCAGATATATATCTTATAAGCCGTATAAACACTTTTGTCTTGTATCATAAGCTACTTGCTCTAGTGAAAGCATCGCTTTTTGTAATTTTCATTTTGTCATGTTACCAGTTTTGTAATTAGTTTGGGGCATCTCCCAATACTGAAGAACCGGTACAATTTATCAGTGTACTGTGTTCAATGCTGTCCTCTGCATTCAAACACTTCGAAACCCTACCTACCTAGCATGCCCGACGAATCGGACGCCTGTGAAGATTTCGAAATTCACGGCTGACCAATATATTTCGTTATCCATCAGTCAGCCTAGCGATGCTCTTGGTTCTTTCTGCCACGTAGACCCGTAAATCAAAACAAGCTTATTAAACGGGTCGTCTGAATGTCTGCCGATTACGAGTTTTTCATTTATTCAATCGTAAACACTTAAGTTTTTACTTTAGCTAAAACTATAAAAGTGGCCAAAAAAGATAAGACTTTAATTGTGTCATTTTAAAGGGATTAATATCTGTTTCATTAGATAGCGGCTGAGAGGTTTCTCGGCCTCAGGCGAGAAGAAGTTTTCACTTTCGACTACCTTCGAAATATATGTTATACATGTAAAACGAAGGTCTAGTGGATGAAATTATAATAATAGTCTTTCTACAGGGAGCCCAGGAATGATATTAGATTCAAAGGGGGGATTTTTGAAATAGACCCTTCATTTCTCTGAATTATTAATGAATTTTGTAATAGGATTTAACAATGCTTCACAAGATGCTATACTTTTTTTATCACAAATCTGTAAAACGTTTGTCGCGTTAAGAATGATCCACAGATAACAGTGATGATACTGTCTTCATTTCCGACAAGAAATGTTGACTTTTTTTGCCATCATAATATGCTGCCGGTTTGTAGTTCAAATTTCTTCTTGTATGTAACCGCAAGTTTAAGAAAATGAAAACTTACTAATCGTAAAGTACTTTCCTGTCTTGTTGTTTATTCTACTGTGTAAGATGATTCTGAGTCTCACAGATGAAATCTTGAAGTGTCAGATTAATTTGAGGCAGCACTTTGCTGTAGCTTTCAACGTTGTTTGTTTTGTCTCCGGTTTTTTTTTTCTAGTAGCCAGGCATCATAGAAAATTGTCACATCTGTACTGGAACACTATTAGGAGGTATAAAGTTAATTGAACAAACTGCCTATAATTCCGCGGGTTTATTATTATTATTATTATTATTATTATTATTATTATTATTATTATTATTATTATTATTATTATTATTATTATTATTATTATTATTATTATATGGTTTGCGTGTTCATAAAGCTATTCCATTTACAGCAATATAAGTATTTGGATCTTGTCTAAATAACAGCTTCCTTATTAAACTGATTAAATTTCTCTGGGATGTACGTACATCTTTTCCATTAATCTGCCATTGTGGACCGGAACCGCTGCCAATCCGCACAGAGCTGTTGTATTCGGCCGCGCATATATATTTTTCGGGATCTGTCTCCCTAAATCTGCATGTATGATATTGCTTTGCTTTGGCTGCAAAATGTTGTAATTTCGATTTTCTAGAACGTTACAAGACCCATGTCTTTTTTAATGTGATTTTTTAAATCTATAGCTTCCGAAGCTAATGTAATAATGACGAAAGCAAACAAATGTTGTGGCGGCGGTTTTCTAACATTGGTTAATCCATGCAAGGTGTCAGTATACTCAGTGAAATCGGCAAAATACTCAAGTTCTCTTATCATCGTAATATCAAAAAGTAAGTGCTCCTTCACACCCACCCTTCCCCCCTCCAAGTAAAAAAAAAGAACTGATAAAGTTTGATGTTTGAAAAAGGAAAAATAATGGCTAAAGAAACAATCCTCGGCTTATCTTTAAAAACGGCTACCTTTCGAAAGACGTTTAACTTGACAGTTTAGCAAGCGTCGATAATAACTGATCAAGAATCTTGATATGTGACAAGGAAAAGGTCCAGACACTCGAAACTGTCCGGCAAACTCGGAAGTGCGATTTCAGGAGCAGAATATACACACCACAAATGCATTGTTTCGTAAAAAGCAAGGACATTAGTACTCTGCTCAGAACTTACCGAACCAATCGCATTGCTTGCCAAACATACTCTATACACAACGACGTTCAGTTCGGTCACATAGAGAAAAATGCGATACCAAATGGTTCATTATCAGAAATAGTATTTTTTTTTCTACAACTCTAAAACATGATGTTGTTTTTAAAGAAATGATAAACTCTGTGTGTCTCCAAAGACTATCCAAACAGAGAGAATTGTCTGCGGAAGCGTCGCTCTTGTCGCAGTTGAAAATAAAATATTCTTTTCTTAAAGTTGGCTTTTAATGAATTAATGGGGAAAAAGGGCGCCACTCTTATAAAGGTATATTATAAAGGTATATAAACTGCCTGGGGTTAGTTTGATTTGTCTTCCAAATGCATGTCTGCTGGTTACTAAAACTCAAGGAAAAAATTGTTCTTTTGAGGCGCATGAAAAGACATGAACCTCACAGCGATATATTAAAGCAGACCGGATGAAGCGAAGTGTACGAGCAAGGAAGAAAACCTTTTCTTCACTTTGGAAAAAGCACAGATAACCATGTTTACATCCTTTTCCTTTGACGACCACGTGCGCCCACCGAAGTTTTGAACTGAAAAAGGATTTTATTTTGTAAACAGCGTACTAAGTAAGGTATTTGTGAACATGGCGTTCATTTGTGCTACTGTTTGCATGTGGTGATTTTGAACAACACTATGAACATTACCGCCCCCAGATGGATTGTTTTGCTCAATAGCTCAATAGAAGACCTGTGTACAGCTTTTATAATAAACCGTGCCACAGGATCGAAAGAAGTGCTCAATAGCCACACAATTCACTTAGTGTTTCAAGCACAGAGTCAAATGTAACACACCAGTTTGTACAGCATAATAAACGGCGCCACAGCAAAATAATACTTTTTAAATAGATTTCATATAAATGGTGAAACCTAATGTTTTTGTTCATCAACGCTAGAATTAGAGCCCCCTTCTATAAAATAATAAACAGGAATGATCAAGAATTATGAAACTGATTGGCGTCCACTGGCGTGAACCCTATTGTACAGAATAATAAAGTGTAACAGGTAAACACTTCTCAATATCTTTCAATTGAATAGGAACTCGCTTTAGATTTTAATCACAGACTCACAAGACCAGAAACTCCTCGTGTAGGCATAGTAAATTACACCACACGGAATAGCTACTGAATGGCGGACGAGTTATGAACCAAAATTTCGCTTTGGAATGAATTGCAAAGATAAATCACCTTTTTAACAATTAACTTGCCTTAGATATATATGCACATGCGATATCCGTATTTGCAGAATAATATCAACATTGCAAAGAAGAGAGCGTGAATCACAACGGATATAACCGGAAGAATATTTCCTCTTTGTATTGAAAGAAAATAAGGTTTCAGTACTATTCAATGACAGCGAGACATTTGCTCCAGTTAAAATTTCAAGGGAACATTAAGTGAAATTGGCGTGCAACATATCGGCAATCAGATATCCAAAAAAGTGAGCTGATAACTATTGTAAACATTTGACTCACGCCATGTTGAATTATGAATTGGGAAAACAGGATGTATAAATCCAGATGAGTTGTTTTTCTTTTTTCTTTTTTTTTTTTTTTGGAGAAAAATTTGAGGTCGCTTTATTGTTTTCGAAAGCTTTAACGACTCTTGGTAAGGGCAAAAACTACATTTGTTTCGAGATAAGAGGCTTGACGCAAGCGCTGCTTTTTTCCCGAAGAGAACTATGGCTTAAGATTGACATTAAGAGAATTGCTAAAATTGACAAGAATTATTTATTCGTCCCTAAAGTCACTTACCGTCGCTTACAGCCAAAACATTTGCATTTCGTAACTTTCTCAGGAATATCCGCCAATATTCCTTCGATTTGAGAGATCATTTTAGGAACACAGATAGTAAAAGCCCATTGGTTATAGGAAAGAAACTATTTCAACGCTTTTAAAGTCCTTGTGAGTTCAGCGAGGGCCGTCGTCGCCGTTACATCTAAGACTAGATTTTTTAAAGTTTGCTGTCAAATTTCATTTGCCTTTTCCTATTAACATATGCCTTTATTGATCCATTCTATGAGCATATACACTTGATCGTCGCTCGACCCTTTGTTTTTGAAGCAGTTAAACATCCACAACCGTTTTCTAGTCAGTACAATAGTCGATTTCAATATCGTATTCAGCTCTCGGTAGAATCACGCTTACTGTCAACAAACACCTTTTTTAAAACATTTTTATTAAAATTACGAATTGGGAGCGCCAAGAAAGGAAACGAGAGATTTTGAATGTCATTCTGTTGGCTTATTTAATTGTCTGTCAGCGATGCACGGACGCAAATCAAGCACCTGCACCATCACTTGACTTTCGAGCTTGTTTCATTTTATTTTGGTGAGAAACAGTTTTTAAAAACTTTCTACTCGCTTTTTTAACAAAGGAAGACAATGAAATAGAACCAATTGATTTTTGGAATTGAATGAACGGCCAATTGCATAAGCGAGAACATTTTACGCTCATTAAGGAAGTGTGTGGCTTTCAAGTCGGCGGACGAATCTATTCGCGGTGCAAATAACCTTACTCAGTAACCTTAGTACAAGGGCACGTTTCTTACCGTTGGTAGCTAGTTCCTAGGTGCTCTCTGAAAACTGCCAAAAGAACGCCTCTTTGGAAAATAAATGGTAGAGATAGTCGAGGTTCTTTCAATGTATGAGGATTTATCAGGAGAAGAGATCCGGTACTTGTCTTTAAACTCCACGCAGAAACGCTTGTAATTAAATGATAGCAGTCACTTCAGAGGACGAAGAAAATCTGCTGAAAGAAATATACAGTATATGAGAGCTTTTTAAATACGGACAATTTGAATACTATAGAAGATAGGCTGCTCTCCCTTGTTTTACTGGCACTGAGGACCTGAAGAACCGCAAACTTGGTGTCTAATGATGCGCACCGCGTGGAATTTATGCCTTTCACGCAGGCATCTCATTGGATGAAAATTCTATCAACAGCCTTCATCTCAGTGTTTTACTTAAGTGGCTCTTTGTTGCTACTGGTGGTTTAGCACTCAAATATTTGGCAGATTCTTTTCAAACAGGATATCGCTGGGCCACTAATGGCTAAATGCAAGCTATCACTCTGCAGACGACAGTTCTCGTTTATCACCATTGTTCTAATTAGCATATCAGCTGCCACGCTTTGAAAGCGTATTCTAACAAACCCTAACTCCGTATTTGTAAACGCAGATAAAGTTAGTTTGTGTAATCAAATATTTTTCCTATGTAGCGTCTGGTTTATTAGCAACGAAGCACGTGCAAAACTTCGGCTTAAATTATGCTGATCCAAAGGCTAGACTACGCGAAAAAAAGAACTTGAGAGAAATTGAAGCACTCGCGTTGTTTATCCACCGTTAATTTCGTGTCGGTAGCTAAAATAATATCCAAAATTAGAAATTTGTCGCGACAATGTTTCAATTAGGTTGGGTTTTATTTTGGAAATACGTCAAAAAATTTGAAAAGAGTTGGCGTTAGCGACCGAAGTGTTTTATCGAAATACTTACGTTATCAACAATTTTGTAAAGTTTTTGGGCGTTTTATCTGATATTTATAGAAAATGGTAAGCATTAACAAACGGCGTGTTCTTATATCACATCTACCCTTTAATTGGTCGCGTTTTGCTAGTAGTTTGTAGAAAACAACACCTGAAAGCTTTTTTTTGTTCATATTTTGACCTCGACCATTATCCCACACATGTTAACTCGCCTTAATACAATATACCAGGTCAATTTTTATGTCGCGTTTCGCATTATTTTGTTTTCTTTTCTTTTCAATCAGATTTAGACAAGAAACGCTCATCTTATTTTCACAACATGCACAAAAGAAAAGGAATTTATGAAGGCATGTTATGGAAAGGGCCAACCCTATGAAATCGTGATGACGTGCGTACTTCTCTCAATGATTGCATTTTTAAGGGATAAACGTACATATATAACGGCAAACTTAGTGTTTCATTCATCCTAGAACAATTTCTTTAACAACCAGGAACGTTAACTACAAAATGATGACTACAGTCATGGTTTCTTGGCCGCTGGCGCTGTAACTCTGTTGCTTGAGAAAATCTAAGGGGTGCATCGGTTTCGTATACCCTAAATTACCGACACCAATGTAGCTGGAGTCCCTTGTCGTCTCTATTTATCAAATGGGTATTTTATTGAAACAAAATTAAAAGTGTTTTGGCTACAAGAATATTTTTCCGCTGGTGACACGCAACTTTATTTGTCGCGTTTATCGCCCGCGGCATTTTCTCTTTGTTGGCGCGGTTATTTCTGTCTGCACATGCGTCATTTCCTGGAGAGCGCGTGATCGAAAAAAAAAAATTGCCGCCGAATAAGTTTTCTTGTTGTTGTTTTTAAATTTAGAATACATTAAACATGTTTTATGCTCGCGTCAATTTCCCGATGTCTTGTAACAAATTCCGGACAACTGATCAACAAGTACAGAAGGATCACGCAGACATCTACCTTAGAAAAACATTGCATTGAGCCAAAATAAAACACATCTGCGAGCAAACCCCATTCAGCTGTCTTCATGTTTATCATATTTTCCCTCCGATGTTCATCCTCTAGACCAGCAAAGAGATACAACGAATTACCTCGTATAATGAATATAATTACAGTAATCAACAAAAACGTTTGAATTATAAGACAGCGAACCACGAACCAGGCGGTACCTTCTACCAAACAGTTGTTATTGCGCGGTAGTTCATGACAGAGACAATTCAAAATTCAAAAGTTTGTTATGTAGGAGGCAGGTCATAAATTGTCCGTATTCGAGTTCAGCTGGTAATTTCGTTGCTATATCAAGACCCCTTGCGGAATTATATTGAACTTTTGAGGATATTTTATGGTTAAGTTGCTACGAAATTTTTGTTAAAACAGTATGTCTTTTGACGGCTTTTGAAAATACACAACTTACAGAAAACAGATTTTAAGAAAGCGGCTATATTGGAACCGTCGACAATTTTTACTGGTCCCTACTGTTTCCAAAAGCTCACGCCGGCTTTTAGTAGTGGTTACTATTTCCGCAAGTAGACTGAACACCGCAGGAAGTATTGAAGAGTGAAAATGGTTTCCTAGAAGAAAATAAAACGCCGAAATCATCAACAAAGAAACAAAAGAACATTTAAACTTTCCTTTTAAGTCAGGTCTGGCACATTAAGATACTCAATCTAAAGGAGTATTTGGAACTTTTTTTCAAATATAGCGGATAGAGTTTATAAAATAAAGCTTACCGTTTTGAACAAACTGAGCTCTTTCTGGGAAACAACGCCATATGTTTGGGTGACGTGTTCTACTGATAAATATTGAAAACTGAATATATATGAAAGGTTCTCTACCCGAGGCGATGTTTTCAAAGGATGTCACAGATGCCAGACTCGTGTTAGATTGACTTAATATAACGAAAGTTTAATAAAGACTCCACTAGCAATATAAAGTTTGTTGCCGAACATGTACATACATTTTCATTCTTGACGTTCAGCTACCTCAGGCGGTTTGAGTTAGAGGGCAGAAATTTATGTCCTAAGAGACACCACCGGTTAGCGTGCAATATATGTAATGATTCTGCACCAGACTGATTACATATTCGTATGGAAAGTGTGTTGTTTGCGATTTTATCTATGAATTTTTTTTTTTTTTTTGTTAAACTCCCTCTAGGTGTACCTCAGGGAAGTACAATATTCTCCACCGGTTTTAAATTATTTTGACTAAAATAGATCCAGAAATATCAATTATATTCACTCATTAACAAACCAGGAAGCTTGTCTGTTCAGCCAGGCGGAATAAAACAGGATGAGATACTGGGCCCGTTGAACTGCAATAGTTTAAATGTACCGAATGTATAGTTCACTGGCAAATCCGACGAGCGTAAGATTTTGAGAGAGAAAAACCGCCACTGGTGATGAATTCGTCTTAAAGAGTATCCAAGTTTGAAAAACTTAAAAGGGAAGAATGAAATTGTATGACTCTTCTTTTAATCAGTATGAGATCTAAAACGGGAAGTCAAATAAATTTCATTGCTTACAAAAAACATAGCAAATTGGTAAAGGAACAAAACAGTTAACATTACAAGACCGGCCATGTAAGGATCTTTCCGTTTAAACAAAGTAAACAACATGAAAAAGTTTTGTAATTACGACATGCAGTTGGTCAGTATGTCTTCGTTAGAAGACTAAAGCTCCATCCACACCAACAAAACATGTTTAATTACACCAGGTTTAACAAAATGAAATTTTCAACAGAAAGCTGAACCATTGACTTTAACTTATGCTTTCATTTGTGCTAAATCTTTAGTGGACAAAAATCCGAAAGCAGCTTTTATGAAGGAAACAATTTTAAACTGTGTTTAACTAAACAGCTTTTAAACGTGTTTAAGCCTTGGTGTGAAGGGGGCATAACTCAGAATGTTGCTTTAGAGGATTGGCCATAACAAGTGTACTCAGTTCCTTTTTTACGGGTAGAGGGGTTTTACCAAATACCACCTTTTTGGTGAAGCTAATAGGACGCTAATATTTCTTATAACAAGAAGCCTAGCTTGCTAGTCAAAAAAGAGCGCAAACGTTTTCTCCTTATAGAGGCGTGGCTATGCAGTAAGGACGCCAAAACAGTGACCACCATCTTTTATGTCACCTGCGTGACAGGCACTAAAAAGGGCCGGAGGAGGGATGAGGGGAATCGCGCGCGAAACGAGGGGAACACGCGCGCAGTCTCTCTTTCTTCCCATCTTTTTGTGGCTTGATAATCCAGCGATATTAAAAAAGAAGGTGATTTTCTTCAGTTTACGAATCAGTTAAAACGTTGGTACACGTGCTTCGGGGCTTAAGACATATCCAAAAAAAAGATGTTACAAAAGGGAGTTTATGTCGTTACTGAGGTACAGCAAAAAATTTAAGAAAAATCAACCTTTGATCGTTCAAGAAGTCCTTATATTAAATAAAAAGCAAAATGCAGTGGCTTCGGGAACTTCCGGTGAACTAAATGGGCCGCCTGTGAATCCTTTAAAGCCAATAACATCACATGGATATTTTGCAGTTGATTCTGAAGATGGCAGCTATTGACAGAATGTCAGTTTTGGCGCAGCAGTGAAAGCTCTCATCTAGTTTATCTCGAAAGTGTCAGAATGGAGGAAACACAGGAGACAACCGACTAATTGCAGAATGTAAACAACAGCGCGCAGCTTAATTACTCCGGCCGCTTGAAGATAACATGCTATCGCCGCTAATGTGACGTACACCCACGTATTGGCGCCAAGCAGAAAATAACGGCGCGCGAATTGCACGCAACACACGCGGTTTGCAAAACAAAAAATATATTATCGCCATTTTCAGTGAGATATAAACTTGAGACGATTAAACATTTAGATTTGATCTTTGAAACAAGAAAATGACACCGGCTGAGAACGATTAACAAAGCTATTAGACAAGTTTTGATATCGTATTCTCCTGCGAGATTTTAGGAAAACGTTCTTGCATGCGCTCAGAGAAACGCTACGTGGAGACCGAGGTAGATGAGAAAAAAATGAACACTCCATTAGAATCGGTTGAAACTGGGACTATTACTACTCCAAGAACACAATCTCAATTTTTAAAGAATTGACGATTGCCTGATATTGCTTAACTCGAGAAAATTTTCTCTTTTCCTTTCGCTTGGTGATATCGATAAGCCCGCTGAAATAATTATAAAATTTCTAGATCGCAGACCCAAAAATCCTACCAAAAATAAGCCCTACAGAAGACCACGGCCACGGACTTAAGAAACTGGTCATAACAAGTTTGCTCGAAGAGGACGTACCTTGTCTAGGGTAGGCGGATTATCGAAGACAGTACCTATCTCATGAACATTACCAACAAAATTTTATTGGCTTTATAATTTGAGTTGACACAAAATATTCAGCTAGCAAGAGTCAGCATTGCTAGAGTAAACAAGAAAAAAAAGAGGTTCGAAACTCATGGTCATTTTTTACTGCTGGATAGAGGGGTGGCTATGCAACAAAGACACCAAACATCTTTTGAGGTCGAGGAAGGCGGGTGTAGTTAGAGACCACCATTTGTTTAGTGGTTTGGCGGATCCTGCTCGAGTATAAGTCAGTAAAATGTCGCCTGCGTGCACAGGTCTCTTAGTATTTCTTTTGCTTCACCCGAAGACAGCCATCTACACGCAGGCTAGCAAACAAGGTTACACAACGAGACCATTTAAAGGGGAAGTAACAGGGCGTTTTGGTATCTTTTGTTTAAAATGATGAAATAAGACCTTCAATCAGCTGCCAAATAATTCTAGAATGACGAGAGGAAAGAGATCAACTCAATTCTTGAAAGGAACAACTCATTATTTGTTCTAGCGCATTTTGGACAGAAAAATGCGAGAACTTGAAAAACATTAGCCTAGTAATTTTCAAGTTTCAATCCAAACCGGCATACTCTGTCTATGACCAGAGCCAATACTCCACAGTTTTATTACACTAGGGTGATAATTTATAACAAACTTGACAATTATATTTTGTTTCTGCTGACAAACAAACATTTTTGGGTTTTGAAATGACAGCAAATTTGCGTGATACTCCCCTTTAAGCAGATCACGTATAACATTGCCTCCTGTGCATGTGTTCCCAGGTCGCTTTGTGGCCTTTTAAAGACATTTTTGTGTAAGCTAATACAGTTTGAACTGTTTGGATACTTAAGCTGAAAATTGAAGTTGCAGAACGTTTTAGAAAACGGAATCTTATTTCACGAATTTATGAGCAGTTGTCTTTAAGAAAATGTTAGCTGACCTTGGGTGCTTACCCTTGGGTGCTTACCATTTACATGGAAAACCCGGAAATTCCAGTTGGAAAATCAAATAGTACGCATCATTCCATTTGGCGTACTTCTGAAATTATGGGCTTCTGGTCAATGTGATGCATTTTCATTACTCCTTTTGGGATTTACAGCCGATGTTCATACATTTTGCATGTTATCCATTTTCGGTTAAGACAAGCTAAATCATTTCATATTTATGCCGAAAATGTCCATCCGGGTGGTTTGCGTAAATGGTAAGCACCCTTATTTCGCATTTTAATTTTAACGACATACTTTTTGCCACTCCGAAAAAAAAAGGAATTACCTTTTTAGACTTACGAAATTTTGAGCTGACGTTTTGATAAAGAAAACTTCAGATTTTCCGTACAACAAAAGACGAATTTCTAAGGCGATTTAGCCATCCAAACAGATACCCACTCGCGACACAAACCATCCGGTGCCCCGAGCAAAATGTTGAACGTCGGTGTTTGTAACTCTGGATTTAAGAGACGACTAATGTACAGTTACTCTTAAAAGAATTTTCTGGATGTTGTAGACTTTTGCAAAGCGAAGAAGTTTGTTTTTGCCGTCTTCGAAAGTTTTAATATTAATATTCCTCTTTAATTTCAGAGCTGAACCCTTTTTGAAAATTAAAATTCCCTCCACTTACAAGATCCCCCGAAAGAAAGGCCTCTTCAGAAACAAGCCGACACTAAAAAAAAGTCTTGGAACGAATAGGAGTTCAAGGCTTATGTTTGGAATTTTTCGTGGTTGTTTCTATCATAAAATTTATTTATTACACTACTATAACAATTGAACTAAACAAAAAGAGCTAACTGTACCTGAAATTCCGATTCCAATCCAATTTTGAATCTTGAGCTAAGTGCGGACTAGCTTTTCTTTTTCATACTCTAGCTACCTTTTTCTTCGATCGTTTTCACCTCTCAGTCCGCGTCGTTTTCTCCGTATTATTTCAACCAAATGTAAATGAGGTAATTCCTGATAAAGATAATATTCTTTTAACCTTTTTTTAAACCACGTACGTACAAATATGAGTGTACCTACCGAGCGATAAAAACACACGTAGACTAAAACTCTTCCACTTATTCAAGAAATTCAACGAAGTTATAAATTAAAGAAGGAAGAATAATTTCTAAGTTTGAAAAGAGTTAATTCATAGGCTATATAAGTGCTCCCAGAAACGGAAAACACTTAACGCTGAACTGAAATATATCTGAAGATACCAACCTTTAGGGAGAAAGTACACAGAAACACTGCTAATGATAAATTGAGATCACTTAAGCCAAACACTACCGATTTTTTTTTTATTGGCGACTAAAGCATGTCTGAGTTAATCTTACATTACAAATAAAATCCATTTATATATAGAAATTAACTTCAACTTGCACAAAACGAAAAACGCGAAAGGACCGGCACAGAGGCCTATAAAAAGAGATAACAAACTTAATTCTCGTACCCTTATAAAAACCCGTGCCTTCTCAAAGGTGCCGCTACCATTACAGAATTCACGCCATATTCTTTGCAAAGCAAACAACAATCGGAACTTGAGGCCCTTTCCTGACAACCTGAGTAACTGCTAGCTACCATTTTTTCAACACGAAATTCAGTTTGCCATAGTTTTTGGAGAATACGTTTCTTCACATGAAATACACGCTTGTAAGCTTTTGTAATAATACAAATTTCAAAATAACTGAAAACCACAAGTGGCCATGGCTAGCTTTTTTGTGTCTAACGTATGAAAGTGTAATATCCACTACATCGGTAAAGCGTGCGATGCGTGGGCAGCGCGTTTGGCGCCATAGTTTTGGAAAGTTAAATACAAACAAATATGTCATCCACCGCTGTCTCCACTTAGATTAAGAGAGCAGGTAGAGACAGAGATGTCGACGGCAACGAGAACGTTTAAGGTTTGATAACCGAAACAAGAACTCTGCACGTGCATTACAATTTTCGGTACATTTCTTTGCCGTCACTGCACGACTAGGACGTAAAATTTCCTGATGCCTGCCGGGACATTTAATTGAAGACGTAAACACACGGCGACGAATTGTTCTTTCTCTTTGTAAACTTGGGTGCAGTCCTCCAGGAAGCTTCACCTACATTTGACATTTAAAGCGAGTTGGAATAATTGCGACGATGTTTGAAAAAACGCGAAATCATTTTAATAGTGACGTTTTCGCTGTCGACGTCGGCGTTGTCGTCATTGCTAAAGTTCCCTAAAAAGCCCGTGAAGGAGGAGGCAAGGCTAGGGCGGCAATCCATATTTAACAATTAGATTATGAGCTCGAGACTTCTATCGCGTGATAGCTGATGAGGGCGCAGCCCGAATCAGCTATCACGCATTGAAATCGAGAGCGAATAATCTTATTGTTTTAGTATAAATCTACTAGTCGTACAAAACTAAACATGTAACTTATCTATATACTCATCGTAGACGCTTCGAAAACGTGGCGAAGCGGCCGCCATTTTGTTGAAAACCGCACTATCTATCACTGAATAGATAGCGAGTAGTGTAGCCAAACAGAGAACAGCATTCGTGATAGAACACTAGTAGATTTATACTAAAATGGTTTATACGAGAAGGCTCCGCTCGATCCGAAAGGGGTGCCTTTTTCAACATTGTATCATGTGATAGGATGGCGAAATGTTAGATCGTTCACAACCAGCAGGTCAGTACTTGTGACGGTCATGGTAAACCAAACTGTTAATCGAACTCGACCCGACGACAGGCAGTGTTAGGTTCAATGTTCAACTGTTGAGAATATCAGCGCTTAATTGGCCTTTTTTTTTAACATTGTGGTCCCTAAAATCAAAGTCAAACTCAAAAACAATTATTTAGGGACAAGATACGTTTCACGCGCGCGAAATGAAACAGTCATTTCGTTTAAATTCCAGCTCAACATCCTTCACGACAAAGAGCTTGGTTTAGTGCTCCCAAATCACTAATAAAAAACCTAATTCTTCCTCCGTGTTCACAGATAATGATTATAGAAAATCATGGCTTACGTCTACTTACCTTGATCACGTTTCACCTAGGCCATTTTACGTTTCACGTAAAAAAATATGGCAAATCACGCCTCACAAAAACACCAGTATACCACCGTCTAGAAAAGGTATCCTCAGAAGTGCTCATGTTCAGAGCGTTTTAGAACTTGAAACACCTGAAGAGACCTTTCATGAATGTGGGAAACGCTTTGATTTCCAACGCGTATCTGTGTACATTATGAGGAGAGCCATTTTGGAGCCAGGAAAGTCTGAGCATACAATGGAACGAATGTGTATTTCACAGTGAACAACTGTGTAAAGATTGCTTTCAGCATACGTCTCAGATAGAAAGAAAGAAAACATGTCATATCACTGCTCAGGATAGAATGTTTTTCTTTCTTTCCATATGAGTAGTACGTGAAGGTAAGTCAGATGAAAAAAAAAAACATTTCCCGAGGCGTAATGAATTGTCAGAAAATCCGTTAGTCTCCACTTACAACTCAGATGTGATGAACTTGGCTATTTTTCGCAGTTTGGAGTGAGTAGTTTTCATGGTGTATATTCCTTTCGAAACATTTATGTGTTCGTGGCTTAAAAATCATTCTCAAACTCATTAATAATTCATGCAGTCAAAAGCCAATAAATGACCTCCATTTCGGTCAGGTGGATGAATCTTGATACCCCAATGAAACACCAGATGAAACACCACCAGGTTTTCATCTGAGATGAAACATGTTTTTCCTCTGAGATCAAACATTTGCATTTTAATGAGATTAATTTCTTATTGTTTCATTTGAGAAGACATGTCAAAAACTCGGGCTTCGTGCTTTATCACGGGTTCCAAATACCTCGAAACAGATGAAAGCACTCGGCCTGCGGCCTCGTGCTTTCATCTGTTTCTCGGTATTTGGAACCCGTGATAAAGCACTCGCCCTCGTTTTTGACATATTACTTCATAAATGGAGATCATAAAATATACAGTTTTATGAACTAGTAACTGAATTCCAAAAAGCGATGAAAGTCTCAGCATACAGACAAAAAAAATGTTTATTTTGCAGTGAACAACTGTGTAAAGATGGCTTTCAGCATACATCTCGGATAGAAAGAAAGAAAACATGTTACATCGCTGCTAGGAACACACTGTTTTTCTTTCTTTCCATCTGAGAAGTACGTGAAAGCTTGCTTGACGCCGTCTTTACACAGTTGTTCACTGTGAAATGCATCGAGTATTTGTTGGTTTGCTTTTATCTTGCATTGATACTCGCCTGGTGTGGTTGATCAAACAATAGAGACATTTAGATAATAAGTGGTTCGATACCGATACCAAATAGTCGATATAATCGATACCGGGATCTCGTTGAAAAATATCGATACTTACTAGAAATATCGGCTGTTTCGATCTCTTTTGATAGTCATCACGTGATCACTTACATGGATACTGAAACCTGGTTTAGTGCCGAAAACCAAAATGTTTCCGTTTGTGTATGTGCATGCATGCTATTGCACTGTACTCGAAGCAAGTATCACACGCCTGTAACATATGTGGTCTCGGTGGCTTGCTTGTTGCCCGGGTGCTGCCTTGGCAATGACGTAAATATTTGGCATGCGGACTATTTAGTAATGTTTAAAACACGAGCACCAGTGTTTAATCGGGATTTAAAACCACGAGGCGCAGTGCTGCGAGTTTTTTGAACGGCTTCAAAAACATTCCTCGAAAAGCGTGTGTCAAGCGAGTTCATAAGAATGATGCTTTTGTGAACGTTGGAAATTAGCATACGAGTAAAACACCGCATACTAATGAGGAGGAGATTTTATTGGATATAAAACTACTACACGTGATATTTTATCGACCATTTGATAGGTCGATGGGCTTATGAATTATTAATGAGTTTTGAAAAGTCTTTTTGGAGTGCACGTGCTAACATCACAGAAACGTCTCGGATGATGACGTCACAATATCGGTAAATATTGTACTCGCATCGGATTCGTTTGAAAAACTGGTATCACCCCCCCCCCCCCCTCCCCCTTCTAGTATTCTAGTACGAGTTCGAGTACGACTCTACGAGTTTTTTCAATGGACATAGAGCGCGCGTGAAAACAGTGTCATTTGGGTGGGAAAACGAGATAGCCGTTGTCATTTACTTCGAGTTTTTGAAGTTTTTGTGGTAATGACGTAGTGGCGAAATTAAACAAGTTCTCGAAACGTATATGACGTCATCATTTTGGAATCACGGAAGGGCTTAGCTATCATTATTCAAAACAACTGCGTCAACTTTGTCGCTCACAGAGAGTAAATGAAACTTCCTGGGTTATTTCTCTTCTTAGTACCTCACTAAAATCTTGAAGACAAATCTCGTATTCACTGTCTTACTCGTATTAGAATGTTATTCTTAATCTCATTATTATTTATTGTTTTGGTAAATTTTAAACCAATTTGGACTGTTTTCTGCGGTTTTGGAGATATCAAAAAATCCAAAATGGCGGCTGTGAAGAAAAAAATGACAATCGTCACGTGACCGACGTCATTGGTCCATTTTGGGAACCTCAAAAGACACAGTTTCGGACATACTGTTGGTGTTTGTAATGATATCATCCACCCCTGCAAAATCTGCGGGGGGTGCCAGATACGCGTCCCAAGATCCATTCATTCACTGAATCAACGTTGTCCCATACAATCTTGACTGCAATCTGTATTAGGACTGCGTTATTTCTACGTCGAAAGTAATAAACTTCTCATGAAGAGGGCCGAAATTTCGGCCGGCACACATCTATATAGCTTATATAGGGGATCCTAGCTTCTAATGTACTGGGTCTTCTGAATATCAAAAAAGAATAACAAAGTTGCTCAGTCTTAAACCTATTATCAATTACGTTGCGACAATGAAATTTAAATTAATTAAAAAAAAATAGTAACGCGTTGCATTTGACGTTATAATTGCCAAATTATACGCCATCTTGGATCCGCCATCTTGGTCTCGTTACTGTTTTGCAAAACTGCCCTAATTGACTCAAAAAGAATCAAAACCAATACAACAAGGTGCATATTTTCCCTCTGAAGGGGTTTAATTCAACAAAGCAAACTATAAGCAAGGAACCGCACAACGAAAATGCTGTAGGTATACGCAAATTCTGTAAAAGATCTAATTAGCCAAAAATATAAATGAACTGCGTAGAAAACTTAACACGACAGCGACATGATAGAGACCAAACCGAGAATTAACAGAATGCGGCTGCGGCAACCGTGGACAGCTGTTTCGAGCTGGTTGGCTCTCGTCAGCACGGTGTAGCACAGCAAAACGTAGAACACCAACCCGAGTCGAGTGTTCTACCAAATGCAACGTTAACGTCAAATAAAACATAGAAAGCTTTTCTTTCCCTCTCCTCGCAGTGATTCACCTTGTGCTCAATCCCTACTTTTCAGCGGTTGCCCGGAGGGCGGGGCCACTCCTCGGAATGTTCGGTTGGGGTGTGCCGCCCGGTTCTTCAAATCCTGACACTATTCCGGAACAAAACATGCCGTTGTTCACACCCGTTTTCAGACCTGGCCTCTAAAATCCATACCCGTTTTCAGACCTGGCTTGTAGCATAATCATTGTTCGCATCAATGGCGAAGCCAAGAATTGGTAAAAATTCACCCGAAAATTCAGCTCGAATCAAGATATTTTGGATACTTCTCTTTCTCTACTATTTCTTTCTCTACTATTCATTTGGATTTGAAAAGACAAATACGTTTATACGCTCTCGTGGTTTCTTTGAAAACCATCAAAATCTATATACCCCCGGGATTAATTTGTAACGAAACTGTGGTGCTGCGTCGGTAAACGAATATTTGGTCGTCAAGAGATTCGAGTGCAAACGAAAACGGCTCAATAACCCGCCCTTTTGTCGCTTGCCACCAAAGCTACAGTGTTTTTCATTTTATTTTTCTTGGCGTATGGAAGTTATAATTATTTTAATCTAAATGTTAACATCGATTAGGTCCTCAAGGACGAGCAGTTTGATAAACAAACATAGCCTAAATCAAATTTCAATTTTCGCCTTACGGATTTAATTGTTATGCAAAACTATACAAAGAATACTTCCTTTTGATTTGACAGGCGAACTCGCTTGTTTACAAGATATATTAAAAATTAATTATCAGTGTCCGATATGCATGGAAATAATTTCATCTGTAGCTGCGATCGCCGAAAGAAGGAAAAACCTCTTTGTCTTTATTGGCTTTTCTCAGAGGAACAGCTTTCTGTTATTAAAAATTTCGTTTGCAATACTTACTAAGCCCATGAAACCCAGATACTGACGACAAAACAAGTCGTAATAATCTCATTTGAGAAAGGATGATTGCATTGGTGAAGTCCTGATAAATATGGTATTTCGAAAAAGAACCGACAAGTTTCCGATAAAATCCCCGAATGAATCAAACGGATTTGCAACGAAAATGCAATAATTTCAGAAACGAATTTAAATTCTACACCGTGTACAAAAGGCGGCCGCCAGGCTTAACGAGTTGGCGAGATGTATAACCTGAGGTTATCACTTACCGGCATAATTAAATGATTGAATACTTTAATTTTGTCCCTGGCTAAATGTTAGTAAAATTAAGTGCATAAAGAGGGGAAAGACTTAATCTGAACTAAATAGAATATTGAGAGTTTGAATACGGCCTGTGCACGTTTGATAAGAATCCCGACAGAATTGGTGGATCGATTCAGTTGTGCCATAGACCTCCACTGGGGAGTTGTTACTTCCCCATATAACATTGAAACAACGATAAGTCAGTATCTGTAATTATTTATATTATGGAAAATTAAAGGACGGAAGCCTCATTTTTCTTTTCAATACAAGCTATTTTTAGTACCAGTTAACTTGGTATCTATATATACCCTAGTAAAAAGGACAACTAACTCCCAATGTTTTTTTTCTTGTAATTGTAGTTTGGACATGAATCTGACAACCTACTCGTCAACTACTGTGATCATCTCTTTTGAATATTATCCCGGCTATCCAGTTTGCAAATTCTGTTGCAAATACATCAGTCCAGTAAAGTCTTTCATACATAGCTATATATACAGAAAGGCGAGAAATTTATCTAGAATTAAATCTATGTGCAACACCCACCGTCCATCTGTTGACGAATACCCGGTTTGAAGAAATGTTATACGTTCCTTGTCTGACTGAATTCTGGAACCTCAAAGATCCTAATATAAGTGCTCGAACCTATTGTTTCCTCTAAGCTTTTTAGACATACACGTACAGTACAAATTTAAAAACGAGACTTACCTTTGAAAACCATGTGCAATTAAATGAACCAGCTGATCCAAACAGAGTGATCTATTTGCGAACACGGTTGCGTCTTTTGAAATCACTTTCTTACAAGTAACTCGGCGGTTGCCTCTATGTCTTTACAAACGTTCTTCGGTTTCTATTCAAGTCTTTGTGCTGTTTTGGAGCTCTTTAATCAAAGTCCTTCTTTGTCGGCCAACACGCTATACTCCAGATACTCGCCTGGAGGCCTTTTTATCAGTTTTGCAAATAAAAAAGATGATTACGTTAGACTAATTGTTCCGCCGAATCTGAATAATTGAATGAAATGAAATGTCGGAATCGCTCTGAAATAAAAATCACCGAGCTAAACACAAACCTGGGAGATATTAAATATTTGTTGTCGATAAGAAAATTATAGAAACGTGAAATTATGATTTCTGTAAACCATATCTGGTGTCAGTTTTACAGACATCGGTCCATGCATTTGCCGTGAAATCAATGTTGTGAAAAAACGATTTCGGCGACTACGTACCGCCGTTATCCGATTCAATTATTTAACTCTAAAACACTCAGCGATAGCCTTATTCTTTTATCTAAGTTCTCATTCTTACCCATGGGGTAAAAAAAATCTATTTTAATTAAAAAATGTATATCCATGTTTGTGTTTAATTTCTGCCGATACCTAAAGCAACAATCCGACACTTTGACGTTTCCTTGCAATTATTAATATTCTTTTTTATTATTATTATTTTGGAAAGGAACAACAGTTTACTTCTTAAAAACGGCTAGTAATGTTAAAAGCAAACAGGAGACAGATGCAGTGAAATCAAAGTGCTTTAACTCGCTGAAAACGTAATTTAACAAAAACCTCTATAATATTCTTATTGATATTTTAATCAGTATTTGCCTTCTCCTTCCGCTTTCTGTCTGTATTTACCGTTTGTCGTATATTTTTGTTTTTTAAACCAAAAAATTTAAATTATCCTTCGAAACTAACATCCTCTGATTGGAGGAAAATATTCTGTACAAAACAAAGTGTGAAGTAACCTGGTTTTAAACGAAAACATCGTATAGGGTCCTTTAGATTTGACTGCAAGAACGAATCGGGAAGGAACCTAGTTCTCGTAGCTTGGATAATCAAGAGTGAGAGTTCCGGAGACGTGTGTTCTGCGGCATTTTCTACTAAGTTACGAGTTTTGTTATAACAATTACGGTATTTTGCAATAATGTGCGCATTGTGTAACAAGGCTGTAGCATTTTAATTTGCAGTAAACCGAACCTACGCATTTTGTAATAAGGGCTGCAGTATTTTGTAATATTTGTAAGTATATGCAAGTTGAAATAGCGTCTGACGCAAATTGTAATGAGCTATTTCAAATGTTGTTAATGTGGTAATCGACACCGCTGATCTTCAGGAAGTTTGATTGTTAGTCGGTGAAATGGATATTTAAAATTCATCCTATCGTTAAGAAAAAAAAGTGTTCGCAGAGTTAATACCACGATTCTTTGGCATTAGACTTCGATCCAAGGGTTTATCGATATTAAGGAGGGACTTTACCTAGATTTGAATGAAATTTGATGAGGTTTTAAGAAGGGATAGAAAAAAGAAAATGATTTTTGGAACACCAACAGACAGTTGATACCCACGCAAGAGCACCCCGGGTTACTAGTGGACTAACTTGGTGTCCGTCTATTAATTATTAACTACAAATTCTAATTTTAAAACTTTACTAAATGTTAAATATTTCTTATTTCTTTTAATTTTACCAATCCTTCTAGAAAAACTATCTCCTCCCAAATATACCCAAAAATTCACAAAACAACCCACAACATAGATTCACGGGATGAGCATAGAGTGTTTGGATTGCTTGAAACGCGAACGAGATATTTACATTAAGCCATGTCAAGTGGCGGAAAAATGACGTTTAGGTTAAGCCCCCCCCCCCCCCCCCCCCTAAATATGGTGGCTTTTAAATAAGGGAGTGGGCCATGGGCCGTGAACTGGATCTTAGGCCCCAGGATTCAGTAGCCTGTGGCCATGCGGCTGTATTAAAGCAAAGCCTCTCTTGATTAAAACTAGAACCTATTTAGGTTACATAGGGGAGTGACCCCACCCCCCTTCCTGCGTCAAGCTTGTACTCGTACTCAAATTTAAAGGTCCCCTTACGGATTCGACGGAATCGTCCCAAACTTTGGTTTCAATCGTAACAGCGTACGTCTCCTGATCAACTTAGTTTTTGATAAAAAATAATTTCTGACTCATAGCATTTAGTTTTTCGGAACTAAATATTTCAACGCTATCTCAACGTCTTCTTCAGTCGTTTTATCTTGTTAATAGGTCACGTGATTCCATCCGATAGTTTTCTCTATGTTCATTGGAAGTTCAACTAAATGAGTTGCTCAGTATACATTTTGTGACTTCCGCAAAAGGGAAAAAGGCGAAACATTTATGTGCGAGAATGATCGGCAATTCGATTTGAAGATGTTGCTTTATTACAATCCTGACAACATGCCCCAAAGATTACCTACCTTCTATGATTAGAAAGAAATACTAGCAATCAATATTTGTAACAATTGGCGATTGTTTGATGGTTTACACTTTTTCTTTTTTATAAGAATATATTTTATAAGAATATCGAGGCTGAAATTTGCGAAATTTTAAGAATATTTTAAGAATAAACCTGAGGCTGAAATTGGGAAAAGAATAGTTCGTGCGTTGAAAATCTGTAAATACAGTACAGATTTAGACACCAAACACTTGCAATTGATAACCCAATACATCCTTAAACGGAAATGTCATAAGCCATAATTAAGAATATTACAAGATAAGTATAATTACTCAGGTGATTATAGAGATTCTGTCGGATCTGATTGGTCGAGGATTGCGTTATATCCTGCTATAATCACCTCGCGCGAGGTGATTATAGCGGGAGCACTAACTTTCAAAATGGCCGGTTAGCTATTTGTTGACAATTCTGAAAAAGAAGCAAATAGGATGAAAGAAAATTCAATTCCGAAAGGCACTTAAGACGTAGCTAAGTCCGAAGTGATACTTTGCGAAGGCAAAAGATGAAAATTTTGCTAATTGTAATAGAAAAAACCCTCGATGACTTAAAATGAAGACAACAAGCAGTAAGTTAAATTCAAGCAAGATTTTCTTTATTAACAGAATGATTTCACAAACAAAACGCGTTTAAGACAGAATTTGAAAGCATGGAAGTAAACAAGACGAATAAATGTCTCTGTAAGCTTTACGTTTCAGTGACGAGAAAAGAAAACAGTTTTTATAATCTGAAAACTAGAATGATGTTTATTCAAGAAAGTGACGCAGGCATACTCGGACAAAAGAAATCCGAGTGCTCCTATCAGGAGTTGAACCTAAGACCTTCCAATTACTAGTTCGTATGCTCTGCCACTGAGCTACAGGAGACTCGTGGGAGCTAAGGCCATTAAACTAGGTTCATGGGACAAACATTCTGCATACTGCTAGGATTTGAATGTCGAACGTGTGGTATATGAAAGAAATGTGATGGTATATTTCCAGCCTGGTGAATGAATGAGAATGATGTTTATTCATGAAAGTGACGCAGGCATACTCGGAAAAAAGAAATCCGAGTGCTCCTATCAGGAGTCGAACCTAAGACCTTCCGATTACTAGTTCGGATGCTCTACCACTGAGCTACAGGAGACTCGTGGGAGCTAAGGCCATTAAACTAGGTTCATGGGACAAACATCCTGCATATCATTCTTGCTTTTTTCCGAGTATGCCTGCGTCACTTTCTTGAATAAACATCATTCTCATTCATTCACCAGGCTGGAAATATACCATCACATTTCTTTCATATACCACACGTTCGACATTCAAATCCTAGCAGTATGCAGGATGTTTGTGTCATGAACCTAGTTTAATGGCCTTAGCTCCCACGAGTCTCCTGTAGCTCAGTGGTAGAGCATCCGAACTAGTAATCGGAAGGTCTTAGGTTCGACTCCTGATAGGAGCACTCGGATTTCTTTTTTCCGAGTATGCCTGCGTCACTTTCTTGAATAAACATCATTCTCATTCATTCACCAGGCTGGAAATATACCATCACATTTCTCTCATCTGAAAACTAGTTTGTTATTGGTTCGAGCGGCTCTCGACCACCATCTAAAGTCACCGCCTCACAACAAAATATTTTCATCTGCGACAACCGTGTACTTGTTTAATGAAGCCAACAAATGACTTAATTCCTACTTGAAGCAGCTTATCTCCGAGCGCAATTTATAAACGTCCGTTAACCGGCGAAGCCATCATGTCAACAAGGAATTGTGCAATAAAATGCTATCGCTAACACTTGTGATCCCGGCTCGAGTTTTACACCAAACAGCCTGGTTCATCTCCATCTATTTGGTAAACGGGTCGGAGAAACCCAACATTCATTCACAAAAGTCAGTGCTTCGTCTCAATGAAGCGGCAGTTAAAGAATACTGACATTCTCCTTGAGGCCGTGTGCAGTTTATCGATTGCGCATGTGATTTCGATTAAGCATGTGATCGGCAGACTGCGCGTCTCTGATCATTGACTTGTGACGATTTGAAACAAACAAACAAACAAAATCGACATTTTTCAGACGTTACTTGTTTTTCTCTGATAATCACCTGAGTAATTATACTAAAACAATTATTCGCCTCAGGCTCAGTAAATATTGGTGAATATTTACTTCGCCTTCGGTGAATAATTGTTAAATATTTTCAGCCTAAAATCGGCAGGAAAATAGGAATATTCAGCCTGGGCTGGAAAGTTATAAAAAAGAAAGAGTGTAATGGTGTTGAAACATTTTGTTTTTCTCACTCAATTTTTATTTCATTTATTTTGTTCATATCATCTTTTCCAAATTTTATTTGTAGTTTTGGCTAATTTAGGAGTTAAAATAGAGACAAAAAATAGAACAAAAAACAAACGGAACAGAAAAGAGCGATTTGGCGTTCAATATGAGTTCTTGAAGTACAGACATATAAATTGAATTTGGATCTTTCTCTCTATAGTTACCACAAAAAAATGACCCGATAGGTTACCAAGTCTCGACAGGTAATAAAACAAATCCGGTTTATTTGGATATATGATACCATCACAAACTGTCCCAAGTTATATAAGACAATAGCAAGGCTTATAGTGAAGTCTACTGTAAGTACGACTTCACGCAGAGATTTAATGTTTGTGATTCCTTGAATTGAGGCGTCTGTAATCTCATTTAATATGTCATACAATGAACGGCTCATGTTATTCTCACTTCTTTCTTTGTGATCTGGACAGTGTTTTTGAATATCGTTACTCAATACAAAATTACCGTATTAGGGCCTGAGTGATGAAAACCCCAAAAAAGATGGTGGTCTCTACAGTACCCCCCTTCCTCAACCAGAAAAGATGACGTCTTTAATGCATAGCCACCACCTCCATCCAGCAGTAAAAAATGACAGTAAGATTCAAACCTCACTTTTCTTGTTTATCTAGCAATGCTGACTCTTGCTAGCTAAATTTTCTGTGCCAACTCAAATTTTAAAGCCAATAAAATTTTGTCGGTAATATTGACGAGATAGGTGCGCAGGGCGCCCACACAAAGTGTGTTACCGTTTGTATTTTGAATTTATAGAGGAAATGTATGGGAATGTCGAAAATCCTCGTATTACCGTACTAGATTGCGGTACATATTCTCATTTAACATCAAAATAAACGAGTTTTAAACTTAAATGTTGTGTTGTCGTTCTTGAGGTTGAAGACTGCGATTTCAGCGATTTGAAGGGTTCGGCGTGGGACGTTCACTCGAGTGTTATAGTATAGAGATACTCGAGTGAACGTCCAACGCCAAACTCTTCAAATCGCTAAAATCGCAGTCTTCAACCTCACGAACGACAACACAACATTTAAGTTTAAAATACGTTTATTTTGATGTTACATGAGAACATTTATCGCAATTTGGTACGATAATATGAGGATTTTCGACATTCCCTTACATTTCCTCTATAAATTCAAAATACAAACGGTCACACAGTTTGTGTGGACTCCCTGTAATAGGTGCTGTCTTCGATAAACCCCTACCCCAGACAAGGTGGGTCCTCTTTGAAAAAACTTGTTATGACCAGTTCCCTTTCACATAACTAGTAATAGTTATCACTACAGCTGTCACCGTGATGTAAAGAGCGTCATTATTTTCATTTTGCCAGATACCACATGTGTTGAGTGCTGTTATGTTGTAGTGTTATTTCAATGGAGATGTAGAAAAGATCAAAAAGGTAATGGGCTTAGGAGGCAAGGGTAACTGAAAGATAAGGTCAACTGGAGTTTTGTACAAACAAGTAAAACGTAAAGTGGCATCAATAATTTGTTAGAGGACCTGCCATTTGTACATTTTTTGTGCGGAATCAGAATGTTTGTAGAAGTCAATATATCCTAGGAAGTAGAGTGCAGTTTGTTGTCTTTGTTTCAGCTTCATGGCTTGTGTTTGAATGGGTACAATTTGGAATGAGCAGAGTATAGTAAATTGATGACGTTGTAAATCAGTTGTTTCTCAATATGTTTATCATGGTATGATACTATTGCAACTGACAATATTGACAAATTAAATTAATATGTTCGGTGTTATTTAATTGTAAAATCTTTTTAAAATATCCTACAACCAACAAAACGGGGCTACTATTTAATTGAATGTACAGCAAAATATTTCGTTAGAAGAGGTATAAGCGCAGCTTACAACAATTTAGCAAAAATACTGTCGCGCGGAGACATTTACTCAAAGTCTTGGAAACTTCGAGGTTTGAATTTCACGATTTTACAAGGAAAAATTAACCGTGCAGATAAAGTTTAGAGAACGTGATAGGAACACCGCGTTTACTCACGTTGGAAAGCATCGAAAAACCTTATTGAAAACATCAGTTGTGTTCACAGGAGTTTCTCGAGCGCAGCAAAATTTCCTTTGAATGTTATGTTTTCCTTGTGTTAACCGTCAGGAGAAAGCAATAGAAAACGTGACGCAAACACCGCGTTTACCCTCTTGGGAAAACATCTGAAAATATTTTGGAAAACAAAGTGTTCACAGAAGTTTTTCCAGCGCAGTAAAATTGACGGCGAATGTCATGTCTTCCTTGTGTTAACCGTGAATATAAACGAAAATAAAACGTGACACAAACACCGCGTTTACCCTCTTGGGAAAACATCTGAAAATATTTTGGAAAACAAAGTGTTCACAGAGGTTTTTCGAGCGCAGCAAAATTGACGGTAAATGAGGGTTTTCTTGCCGTGGTATGGTTCTACCTGAGAAAACAACACTCGATCACACATCAAACTTGTTACATTTTGACTAAGGAATAAGATCTGCTAATAAGCCCAAATGACTGTACCAACTACTACGTTTGAAGTTCACTTGTTTGTTTAGCAAAACTTTCTTGTTTGTAGATTGTCTATTTATCCTCCAAAGGGATTTGTGTCTGACAAATTACTTCCAGTCATCAACTTGTGGCTGATGATGAACGCGCAACTGTATCTGACAAGTTCTTCGAGTGCTTTCTCAAAAAACTACACCGAGACGATGCGATGAAAAGTTCAGTATTTCTTACCTTAAGATCAACTGCTCCCCAGAATGACAACCGCAAAACCAAACGACGAGACGCGACTGACACAAATATCAAACCACGCGCTTCTTTTCATAATACTCTGCACCCCCCAAATAGTGATTTTTGATTAACTGCTACCCCTGTTTTTTTGTGATGTCACAATACACAAACTCCCTTTGGGAATTTTCTGTTGCACGTCATCCTAACCATCTCTTTCTTGCGGGCTTGAACAATAAAATGTCCTCGTTACCCAACGATTCCTTGCGGCCCCTGTTCAAGCAATTCGAGATTTTTTTCTGGTATATACAGACTGCATGTTTCAACTGTAAGTACTTTCCTTAATATAAGCGAAAACTATAAGAGTGCCTCCTCGGAATTTCACCTTCTGGGCGAAATCCCTTCGGGGGCAACATAACGACGAGAATAACTAATTCGAACTAAACAAGTCTGCGGCATGCCGGTGCTTATGTACGTACCGTCTAATGAGAGGTATCCTGCGATTGCAGCGCAAATCGATCATGCCGATCGAATATACAGCTATTCCAATTAACGTTGTCGGTTCAAAGCATAAAGCTAAAAGACAAGACCGAAAGTTTACGTGGGATTTTTATGAATAAATTCATCAAAATCAGTCATGCCTGGAGAAAACAATAGGTTGTAATTAGCAGTACAATGACCTGGACGTGCAGGGATGATTTTAATGAAATTATTCATAAAAAATAATCCCACAAAACATTGCGGTCTTGTCTTTTAGCTTGATTTTAATCCGACAACGTTAATTGAAATAGCTGTATATATATATATATACCTATATAAAAGGTAAGCGTCGGTTTTAGCCTTGTATCCACCAGCATGCAGCAATCTACCAAGATCGTATGACGCTTTTTTTGGCCACGTACTTTGTTTTGTAATGAATCGATTTGCGCGAATTTCGCTGCAATTGCACGGTGAAGAAAATATTTGCCTGAATTTCGTCAGATGTGACTCCTCTGTGTCCTGTGTACAAAGCTCGCAAACTAATCGCCATCCTTTAGGTCTACTGTAGTTGTACATTCACTTCCGGAACAAAGCTTTCCCAGCTAAATGTTTTCGATTGTTTTGTGATAAGCCGCTGTCTGTTCGAATTTGGATCATAAGTATCACTGTATGGAAACGCAGGCACATAGACCTTCTTCATATACAGGTATCTTGAACCGCGATCGCGGAATTATATTACGGTACCGTTTAACGGGAACGAGAGGAAAGCGCACCCTTCCGAAATAGTGATCGATCATGCCACGAAAGTCGCGTGAAAGATCATTAGAGGAAAAAAGAAAGATGCGCAAAGCAAGGAACAAAAGGAAGCGATTTAGCTAAGGACCGCCAACTAAAGGGAGACCAGACAAATGCGAAGACAAAAGACCGAGAGACGTATTCTTCTGCTAAGGAATTGGCGCGTGTAATTAAAATTATGCGAAATGGTAGGCACTGAAACAAAGGAAAGACAAAGGACAGAACCCAGGTGAGCCTCGCGTAGCAAAGAAGACATAAGTTATTTCAAAAGATAATTTGGCTAGACAATCACAATTTTGAATATTCAAGCTTGACATAAACACGACTAACATTATTTTGCAGTCTACATCGCCCGGGTAATCACGTAATTCATAGTGTAGGAGAGCGGCCCTCAAAATTCCACTTCAGAACTTATGATGAAATGGAACCAATCTATACTCATTTTTAGAACAGGGGACACGACAAATTCACTTTTTGCTCGAAATGTCCAAATTGTAAATTTATTTTCATACCAGACTAAAACCATTATAAGGGGACTACATAGAACACTTTTATCAGTAAGGTCAGTATTTTACAAAACACGCAATAAAAGACCCGAAACTATACAGCTGGTGAAGTAATGAAGGAAGTGACTATGAAGCAAACTCGTAAAAATAATTAAATGCAAAAAAAAAAATACATAGCCAGTGTCAGTGTCATGGTTGATGTCGGTGAGGCACGCCTTATAGAGTGTTTTCACATGACGTCACGGCGGCCATGTCGGGTGTCCCAAAACAAAGAAATGGCGGCCAAATCCCAGCCTAAACCTCTGGGAATTGAACTCTATTTTTATGCAAATACTTTCTTCTGTTTCATTAAACCAATATAGCCAGTAGTCACGTGAATGAAAACACTCCATACGATCTGGTGTAACATAAAAACCCTAATACAGCAACCCAGCGCGCCTAATTTTTATCCATTAGAACGGGGGGTGGCACGCCTTATACGGTCTGGTGTAACATCAAAAACGCTAATACAGCAACTATGCTCTTAATTTTTCCGATCCATCAGAACGGTGGGTCGGGCACACCTCACACTGTCTGGTGTAACATTAAAAAAAAACCCTAGCGGCTACTGAATATGTTTATCCATCAGAATGGTTGGAATCTACCTTAAATCAGATTATTTGGTGTGATAATGCAGTCACCAGTGCAGCCAGCCATCAGTCAATTTGTATTGATCAGAACGGTGAATAACCCCCCTTACATACACCCTCTAAAATAACATGAAATAATTTTTTTCCAGAAGACTGAAGGTTGTCCCTTTCTTACACGGCTTGCTGTAGTATCGTCAATACGATGGAACAAGCCAGAGGTATGTCTATCCATGTTTATTAAATTCTCAGCCTCGGATATTGCATTTCTAGCGTTCTGATTGGTTCACTAAATCTCGGTTATCAGCTCATATACCGTAGTTTGACCTTATTTGGAAATCGAAAGCCCCAGGTGTCGCTAAGCTAAATTTTTTTTCGGTGGGAAGCAAAAGTTTCTTCGGAAAAATGTAGAAAAAAATAAGGAAAAGAAAGAAATGCCAAACAATGCCATCTCAATATAACAACAATAAAAGCCACAAAGTTCGGTATGACACTATTTAATGGTACGTATCTCTGAAGTTTCCTTTAAAATCTTCAAAATTGCAAGATCTTACGATTTTTTAGATCACATAACAACAACAATAACAACCAGTTACCTTCAAAAATTTCAGGATGGCTTGCAAATCCTGGCGGTAGGAGGTTAAAGCCAATCGAAGAAATTTCTCAGGAAGAGCTTCATGCCTGCCTTTATGTTTTTACGAATTTACGAGGACTTCAGATGGTTCATCTATGAAATCCGTACGAGCGGCGGCCATAATGTTCGCCCGAGTTTCCGTCGCTCGGCACCACTCAGCAAAACATTTGCACTAATGTGCACAGCTCTTACGCTTCTCAAATAAGCTTGAAGTTAAAAAACTTGCACTGAATGCTTGTCTCAGTGAGGTTGTACCTCGTACACTTGGACTTGCCTGAAGTGTTTTAAATCGTCCGCGAGGAATTCAGTTCAGCATGAAAAAAGCCGTCCTTGCCCTGATCTCTTCCTTCGCTTCACAGCAGAACATTTGCTCAAATGTGCCCAACTATTACGCTTCTCGATGTGCTGGAACTTCAAAAGCACTTGAATGCTATTCTCAGAAAGGTTATAATTCGTACATTTATAAAACGTTTCTTGAATTTTAGATGTCCGACTGTGTCCGATTTTCTTCGCTTTCGATTTTTCATTCAACTCCGTTTGCAAAGCGCTGCGCGTGTCATGTGATCATTAGGTTTCGCGCGCTTTGGTCGGAGGTTGCCTCAACATCCGGTCGTTTAAATTTGAAAGAAATTTTTTCTTAAAATATAAAAATTCGTTAAACTTCAACAGCAATGTCCAAACGCGGAGAATTTAATAAAACAATTATTCCATTCGCGCTTGTTGGATATGAGATTAGTTATAGCCAACTCGGCGCTTCGCGCCTCGATGGCTATTTACCATCTCATGTCCAACGCGCGCTCATGGAATAATTGTTAAATATCCTTTTCTTCTCACCACTCCTGTGGCGCGTGACTCGTAGTGCGCGTTCACCTCACGTTTTGCACTCGCCCACGAAACACACACACACACACACACACAAAAATACGCTTGTTCTGCGGGGCCAGTCTGGTGTTTCTTCTAGGGGTATAGAAATATGCGTGTGTATTTTGCTTTCGTCTAGAAGTTGACTTGTTTTCTCCGGTGAAAATGTTGTACTCAATTTTTGGGCTCTTGTAGCCTCATCGAAAAATCGCGAAACAATTAGTGTACCTGGTATCACAGGCTATAGGTAAAGAGAGACAATTAGTCACAACAGGACCGCCCGCCAAATGCCACGGGATCTGATAATTTTGTCCACATAAATACTACCCGGCTAAACTTTTTTCTTACAAATATGACAATACGTTCAAGTAAATCGATCACATACAGCGTTATTAAACCAATAGAGAGCAACCGTTTGCTATGGTAGTGCCATGAATATACATATTCTTCAACCTTCGCCATAATTAATGCATTAGTTTACTTATTGTACTGTGTTAACAATAACACTCATGCGATCACTTTTTTCAGGATTTCACTTCCAAGCTCACGTTCTCTTTTTTTTTCTATCTTTCTTCTAACCGTGTCTCAAGGTGATTTAATATCGCGCTTGACTTATCTCTGCCCTCTAGACTACACTCTGAGAAAATACTGCACTTTATTTCAGAAAACGTACAATTTGCTCGATGATTTAATTTAGATCGTATTCTTTCGGCATCATACATTAAAGAACTTTGTGGTCTCAAAACGGAATAATCCCGGTGCATCCTCAATAAACTGGTATGTTAGGAATGCTAGTAAATTCTCCTTCACGTTACTAACAGTAGAGGCCACCTGCGTCCTCTTATGCGCGTGATTGTGTCATAATCGAAACCGTATATTTAAACTGTCAAATTCTACAACCGCGGAAAACAATTTTCTTTACCACAACTGTCTTTTGTAAGGAAAATTGAGAGGTGTCAATTACAACTTGATGGCATGTAGAAGTCGGCCCTTGAGTCCGTACATCTCTGGTCTACTTTCAGTACAAGAACATTTCTGTGACATTTTTGTGTCAGGTAAACATATTACTCACACGTCACCGGAAAAGTACGTGAAGAAACCTCGGACGCCCCCAGATTACGGCGGAAAAAAACCTTAAAAGATTCTCTCGAACGTTTTGTATGGGGTACTTACAGTTGGCCCTCGCTGTTACCCCTCAGGGCATAAAAAATCGTAGCAAAATTGAAATATCTTTAACTTCAATATTTATTTCAAGAAAAAACCTTCAAATACTAAATTTTCCAACTAAGAAAACAATGTTAATCGACGCTGAATTTAATGACACTTGCAGTGACTCGATGGGCAGTACCCAGCGGCACAATTATCTTCGCACCATTTTTTCATTCCTGGCACTTTCTTCCAGACACCCACAGGAAAACAATTAGAACCTGGCCGCTGAGAAGATGGTTTCGTGGGCGCAGCTGTTGTCTTCTTTGGAGTGGATGGCTGCTGACACTTGCAGTGACTCGGAGGGCAGTACCCAGCGGCACAATTATCTTCGCACCATTTTTTCATCCCTGGCACTTTCTTCCAGACTCCCACTGGATAACAATTAGAGCCTGGCCTCTGAGAAGATGGTTTCGTGGGCGCAGCTGTTGACTTTTTTGGAGTGGATGGCCGCTGAGTAGGAGGATTTGTAGGCGCAGTTGTGGGTTTGCCAGTTGTGATGGGACTTACGGTGAAAGAGCTCGTTGGCGCATGTGTAGTGGGAGGCACAACGTTACCGCTAAGAGCTTTAGCCACGGCACTCAAAAGAGGATATTTCCCTTGGCCACAGACGTTTTGGAAGTCATCCAGATCTATGGCCCAAAACATGGCGCCACGAAGGCCCTTTGCCTTGAGGAAGTCCACCTTCAGTTTAAGGCTTTTGGGATCATCGAAACCGACCCACAAATCTCCGGCATACCCGTATGGAGATAGTGCCACATTATCCGAGACCACAGTTAAACGTTTGGTGCAAATTTCGTAATAAGACAGAAATCCTGATTCCTCTGTGTATGGTCCAGCTGGCGGATCACCGGAAGCTGAAGCTCCTAACCCGTTGTTTGCCCAATGGACAAGTCTGAAGGCTCGTCCGTATGTTCCCATCCCCAGGGCTATTTTGGATGGCGGCATTCCATGCTTTACCCAGTAGTCCACTGCGTACGTTACGGTTAGTTTGTCCCCCGGGATTCCCTCGAGTGCCGAGTGGTGTCCCGTCTGTTTCTCCCACTTTCCGTGAAGATCATACGACATAAGGTTGATCCAGTCCAAGATTTTTCCAAGGTTGTTTATCTCATAGGCTGACTCGATGGTTGAGTATCCTGTAAAAGAGGCCTCAAATATTGAGGTTTTAAAATAAACGTCCTTTTTCCCTAGAATGCAGTTATCAATGTACAGCCACAAGGGGTGGTTGGGTGATGGAGGGAAGGGGGGTGAAGGGGGGTGTTGAAGGAAAAGCTCTAGGAATTTAATTTACACAATTATTAACGATTAATTTTAAATCTATTTTGTTTTAACTCAGTTCAGCAAGAACTGTTAAGCTATTAAAAGCTCGTAACTTCGGGAATTTAGATTCTGTTTAATTTGCTGCAACGTTCTGTAAATTAAATTTTGAGCACAGAAGACAACACTTGAGCGTTTTTCTTCAATTTTGTGATAAAGCCGTCTTCTTCGAGAATACTTTTAGATCGGCATCAGGCAACTCTAGCGGAAAATACGATTTGAGACAGTGAAACTGCTTTTCGTTAGAGAAAAAAGTTCACAAGAAAGATTGTTGAAATAAAAAGTAGTTATTTGATTACCGCGTTGAATAGACTGTTGATGGGGGCGTTCCAAACATGTTACTCGAGGAACAAAGAATCTAACACTTGATTAATTGTTAATCTTTGCTGTTGTTCTTATTTTAAACAGCTTTAACAGGTGTTTTGGTGTTCATTTGATACAGTCTTTCCTTTTTTGTATAAGAACAATTAACCCGGCCAAATAAGATTTAGAGCGGTTTCCAATTGAGTGTCGCAAAACCAAAACCATAGTAATTACTCTGGCCAATCTCAGCAGATGGAAACAACACAAACAAGCCAATCAGAATTCGAAGTAAATACATGTAACTCGCCCCAAGAGCGCGCGGGAAAACGAGCGCTGAGAAAACACGATTGGTTTTGGTTTGGATTTCCATTGGTTGAGAAAGTGGTGCGAGGTTTGTTAACCAATCACAGAGCGTAGTAATGGAAAATTAAGGTCAAGGCGGAATTACTTTCGACACTCAATTGAAAACTGCTCTACCGCTGTATTGAAATACTATAACACGCAACTTAATTAAGAACATCTTAAGAACTTTAACCTATAGTTATCATACAAATCCCACAACTTTAACAAATTCTGTATGCCTATTTTTTCTACAACTCAACAAAATCAGAAGGTTGGGTTAGAACGGATTTATTAGATATTCAATATTTTGTTGAAAGATTTCATATAAATTGTCAAGTTTTGCTGATTGCCTTGATGATGTTTCAGTTAACTTTGTAAAAGTACCAGCTTACTAAAAAAAGCCCGAGTTTGTTTTGTCCGTGTATTATGAGAATATCACCCATGCTTGTATGAGTAAACATGGCTTAAGCTCATTCATGGGTTACAATGATTTCATATTTTAGTCCTTTTAGAGCAAAAAGCCCCGTAAACAAGACTATTGGAGACATTTAATAGCGAAAATCATCCTACCTGCAGCCACAGCAGCCGTCAACAGCAATCTCGGTTTCTTACTCTCCAAAGCCTCTTTCTTGAAAGCATCCAAAAGTTCCTGGCAGAGAATGGTGAAACGTTGCTTGTCTCCAGGCGGAGAATTACCGCGGTTTGCAGGATACTCCCAGTCTAAATCGAAACCATCAAAGTTGAACTTTCTTAAGCGCTTGATCACTGACTCAATGAATGTTTTTCTGTTTCCTGCTGAGCTAACCATCCGAGAGAAAGGACTGACAGCGTCGCCCTCGTGCGACCAACCACCCACTGCAAGAAGCGTCTTCAAATCAGGATTCTTCTGTTTAAGCTTGTCCACTTCACCATACAGCGTCTCATCGTTCCACTCGTAACCGGCGATTTTATTTCCAGAATCGATTTTCGCAAAGGCGTAGATGACATGAGTGCAAAGGAAAGGGTCGATATCTTTCGGGACAAATTTAGCGATCCCGGAGCGATATTGAGCCCAGTTTGTAAAATAACAAACACGGACATGCTTGTTAGCCTTAGAAATATGAATCACTGACAAAATCAGCAGGAGCGCGGGTAGAAGACGCAACATCCTCAGCACTCAACTCGGTGGTAGATTCGTTGCAGAATATACCTTGATAGAAGTGAAACAAAATCATTTTCAGCATTATATATAGCTGCATTGACGTGTCAGCGGTGGGAATTTCCTTTCAAACGTAAATGTTCTTGCTGTGACTGGTTAAACAAAACGTTTGACCATGTTTGTATAGCGTCCATGAAAAGACTTTACTTTATGAAAAGAGTGTTTGTGTTCAAAAAGCATTGTTCGCATGCTAAACCGAGGAGTGATGAAATAGCAAACGTGAAGTATTTTGTTGTTTATTTTACTAGGTGTCTGAAGACCGCTATTGAAATCTGGAGTACATATTTGATAAGTGTTTTTGAATGGCGACCGACAGTTAAAGGCTAGGGAATTCAAAAAACTTAAGGCTTTTGAAATTCACGTGTGTGTACTCGTTGCATTTTTAATCAGCCCGTGTTTTCTCTCGTTCCGTGATCTGAATTTAAATTTGTAGTCAGAATTGAAACGTAGATTTTCACAAGTTGAGCGCTCTAGAAGCTAAAGAAGTCAATAAGCTAAGACATTACTTTCTTACGTTCCTCAGTTTTGCAATAATTAGTATATTTAACAGGAGACGTCTCGAACTGGTCGTAGTTCAGAAAATTCAATGAATGCAACTTTGTAGCCGGTTCTTGCTTATTGAAGGGTGACATAAATATATCTTCAACGATCAGGTTCGAGATGCCAACAATATTTTGTCGAAGTTTGTTTGGCCGTGGCAATTCTGTTAAAATCTTCCTAAACGGTTTTTGCTTTTTTTTAAGAGTGACAAATTCCACGATTTCAACGCGTAACGCTACCTAAATACCAACACGATTTTGTCGAAGTTTGTTGGGTCGTGGCGATTTTGTTAAAATCTTCCCAAACGTAACGCTTTTAGTCCTGATTTTCAAGTTCGATGTTAATAAACTTGTTCACTTTGGTAAGAAACAGATTTGTTGGAAAGGGTAAATTACAAAAGAACGTGTGTATTTCAAATAGATATTTTGAGAGGAGGCAATTCAAACCTAATTCATTCTTGGTTTTAGTTTAGTAAGTGTACGTGCTGACAAAGAACGATAAGAAACCTCATTATACTTTCTCAGTGACAAGATTTTAGTGGCCATTGTACAAGACAAATAATTGACAAAGAGGAGGCTCTTTCCTTTCAGGTATTGTAACAATGACGGAAAAAAACTTATTCAATTTGAGAGTAAGGTGATAATTCGTTTGTCATTAATCTGGCCATAATGCATGCAAATTTCCCGTGGATGGGACTTTGATATGAAAAGGTTCTCTGAATGTTTCACCATCCATCATCAATTGAGTGTAACAAGATTCAAAAGAACTACTTCAAGAGTTCGAAACTTTTACTCTAAGAATTCAGAAAAAAAACATATAACATTTCTTCGTCTCTGTCAACGTATTTTCATGATTTCGCGGATTCTTCCTGCCAGGGGCAACCATTTAACAGTTCGATTCGGCGGAATATCTAGTCATTGTACGGCCTTAACCACTTCACAAACATGCGTTTTGTTCAGCAAAATAAGGCCATCTACCGTTTTCAGAGAGCCGCAAAAGCACGTAAAATCGGGGTCCCTAAAATTTTCAGCGATTTATAAAATTTCAGCCAAAGAATTTGAACACTGAGATTATGTGTCGGCTTACAAAGATTTGCCTTTAAAAGGGCTTAAAACAGTCTGTCAATACAGGAGATTAAATTTTAAGTATTTTGCTTAAAAGTTACCGTTGTGTACCCCTGTAACTATCATCTTTAATTGAGTATACACTCTTGTTTTTATAAGAACGTTGAGGCTAACTAAAAATTTAAGAACATACTAAGAACTTTTCTATTTTGACCAAATGTTTTTAAAATGAACAGTATATATACGGATAAAATAATACAAGTAAAACTTCAGTCCGTATACAGTCCAACTTGACATGCATTACGCCATCATTGTCTTGGTCACGTCCGCATGGATGTATTGAAATACTACAACAGGTAAAGCCTTCCTACTCTATTGAGGTAACTTAAGAACATCTTTTAAAAGAACTTTTCCAAGCTTACATTAACGTAAAAGTCTCGGCCCCAAAAGTAGACTTTCTTATAATAAAAGAATATATTTGAAAAAAACAAAAACCTTGGGATGTGAATTTCTGGTAAAAACGAATGTTTATTCAGCCGTGTCTTTAAGATGTTTCTGAAATATTACTTATATCGTTTGTGATAGGAACTCGTTAGCGTAGCGCAAGAGTCCGATTGTTATTACTTGATTCAGTATGGTGTTAGAAGCGAAAGCTGTTTAAATACAAGTCCGTAGCGGACATCTCCTTTTTACAAACATCTTTATGTAAACGTGATCTTAATCCAGTAGTTGAGACTTGCGTAGGATTAAGAGTAAACCGAGACATCAAAACTTCCAAGCTACAACGTCTTTATTTTCTGAACATTTTCTCTGACTACAATATTCAGTCATGGGCTCGCATTCCATGTTTCATGCTCTTATAAGCATCACTTTCACCGGCTTGGTCCTTCTTAAAGTCCCTATCATCCTTACACAGTTTTAACGAATTTTGAAAATTTATGCATGTCTAAGACGCTTTGCGAAGAAATAAATCGTATTCCATGTTTCGTTTTGTTTTTATCGGACGACAAAATCGCCCAAAATAGGCCGTTTTCCGCCATATTGAATACAAAAAGGAGCAGTTGAGAGACTGGGTTCTAACAAGCTTATGACGTCGACCCGGTATCTCAGCCACAGAGCATTTGCTCATTTGTCACTACATTCTCTGTACTGAACAGGAAGGTATGTAGTAGGTGAATGTGCTGCCTTCTCAGTTATGTAGAAGGGTATAGTTCTGCACCCTATACAGTTCGATAATGATGAAGCAAGGAAATGCAGAAAGAAATAGATCGATTTCATGAAACAAAAGCGGGCTAACCCGGAAAATCGTCAATATGCTCCAAGCACTTCACGAACGACGACTTCATGAGTCGATTCTGATTTATTGATGAAGTGAGTAACAAGCCAATCCTCTCAAGACTGAAACGAGATGATATCGGTATTAATGTGACGCCAACTGCCCATGCTAAAGCGGTGACCACAAGTCAAGGTGTACTGATTTAAACCATTGCCAAACATCGCCGCGAACGAGCGGTAAGAAATGTTTCCATTTTTTATTTACGCTTATAGGTGCAGCCAAAACAAACCTACTGAAATAGTAAACTTATTTTAATTTATAATTGGTCGAGACTCACAAGAATGCGAAGAGGCGAATGGAGTCTCTTACTTCTGAGACTGCTGTCTGTTAGCGAGCGGATGAAGGGCCACAGTGACATAATAAAGCTAGTTCTTTTTCTTTCTCAATTCCACGTGTATAAATTTGGGAGTAGCCTTTCCAAGAAGAACAGATCATTCTTTTTAAAAAAGCTTCAGCCTTGAATTTGTCTGTGAAGAACGAGGTAAAGAGTCAATCCAACATCTCGGTCGATTGACATACTGCTCAAAATACTGCTCAAAAGGTCGGCTTTTCTTACCTGGAAATCGAGATATTTTGAAAAATAACACACGCAACGGCTTTCCAAATGTTGTGCGGTTTTACTTCTCTTACTACCAGACCAATTTCAGCTAAAAAAACGATTTAAAAATGGTAAAAATATCAACTGAACAAGCTTATATTTACGCCGCGAAAAATGTCTCCTCAGTGGTCCGCATGTTGCCGCAAAGTAAAATTTGAGGTGGTGGTTTCGTTGACAAAAGGCAAGCCTCTTGCTCATAGGAAAAGTCTTGCTTATTTACACTTCCCTCGGGCCCCAGTAAAATATTCTTTAAACCCGAAAGATTTCAAATATTTAGAAAATAGCAAGCTCCCCCAACACAAACCTCAGAGCGGAGCGAAGCGAGGCGATGCAAAGGGTCATGCAAAAACGAAGCCGGAACTAAACAAACTTAAGCCCTCAATTTCACGCATTCCATAGCTCTCGAAGAAATCTACAGTGCTAGTGAAAGGACCAAAAAACAAATAGCAACGATCAGAGACTCAACATCTTGCTACAAAAACAAATGGCCGGGCCTCGCAATACAAAAACTGTAAGATAAACTGATGTAATTACACAGTTGAATCCTAACAAAGATAACAAAAATAGCGGTCGCTTTCGGAGGTTAAAGATTATCACACGGTTCAATCCTAACTAGAAGCTGTACTGTCACCGGACCGCGAACTGAAAGAAGCAAAAACTAGATCTAAATACTAATAAAATGAAATGGCATAAGAACGACAGCGGCTAAACAGAAACAACAAGAGGTGAAATAAACAGGCGCAAAACGCAGAACTCTAAACCCAAATATCTTTTGAGACAAAACATGCTACAGTTAAGCACATGGTTTTGTTCTATGATTACCATACAAATCCTTCATATCGTCATGGCAACCTTCTGTAAACACACAAGAAGCTAAATTGATCAAAACTAAGACTGAGATAGAAACGCTAAACATGCGAGTAGGAGTTGTATAGGCCTTTCATTCCTGTTTTACGTGCTTGATCGTCGCGTCAATCACGTAGCCAGGGTTGTAGTTAAATTCTGAATCATCTGAGTTGTAGCTTTGCTCGGATTCGGTGTCATTGTTCGGCTTTTGGACTAAAAAATCGGCCAGAAACCCCAAACAGCTCGCGTAGAATTCACTCCGACTCACTACTGCTTTGTTGTGTGCTTGTTATCGAGATACCGGGTCGACGTCACAACTCACTAGTGCCAGTCCTCTCATGGCGCGGTTTTAACTTCGGAAATTGTGATTTCGATCGCGTTTTAAAAATCGAGAATAACTTCAAATCTCATTATTTTGCTTGTTTTGGCTTACTTTCTACGTCTACTTTTGAGAATGAAAGGAATTGGGTAGGGGTGATAGGCACTTTAAGTGCATTTGCATAAATGTGATGCACAATTTCCCATTTTGTAGTTGTTAATGCACCACTGATCCATATCGGTCGCATTTCCCTGCCAAACCCCTATGGCGTAGCAACTTTTGGTAAGGTGATGGATGGTCTTAGGGTACATTGCAGGTGATGAGCCCCGGTAACTCCACCCAAGGCTCTCTTGACTGCATTCATCATAGGATATCTGAGACGAGAATATCATTCAGTCTGGCATTAAATATGAGAGTTTACTTCCTTTTTTTCCTTGCTAAATCTTAGTTTCATCATCAATTATTTTGATAAATCTCAGCCCTAGTGTTCCTCTATTCACATTTTTTATACATAAAAAGGGGAGGGTAGCACTTCCCACAGATACATTCAGGGAGTTGCCCCGGCTAAAAGTGTTTCTATCTCTCCCATTTTACTAGTTATAAGGCATTCTTTTAATAATAAATTAAACATTACAAGATGTTGGATAAACTGTGGCATGAAGTTAATTCTCTCCGTTAGCTAGACTACTCTACGGCCCGCAGCGCAGCGCAGTCATGGTTGGTGGCGCGACGAATAAAAAAATCCTAAATCTAAACGAATTTCAAAATGAAATCATATGGTTTCCTCAATCAACACAACCTGAGTGCGCAAATACTTACTCGTTTAACGGAAGTCTTACAAAAACGATAGAGGGTGAATTTTCTCAGTATATATATTTGGGCAGCGTTAGTGCAACGGACAGTGTTAGCATGAATTCTGTATGTCTTCTGTCCGTATTTTTTTTTATTTGTTTTCGGTTGCCTGTCGTTTGTAGGATTAAGTTAGAAAGTTTTATACCCGAGTTTACCGCGAACCGCTGGAGGTCACGTGACCAGTCTTTCAAGTCACTTTGAGGTTTTCGACGTGCGTTTTCAGCGTGGAGAGGTAGCTTTTCACGCATGTAATTTACCTGAAAGCTTCTAGCGTATAACTCTTGTTTTATCTCTCGTAATGATACAAAAATCTTGTGGAGCAAGTCTTTATCTATTAACAGAGGCACAAAGGCGGGCGAAATGCTAAATTTGGTAAATCCAATTGGATCTTGAAAACAAGTGCTATTCATGACTGCAGATTCAAAATGGCGGCAGTTAATTTGCAAGAAGAACGAAATCGAATTACGTTTGAACGTCAAACCGCAAACCGCGGTTAGAGGTTCGCGGTAAACTCGGATCTAAAACTCTCTATTAAGTAAGTACCCTTACCAACAACCACTTTAGACCAATTGACCAATGGAGTGTCGAAAGTCTAATTTCGTGTTAATCTGGTTTTACTTTACCACGCTCTATCGCTCGGAGCTTTCGCTGATGCAAAAAATTATGCGCAGTAAGAATGCGCAATGCAATTTAATGGAACCACCTTAAATTATCAGCGTCACCGAAAAGAGATTCGATAGCTGACGTTTCAAACGCTAACCCTTCCGTTACATGTTAGAGCGCATCCAAGCGCTCGAAATGTCAGCTCTCGAGTACGGTGGACAAATTACCTTACCAAAACCAAATATTGGTTTGTTTGTTTGTTTATTGTTATTATTTTTTTTTCAGTTTCACGTGATTCCCCGGTATATAAACGACGCAAAAAAGTACAACATTCGGTTAACCACACAAGACAGGTACTGATTCCACTCAATAATCTCTTTCTTTGAAATTAGCTGGAGCCGTTGATCTTTTTAAGTAAAATGTTAATTTGTACTATTAATAATTGCGCGATCTTTTTCCAAGGCGAGCTGCATGTTGCGACACGTACATCGTTCAGTCTATAATTTGCGACTTCCGCCACCGAGAAAAGACGAAACATTTATGTGCGAAAATGATCCGCTCATTTGACGACTTTGAATTATCTGTAATTCGACTTCAAAATGTTGTTCAGTATTACAATAATGACAATCCTCAAAGATTATCTAAGAATGAAATACTAGCGATAAATGTTGGTAACAATTGGCGAGTGTTTGATGGCCTAATTAAAAGCGTGAACCTGAGTGTTGTTTAGTATTTCATCGTGACAATCGCCAAAGATTACCTACCTTCTATGATAAGAAAGAAACACTAGCCGTCAATGTTTCTAACTGGCGAGTGTTTGATGGTCTAATTAAACCGCACCTTTCTCAATTCAAATTTGTTTGCAATTTGGGCTAATTTAGGTGTTAAAAAGAGGAAGAAAAAAAGAAATCGAATGAAACGGAATGATTCGGCGTTACAAAGGTCTTGAGTACGGACTTGGATCTTTCCTTTACGAGGTTGTCATAAAAAAGGATCAGCCAAGCCAAGCTATCACACCTACTTAAACTCAAGTTATGTTAAACGATAGCAAGGCTTCATATAGACTTACAAAGTCAGAGCAAATTAAAATAGCTTTAACTTCAATATTTATTGCAAGAAAACTTCAAATGTTGCATTTTCCAATTAACAAAACAATGTTAATTGGAGCTGAATTCAACGACACTTGCAGTGACTTGAAGGACAGTTTCCAGCGGCACAATTATTTTTGCACCATGTTTTCATTCCTGACACTCTCTTCCAGACCCCCACTGGTAAACAATTAGAGCCTGGCCGCTGAGTGGGCGCAGCTGTTCTCTTCTTTGGAGTGGATGGCCGCTGAGTAGGAGGATTTATGGGCTTGCCAGTTGTGATGAGAGCGTTAGCCACGGCACTCAAAAGAGGATATTTCCCTTGGCCACAGACGTTTTGGAAGTCATCCAGATCTATGGCCCAAAACATGGCGCCACGAAGGCCCTTTGCCTTGAGGAAGTTCACCTTCAGTTTAAGGCTTTTGGGATCATCGAAACCAACCCACAAATTCCCAGCATACCCGTATGGAGATAGCGCCACATTTCTCGAGACCACAGTTAAACGTTTGGTGCAAATTTCGTAATAAGACAGAAATCCTGATTCCTTTGTGTATTGTCCAGCTGGCGGATCACCGGAAGCTGGAGCTCCTAACCCGTTATTTGCCGGATTGACAAGTTTGAAGGCTCGTCCGTATGTTCCCATCCCCAGGGCTATTTTGGATGGCGGCATTCCATGCTTTACCCAGTAGTCCACTGCGTACGTTACGGTTAGTTTGTCCCCCGGGATTCCCTCGAGTGCCGAGTGGTGTCCAGTCTGTCTCTCATACTTTCCGTGAAGATCATACGACATAAGGTTGATCCAGTCCAATATTTTTCCAAGTTTGTTTATCTCATAGCCTGACTGGATGGTTGAATATCCTGTAAAAGAGACATCAAATGTTAAGGTGCAAAATAAACATCGTTTTTCCCTAGAATGCAGTTTTCAATTTATAGCCACAAGGGGTGGTTGGGTGATGGAAAGGAGGGGGGATGGAGAGGGGGGGGGGGGTGGAGAAGGGAAAACCATGGGAATTTAATTTACACGATCATTAACGGCGCCCTTAAATTAACCTTAATATTATTTCGTTCTTACTCAGTTCAGCAAGAACCGAAAAGCCCTCAAGAGCTTCCACATAAACTTGTGAAAAATAGGACGACAACACCACGTGCACCACCCTCTCCCGAAGGTTAAACTATAATTTTGAGTGTCCACACATATGCCATTAAAAGGCCATCAAACGATATGGTAGCACAGAGAGCAACACTTCTATCAGCCTTTTAATTTAATTTTTTTTTTCGTTGGATGCATCTGATAAAAGCCGACTTCTTCAAGAACAGTTTAAGATCAGCATCAGCAACTCTAGCTAAAAATATCGTTTGAGACAGTGAAACTGCTTTTATTGGGAAAAAAACTTTCACAAGGATGATTGGAAAAATTAAAAGCAGTATTCATATTACCGCCTTAATAAATTGTTGATGGGACGTTCTAAACATCTTACTCAAGGAACAAAGAATCTTTTGTACACTTGATTAATTGTTAAGTTTTCCTATTGTTCTGTTTTTAAAAAGCTTTAACAGGTGTTTTGGTGTTCATCACGGGTGAGAAAAGTGTTTGAGTGCAAATACGACAATTGTTCTTAATAGTACCGACTTTACTAAAGCTGGCGCGTGCGTTTCTCAAAACTCCGAAAATATTTCGGCCCGGACCATTTTACCTGCACCGGCGCTCATTTGTATAAAGTTGCAATGATTTTTAACGAGTCTGAAAATGAAAACAATGAAAATTTTACAAGATTAAGAGACACCTTGGAGCAGTTTTCATGGTAAAGGATTGAAACACCAATCCATTGAAAGCACTTTGGATAAAAACGTGTCGAACCGAGATTTGAGAAAGAAAATATTCGCCACTTAAGAATTGTATACGTAAGACATTCAGAAGGTTGAGTTAGAATAGATTCTTTGATACAGTTCTTCAATATTTATTTGAAAGATTTCATACAAATTGTCGAATTTTCGCTGACTGATTTTGTTTCAATTAACTAAGTAAAAGTACCAGCTTACTAAGAAATTAAAACAAACGGTGAATTGTCCGAGTTTGTTTTGTCCGTTTACTACGGATGACAACATCACCCATGCTTGAATGAGTAAACATGGCTTAAGCTGATTCATGGGTTACAATGATTCCATATTTTAGTCCTTTTCCGTGGAGTAAAAAGCCCCGTAAACAAGAATGTTGGACACATTTAATGGCAAAAATCACCCTACCTGCAGCCACAGCAGCCGTCAACAGCAATCTTGGCTTCTTACTCTGCAAAGCCTCCTTCTTGAAAGCATCCAAAAGTTCCTGACAGAGAACAGTGAAACGTTGCTTGTCTCCAGGCGGAGAATTACCGCGGTTTGCAGGATACTCCCAGTCTAAATCGAAACCATCAAAGTTGAACTTTCTTAAACGCTTGATCACAGACTCAATAAAAGTTTTTCTGTTTCGTGCTGAGCTAACCATCCGAGAGAAAGGACTGACACTGCCGCCCTCGTGCGACCAACCACCCACTGCAAGAAGCGTCTTCAAATCAGGATTCTTCTGTTTAAGCTTGTCCACTTCACCATACAGCGTCTCATCGTTCCACTCGTAACCGGCGATTTTATTTCCGGAGTCGATTTTCGCAAAGGCGTAGATGACATGAGTGCAAAGGGAAGGGTCGATATCTTTTGGGACAAATTTAGCGATACCAGAGCGGTATTGAGCCCAGTTTGTAAAATAACAAACACGGACATACTTGTTAGACTGAGAAATCTGAATCACTGACAAAATCAGCAGGAACGCAGATAGAAGACGCAACATCTTCCCGGTGAGTAACTCGGTGGTAGATTCGTTGCAGAATATACCTAGACAGAAGTGAAACAAAATAACTTTAAGCAACATGGGATGGGTCCAAAAAAGTGCCATACCCCCGAATCAACCTCTAAAAGATACCTTGAGCACCCACGTCACACGTCGCTTTATTAGCTCCGTGGGATCATGAACTAAGAAATGTAAAAACATATCTCCAGATAGAAGAATCTCCGCTAAATTTAAGAAATAAAGATGTGAACTGGTATAGGCCGGTGAAGATCTAGGCTCAGCTGATTTTAATGATTCCACGTACTGGCCACTGATAAAGACAATTTACTGTTATACAAACTCAACTCTTTATTAAAAAATACATAAACCATATGTGGGGAATTTGAATTATCAATTTCCACACACATAAATAAAGGAAGCTTCATTTGGCAACTGTCGTTCTTTGCATCACAAGGAAATACAATGACTTATCTGGAAATAACAAACTAATCAACAAAATTTAGAGTGCTTATATCAAATTTCAACTGAAGTAGCTCATAACCACATCTGAGACCGTGTTCTTTTTGTTTTTGTTTTGTTTTTTTGTGCCTTCTGTGTCCGGGAGGTGGTGGTGATGTTGGTGGGAAGCTGGGGGGGGGGGGGGGGTGCTTATTGTATCTCCATCCATAACTTTGCAAGTAAATAAACTATGACCTTGAGACTTAGAGGGTAGAGTTCGAACCCGAGTCAACTGATCGAGTCAGGGTCCAATTTTCATTTTTCGATTTTTATTTATTTTCTACTTTTTTGTATGGTTTGCAACATTTTTCATTATCGATCGCTAGAGCCATTACTGCTGTGACTCGCTGCTGCTTTAGCAAGATTTACGACATCCCTCGGTGTTCATAAATTGTCTAAGAAGATTAAGGTTAGGGTTAGTGCGAAACTGAACATTTCTTTGCTTCTTCTATGATTCTCAAGTGATCTTCACTCGTCCACAGTCCAGTATCTATTACAAAGTGGACGCTGAAAATATTGACTCAGGGTTAACACCGATTTAGTCAATAATCTGCAATCGTCCCCCAACTAGCCACATTCGGGGCTAAATTTGTTGAAGGAGATTGGAATCACAACTGGAATTTGGCGTGCATAACCTTAAAAGGAAGTCATCAACCTTAACTGGTGAAAGTTATGATAATTGAACTTGAAATACTTCTTTCCAAATACTTTTCTTTTAAGAATGATACTTTGTCCTCCCCTACCTTGCTTTTCCCTGTTTGCCCCTCTACTATTTAGCTGACGAGCTTGCAGAAAAGAGATTCGAAGAATACGAGAAAGAGGGAATGGCCTGTCGTTTTTTTTCTATACGATCATCCACAAACTAGTCACATTCGTGGCTAAAACTATTGTAGGTAATTGGAAGGAGTTTCAAACCCTTATCGCAATTGGAATTTGATGTGGTGAACAATAAAAGGTAGCCATTAAGCTCAATTAAATAGCCTCTTAATGTGAATTACGTTATTTTTAAAAGTTATGACAAGCCTTTCAAACTCTTTCGCTTACCTTTCTTATCTTTAGTTGCCGCTTTGCGCTATAGCTGAGCACGCAAAGAAAGAACTTCGTAGAATAAGAACAAGAACGAATGATGTGGCGTTTATAACGAAGAACTTGTCAGACAATCCAATCAAAATTGGCGGAAGCAGGAAATTGATATTGCATGACGTGAAAATATTGACCTAAATACTTAAATGTATTTTTGTGAAAACTATTTAAAGCGCTGCTTATTTTAGTACATTCAGCATCCCAACTAAACTAAAAGTTTCTTGCTCCATGGCCAAAGGATTTTATACATTTTAAAATATATTTTAATCTATTTTTATTGTTATTATTTGTAACTGTTATATGCAGGCTGTGTATTCCTGTAAAAGATATAAGTTTATCAAATAAAGTTGTTGTTGTTGTTGTTGTTGTTGTTGCTGTTGTTGTTGTAACTTAAGATAGATATTTTTATCTTTTGAAGATCTTTAAAATCCCCCGCGATAACGAATCATTTTTCCTTGTCCCTTGGTACTTTGTTAAATCGAGCTTCGACTGAAAGGCTAAAATATTTCTAAGTTGCAGAATATTCATTTGATGTATGATCCACAGTATGGGTCATATTTGAACCCCTCTCAGAAGCACGGAGTATGAAGGGAGTAATAGAAGAAATCTCAAAGATAAATCTCCGCGGTCCGCTGGTTCAACAAAAATGAGGACTCTATCCTTCCACGATCTTCTATTTACGATCCAATGTACAATCTTTCAATCTTTCATAATCTTTCAATCTTCTAATCCGATCTACATTTACAATATTGTTCCTATTGATTTATCAGTTATTATGTTTAGTAGATTTTGTAGACAGTTTGAATGCTGCCTATGAAAGCTGTGAAATGTCTGTATCCCAACGTAGGGGAGTTAAAACTATTATCCCCTAGGAGGAAGCACACCTCCAGGTCATTTCGGGTTGGCGACCGATAACCTTGTTAAATGTCGATTACAAACTGGCCTCCAAAGTTATTGCCAAAAGGATAGAACGCGTTTTACCATCTCTTATGCATATTGACCAGTCTGGTCTCATGAAAAGTAGATTCATAGGACAAAATGTTCGACTAGTTAAGGACATTCTCCAGAAACTGAATTGCAGGAAATTCCAGGGATTTTGCTTTGCCTTGATTTCCAAAAGGCTTTCGATGCGGTAGAATGGTCCTTTCCTCAGGAAAGAGGCCCTCTTCAACTTTGGAAGCAGCATTAAAAGGTGGATCTCAACCTTTTATACGAATGCAGAAAGCTGTGTGCTGAATAATGGCTTTTGCACTGACTACTTCATGGCATCTAGAGGTGTAAGGCAGGGCTGCCCAATATCCCCTACCTGTTTCTCCTCGCTGCTGAGGTTCTAGCCATCAACATAAGACAAGACAAAAGGATTAAGGGCATCAAAATCTTCGGAACAGAATTCAAGCTGACCCAGTTCGCTGATGACACCAGCTTTTTTAGACAGTCTGACTTCTGCTGAAACCTTGTTAATACCCTAAATGATTATGGAAAAATATCTGGTTTGAAATTGAACGCTTTTAAAACTAAAGCGATATGATTGGGTCAATGGAGGATCAAAAAAGCCAATTGCAAGCCCCTAGGCTTTAAATGGACTAAAAATCCTGTCTGAATTTTAGAAGTATATGCTTCTTACAATGAGGAAGAAAATGCAAAAAGAAATTTTGCAAAAAAAAATTCAAAATCTGCACAATACTCTTGATATCTGGAGTCCCCGAAATCTGACTATTTTTGGTAGATGTTTGATATTTAAATGCTCAGGTATTAGTCATCTGACATATTCCACTTCAATGTTGGTAGTGCCTTCGGAAATAATTACGTCGAGGACAGTGTCTCTTTTTAACTTTATATGGTGCAAAAATCCAGATAAAGTTAAAAGACAGGTTCTTTATCAGGATTACCAAGACGGACTACTTTGAAGTCATGTCCAACGCTCTTAAGCTTGCCTGGATAGGGAGGTTTCTCGCTGTTCAACAGCCTCATGGAAAGGAAAACTGGAAAGTAATTTTCGAGTACTTCTTTGGGAAATTCGGCGGTCTAAATTTCTTCTTAAGATGTAACTATGATAAGAGATCCCTTGATAATAAAAGAATACCTGTCTTTTATAAGGAAATTTTGCTTTCTTTTTCTTGAACTCAACGGCCTATATCATACCCAGTTTGGACAAGACTTGGTATTGTTTAATAACAAGGAGATTTTGATCGAAGGTAAAACTTTCTTTTTAAAAAATTGGTATCAGAAAAGAGTAGTATGCATTCAAGATCTCTTAAACAATGACGGGCACCTGCTATCTTCGCATGAGTTTCAATATAAGTACAATATTAAATGAAATTTTCTCCAGTATTTTCAAATAGTCTCTGCAAAACCAAAACAACTGGAAAAAGTCCGGGGGGTTGCTATTGATAAACGACAATTTTTAGTCGGTGAAACTGTGTTCAATCTTTCGTCCACCGTTACAATTGATTTATTAAGATTAAAATGTAAAGATTATTATTGGCTTTTAATCAGGAGCACCCCCAAGAAATTAAAGCAGCTAGTAAGTGGCAACAGGATCTTTCCCTACACGATTTCTCGTTGTAGGCCTATTTTAAGCAACTGATGAAAATTTGCAACGAAAACAAAGTCAAAGAATTTTATTTCAAGCTTTTACATAGAATACTTGTTTCAAAGAAAGAATTGTGTTACTTTGGAGTGGAAAAAGATCGCAACTGTACGTAACTATTGTGGTCACTCTATTAAACACACCTTCATTGAATGCCATCATACCAAAGCTTTTTTCCAAAATGTTCTGGTTATGTTCAATAAAGAGCATCCTACTACATTCACGTTGTGTGATATAGAAATAATCTTTGGTAAAACTCTACCAACAGTACCTCTGCCCTGTAAGATTACTCGAAACTTGAATTATAGTATCCTATATGCCAAGTACTATCTTTATAATAAAAATGTAACAAAAAGGAGTTAGATCTCCGTGAATTTGTATGTATAAACTTACCTATATATACTGTATCGAGAAATTGGTTTGACTCTATACATTAATTCTGCTTAGTGTTTAATAATGCATTGTTATGTACGATAGTATGTAGTACTAAGTGTTTTTCTTTTGTCCAAATTGTAATTTAAGTGTGGTACTTGTTATACATTTGTGCTAAGATGCAAATAAAAATTAATTTCAATAATTATTTATCTTTTGGCTTCTTTTCCTCTATTAAATGTTTGTGTAATATTGTAAGCACTGTAAATATTATTGAAGTGAGATAAACTAAGATATTGTAAGTATTGTAAGCAGTGTAGGTATTGTTAGTATTGTAAGTAGTAGTAGGTATAATTGTAACTTTGTAAGTATTGCAAATATTGTATTGTGTCTAAGGCTAATAAAAATCTAAGAATAAAATATATTGTTCCTATTTATCTACTTTTACCGGAAGTACACACCCCTTTTGCGTATATCCGAGATTTCCAAAGGGCTTTATTTTGTACATTACAAGTCCATTGTTCTATTTTAGCCCAGACTAATGCAATTAAATATCTGTCACACCCTGTATTCATAACAAGCCGGATATTACCACCCGATTCTTCCCAATTTGCATTTCATTCCAGTTGTTACAATCAATCTCTATATATTTCTATCTATCGCCTTATTATGCAAACATATGTTTTTTCACGACGCAGTGATATAACCCCCAAAACGCTTGCAACTGATAAACGGACGGCTATTCTTTTATTCTTAGGCCCCGATTATATGGAGAAAAGTTGTCCCGGGAAAGAGGGTCACCTTCCCAGCCGAGTCAACTTCAGCGAGCGTTTATGTGATAAAAAAAGTTGACCCCTTTGGCCGAGCCAACATTGTCGCGCATACTCAGATTGTTTCGCCATGACGGAGTTGACCCGGCTAGGCGAGCCAAAGTGTTTATATGGAGAAAAAGTGGCCCGGCTAGGAGGGTGACCCTTCCAGCCAAGCCAATTTTTTGTTTCTCGTGTAAACGGTTCGCCAAGTTTTGTAAGGAAATGTAGGAAAAGTTAACTCGCCCAGGGTAGCTCGGGTAGTCGAGTCACCCTTCTACCCGGGACAACTTTTCTCCATATAAACGGGGCCTAAGTAAGTACAACTGGGAACAACTTCGGAAAACTTTTTGCTTACTTAAAACATAAGTATATGCAAGAAGAGAAAACAACAAGATATAAACGTGATATTTCGGTTCTTATTCGAAGACCATTATCAAACGTAACAAGAAAACAAAAAAATGCGTTGAACTTGTAAACTGAATACTAACTATAGGAAAGTGTGAATATTAATGACGTAATTCCCATTATATTGATTACGGCATCATGTTTACACTTTCCTAATTTTCAGTTAGTAGTTATAATTAAAAATTAAAAGATCACCAGCATTATGTAAAAGATGTAATAAGTAGAATTTCCATGTACAGTGGTCAGTAAAGTTGTCAAAGTCCCGAAAATTACTTCCCTTAAGGACGGTGCCTACTTTTGTTACTGCGCATATGTTCTGTGCATCTCGAGATACTCGGTTTCCTATGGGTGGTGCCTACTAATACAGGGATATTTTTGCGCGCTTTAAAGCTATGCGGAAAAAACAGAACTTAGCAAGTGCTCTTGGTGTCCAAAAAGAAAATTGTGGGTAACCATGCATTTTTCAGAGATAAGAAAGCTTCAATTTTGACGAAAAAAAGACACCATACATGGCTTTGTATTTTACTGCTTTTTAGAACAGATGTTGCTTTATTATCTCTTGAAAATGCGCGATTACCTACAATTTTCTTTTTGGATTTCAGTAGCACTTGCTAAGATCTCCTTTTTTACGCATAGTCATAAACCGCGCAAAAATACTTCGTTGTTTACAACTCGCGGTCAACGTGCCATGCCCTTTACTTAGTCCAAACGAGCTGTTTCTATTGTCTTGACAGGTTTTAAAAGGTCACTTTTTGAAAGTAAACCCCTCAAATATAGTGACAATGGCGTGCCATGCAATTTGATTTCTCATGACTTACAATGGTGTATAATACTGACTATAGGATCTTGATATGTTCTCCTTTGTCATACCATTTTATCGTTACAGTTGCTAAACCAAATAAGTGATTTTGTGAGCGCTTCGGTGCGTAAATTCTAAACTACGTTATCAAATGGTATGTTCCTTTTACTGTATTTGACGCGTATTCTATGCAACCTGTATTTAGCGGTCACTTAGCCAGCTCCCCGAGGTTGAACGCTTAATACAGGCTCCACTGTATTTTCATTATCACTGAATACCGTAAAATTCCGAAAATACGCCCCGCCAAATATAAACCTCCAAATTAGAAACGCAAAAAAGACTCCTCTAATGAACCACTCCAAATATAAGCCCCCGGGGGCCAATATACACGACAATTGCCCTCCAGTACAAAATAAATCAGTTTATTATTCCACCATTATATGTCCTTTCACCAAATAAGGTCAAGAGAACGGGCAAAATATATATGTGTTATTGACCAAGCTTGTTCGGTCAAGATGGCTGGATATTGGCCAAGTTCTATTTTTGCTTTTTTATGGACCGAGACGAAGTCGAGATTTATTATGTGGCTTTATCTTCAAGTTAAAACTACAACAACAAAACAAAACAAAACATGAAACTGTTCTGCTGTCGGAAAGAAATTCTTCATAGCCAGCCGGTATAAGATATATTTTCAGTGCATTTTTAGATTAGCATGTAATCATGGAGAGCAAGCAATCCTTAATAATCTTAAGGCTCTAACTTTATAATGGCTTAAAGGGAGCATACAATTATTGAGGACGAAAAATATCGTAGCGAAAATTTCCTTTTACCGAACATCTCTCTGTAAACATGATCTTGATCCAGAAAAGTAGTAAGATTTTCTAGAAATGCTCGATCTTTTCTGCAAATCACCGAAATAGCTGTCCAGAAATGGCCATTGCCTGCTTCGATTTCCACGCTTTAAGTTTTCCGCTCTAATAGCATGGACACTTTTCAAAATTGTAGACTGGGCCTCCCTTGCTGAATATTGCAAAAGTTAGCTCTCTACCGAAAACGTCAGAGTTCTACCGAATGACAAGAATTAGTTCCGCTCAAAAAAAGAAAAAAATATCACACAAATTGAAACTTAACTGAAGGTTTTAACAAACATTTTCAAATGAAAATTAGCGATAAGAAAATCCGAAGTTTCAACAACAGCATGTCATGCCCCTAGTTGGCTATCTATCATCTTAAATATACATAAGTACTGGTTTGTGACAAGTGTAGACTGTGGGTTAAAGAGTTGAGACTTGCTTAGGATTAAGAGCAAATCAAGATATCACAACTTCCAAGCTACAACCTCTTTATTTTCTGAACATTTTCTCAGACTACAATATTCAGTCATGCGATCTTTTTCATGCTCTTATAAGCATCTCTTTAACCGGCTTTGTTCTTCTTAAGTGCATTCGCACAAATGCGATGGACAATTTCCCATTTTGCAGTTATTTACGCACCACTGATCCATCCCGCTGTTTCCCTGCCAAACCCCTATAGCGTGACAACTTCCGGAACGGGGTGGAGTAGTACTGGGAGGGGTGGGAGGGGTGGGAGGTATGGTGGATTGTCCTGGGGTAATTGGAGGTGTAGGCTTGGTCCCTCCACCTAAGGCTGACTTGACTGCATTCATCAGAGGATAGCTGAAACGAGAATATTATTCAGTCTGGTATTAGGTATGCGAGAGTAGTCGTCCTCTTTTTTCCTTACTTAACTTCTGTTTGATTATTATTTTAATAAATCTCAGCCCAGGTGTTATGCTATTCACATATATATATATATATATATATTTAAATATACGGTCTTACTTTAAGTAAAACACATGGATATACAAAAGGGATGGAAGATTTCTAATTCGTGTGATCACATGACATACTAAAAATTATCCGCAGAGCTTGGTACATTGAGGGAGTTGCCCTGGCTAAAAATATATTGTCTCTCCCATTAACTAGTTTTGAGACGTTTTGTTGATAAGAAATTAAACAAAATGTTGGATAAAATGTGGCAGGAAATTAACTCCCTTCGTTAGCTAGACTAATCTGAAATTTTTCGTGGCCCGCGGAATGACAAGGCAGCGCAGTAGTCATGGTTGGTGGCACGACGACTACAAAAAAAAATCCTAAATCTAAGTGCATTTGAAAATAAAATCATGTGGTTTCCGCAAATCAACCGGCACCCTGAAAGCGCAAATTCTTAGTCGTTTAAAAGTCTTACAAAAAACGATGGAGGCTTAGTATAGTTGGGCCTTGTCAGTACAACGGGCTGTGTTGACATGAACTCTATATATTCTCTGTCCGTATTTTTCGATTTGTTTTCGGTTGCATGTCGTTTGTAGGGTTATTAAATTGGGTAAGTACGTTACCGACAACCAGTTTTGACCGTAGAGCGGTTTCCAATTGAGTGTCGAAAGTAGTTACGTGTTGATTTGGCTTTTACTTTACCACGCTCTGTGATTGGTTGAATAGCAAAACTCGTGCTTCTTCTCAACCAATGAAAAGCAATTCCAACACCAATCTTGACTTACGCGTACGCGTTTTCCCGCGCTTTAGTCCCTTTACATGTATTTCCTTTAATTTGCGTTCTGATTGGCTCATTACGTTGTTTATGTGTGTTGTGATTGGCCAGAGTAATTACTTTGGTTTTGAAAGGAAATGTGATGAAAAACCCAAAAACTCAGGCAAACTCGGAAAAAGAAATTCCGAGTGCTCCTATCAGGTGTCGAACCTAAGACCTTCCGATTACTAGTTTGGATACTCTACCACTGAGCTACAGGAGACTCGTGGGAGCTAAGGCCATTAAACTAGGTTTTTGGGACAAACATCCTACATACTGCTAGGATTGGAATGTCAATGAGTGGCATATGGGCAATGAAAGGAAATGTGATGTAATATTTTACGCCTGGTGAACAAATGAGAATGATTGTTTTTACGACACTCGTTGCAAACCGCTCTTTCTATGTACAAAACAAAAATGCCCTTGTAAATCATATACATAAACTGTTCCGGGTACAAAATTAATAGCTTTATTGAAAAATTCCGTCTAGAATTAGCTACGACGAAATGGGTCGCTTATTTAATCATGGTGTTTAAGAAAAATTTAAGCCGAATCAGAAATCGGAAATACCTTCCTTGATCGCAGAAAGATCCTTTGAAGTCGTCCAGATCAAGAGCCCAGAACATCGCACCCAGCAGATTCTTCTCCTTGATGAGCGAGTTCACTTTCATTTTCAAACTATGCTGATCATCAAACCCGACCCACTGATCTCCCTTGTATCCATATGGGGCTTTCACGAGACTATCCTGCAACACGGTAAGCCCCATCGTACATATCTCATAGTATGACAGGAATCCAGCTTCTCTGGTGTATTTTCCAGGAGTGGCTTTGCCGCTGGTTGGGGCTCCCATTCCATGGTTGTTAGGGTCCTTCAGTCTGAACGCTCTCCCATATGTGGCCAGTCCTAACACGATCTTCTGGCACGGCATACCCTGTGTCAGGGAAAAAAGATAGTTCAAAGCCCATTGTACTTGTGGACTCTAAGTACAGTGGTGGAATGGTTAGCGCATCGGACATACGAATTATCTGTGCTGTACTGAGTTTAGAGACTGAACACCTTCAACATTTTACCTTATCCATCCAATACTGCACTGCGTTCGTCACCGTCAATTTGTCCCCAGGGGGACCCACCAGGACAGTGTGGTGCCCTGTCACGGGATCCCAGCTTCCGTGCAGGTCGTACGTCATCAGGTTAATAAAATCGAGAATTCCCGCCAATTTGCTGACCTCATACGCCGTGTCGATTGTTTTGTAGCCAGCTGACACGGCTGCCGTCAGCAGGAGCCGCGGTTTCCCGCTCTGCGCTGATTCCATCTTGAACGCTGTCAATAACTCTTGGCAAAGGACCGTGAAGCGCTGTTTATCCTCCGGGGGGGAATTGCCGCGATTTGCAGGGTACTCCCAGTCTACATCAATTCCGTCGAAGTTATACTGTCTCAACAAGCTGAGCAAAAACGTGTTAGAGTTAGATTAACTGACGTCACAACGACGTCCCTTTTAAATCTTAGTACGTCGTTTCTCCCCACTCTCCCCCTCCCCCAGCAAAGCAAACCTAGCAAAAGATTACTTCCTTTCACACCTTCTTTTCATTGACAAAATGATATGACTCTTTTCTGAAGGTCTGAGTTTTGAAAAAGAAATAAAAGTGCAAGAGAGGAAGCTGGTGCTGTTTATTATGCTGTACAAGACAGCTCTAACTTTTGAGTTTGTGGGCGAAATCCTAAAGTGTGACCATTCAAATGAAAGCCACTGAGCAGTACTTTTCTGTGGTGCTTTTTATTTTGCTGCACAAGGTGGTTCTAAATTTTGAATTCTACTAAAGTGCGATCATTCAAATGAAGGTTACTATTCTTAATTCTGTACAAGATGGTTCTGTTTGACGGCTCATTTGAATGAAAGCTATTGAGCAATACTGTTCAGTGGTTCTGCTATTATGCGGTACAAAGTGTTCTTAAATTTAATTTGCGTCTTATGCGGTACAAAGTGTTCTTAAATTTAAGGTGGCTTACTACAGTTTTTCCGAGACTTAGTAGCGCGCGCTATGATAGCCTGCCACACGTCAGTATTTGTCGCGCGCGCAAAAATGACGCAAGTAACCTCAAGAAGTAAAAAAAAACACTTCAGCACTTGAAAGGCGTCAAATCTCTTTGGCATATGTAGCGATAGTTTCAAAACTCCGTTCAAACATGTAATCAAGCCTAGGGCCAAAAAAATATGGCAAAAAAGTTTGATAAACATTCGGTAAAAGAGCTCTAATTAACGGTACCTTTCTCGCACGCGATACATGGCGTTACATGAGCGCGCGCTTAAATAAAGGGCATGCGCAATTCAATTCTCGTCCGAGGTTGTAAAAACCTGTCTTTGATCGAGGATTGCTCGAAAACTTACCGTACAACTTATGATGAAATTTTCACGGTTGATTTGTTCGGGTGAATCACGTTTGGAGCCAAAATTTTTGAAAAATCTGTAAGACAGATTTTGAGCTATTTTGGATTTCACATTCTCTTGGTTTGCACAAAAACTGTCTTACAGATTTTTATTTTACTTTGCATGAATGTTAAATCAGACCCAATTTCTTATTCCCGAAATTTTCAGGTGGGGTCATACGGGTAGAATTTGAGAAAAACGTGACTTAACCTACTAGTGCCCAGTCTCTCATTGGATACTCGGTCGCTCATTTTGGCTATTTGTTGACGTTTAATTGTTCAAATTTCACATAGAATCGTAAAAGACTTAAGCAAACAGTAAATAGTGAAGGGAAAAACAGCTTGGAACCTTTTTTAAAAGAGTTAAAAGTTGTGCCCTTATACTCCATTAAAACTGTAGTAAGCCACCTTAATTTGAGTCTAAGGACGACATCTTCATGTATGACCATTCAAATGAAAACTATCGACTAGTTCTTTCCTGTGGAACTGCAACCTCGTTCCCAGGGCCTCTCTTCTTCACATCCGGGAAGTGGGGAGACCCTGGGAATGAGGTCGAAAGTACTGCTTATTACACTGTACGAGATGCTTCTAACTTTTCATTATTTCTGGGAACAAAATCATGTGACGTGTCATCCATATGAAACCTACTGACAGGGCAAAAAACTTCCACTCGTCCGCCCGTCCGAGACGAGTACTCTCGTATCTCGGACGAGTGGATTTTCAAAAGCACTTGTCCTACGGGACGAGTAGAGTTTGCCTAAAAAAAGATGTTCTTTTCTACTGAGGTCTGAGTTCCCAAGCATTTTGGACATTGTAAACTAGCCTGAGTTTCACGAAGTTTGGTTTCTTTTCACGGTAACTTTCCCGTTTTTGCTTCTGTTTTCCGAGAATATCTGGTTCTGTTGTTTCAATGAAGACTGGGATCCACATACCATAAATGGGAATGACAACCTCGTTTGAGACAAGGCTTCATTAACACTTGAACGAAGTGATAACCGTTGTGGCAAGTTTTGTGATTATTAAAGAAGTAATAAAACCTGTAAAAAAATATGAAGACATGTGAATTCGAAAATTCCAACCAACATAGAAAAAAGAATTTCCCTGGGTTAAAATTGACGCGGATAAGAATGAAATGTTCTGCATTGTGTGCCGCAAGTATCCGACAGTAGCCGATAAAGCGAGCCGGCTTTATGGTGGATCATCCGTCACTGGTTTTCGCCGTCACAGATTCTCTTGTGAGTCACGAGAAGAGCCATTCTTATTACTTTTGTTTTCAACGAGCTAAAAACGAAGAAAAACCAGAGCAGGCGCCGCTACAGTGAATAAGCTGCAGTCATCTTAGATCGCAGTTTTAATGCCTCATAGATGTGCTACATTTTCTCAAGTCGTGTATAAAGAATGTGAGTGATCCCCGATGTGTCTGTATGAAATGGTGTTGTATTAAAAAGTGCAAAGAACAACATAAATTGAAATAACTGTTAAAATAAATACTAGAGATTTGGTACAAAACAGATTATACAATTTCTACGTTTTTTTTATGACATTTTGTTATTCACTTTAATAATTTTTTCGGACTAGTAAATTTAACTTTCGGACAACCAGAATCTGAACGTTACTCGTCCAATGGGCAAGTGGAATAAAAAAAAAGTTTTTTGCCCTGACTGAGCAGTACTTTCCTCCGGCGATGTTCGCTTTAAGAAACTGTACAAACGCATTTTTACAATTTCCCTGATTTCAGCTCAAACCCGTCCTCACCTTATTACAGAATCAATGAAGACTTTTCTGTTGCTCGCTGTGCTCACCATGCGGGAGAACGGACTCACTGACCCGGCCTCGTGATTCCAACCACCTACAGCCAAAAGTGTCTTCAGCTCAGAATTCTGCTTTTTCAGATCATTAAACCGAACGTAAATCTTATCATCATTCCACTCGTACATGGCGATCTGGAAAGAACAAAGAAAAGAGAAAATGAATGAGTGATTTAAAATATGGTTGAATGAAGAAGAGAAGGAACGAACGAACGAATGAGAACAAAGGACTGACTGACTGGCTGACTGACTGCTTCGGTACTACTGCGGGCGACGTTACATTCGCCACGACGGCAACTCCAACGAAAACTTCACTTGAAAATTTGCTTCATTTTATGATTATCTAAGGACGGTGCCTACCGAATAAAAGAAGTCTTTTTGTGCAATTTATGACTATGCGGGAAAAGTAGATCTTAGCAAGGGCTATTGAAATTTATAAAGAAAATTTGGGGTAACCACGCATTTTTAGAGAGAATTAAGCAACAATTACTCTAAAAACAAGTAAAATACAAAGCAATGTATGGCGTTTTTTCCCCATTTTTCTTTCTTTCTTTTTTTTTTTTTTTTTTTGGATACCAAGAGCACTTGTTAAGTTCTGCTTTCTCCGCATAGTTTTAAACCGCGCAAAAATATCCCTGTATTGGTAGGCACCACCCATAGGAAACCTGAGTATCTCGAGATGCACAAAACGTACGCGCAGTAACAAAAGTAGGCACCGTCCTTAAACTCGTTCGATTTGTACAAAAACAGCGAGCTACCGTTTATAATTTGGCCAAATTGGTAGGAGCGGCCCTCAAGTTAAGGAAGAGAATGGAAAAGTTCACCGTCTTGTGCTCCACAAAACCTTGAATTTGGTCATTTCACGTTATTGTTTTACAGAGGACGACAATGAAATGTACCAAAATTTAAAATGCACATGCAGAGAAATTGTTTAAAACCTGTCGTCTTGCGGCGTTGTCGTTGCCGTTGCCGTCGTCGTTGCTTAAGTTCCCCAATCAGTAAGGGGTGAACACGACCTCAGCATTCGGTCTCCCTGATAGAGGTATTCAAATATCATTAACAATTGATGTCAGTGGTAAAAACTCAGTATACATTTTAGGAACGTAACCAAAGGATTGGTACCTTGTTTTCCGAGTCGATTTTGGCGAAGGAGTACATAAGGTGAGTGCAGAGGAACGGGTTGATGTCTTCAGGGAAGAACTTTCCACCTTCCGGTCGATACTGTGCCCAGTTGGTGTAGTAGCACCCCATGTGGTATGCATTACTACTGCAGGCTGATGAAACCGCCATTACTGCTAACAACAGTGTTAAGGCGTACATGTTTTAATTGAAACGATTCCTTAGAAGTGGCCACTGAGATACTCGAGTCGGCGATAACATACACAGCCTTGGTGTTTCTCTTTCAAGTTTCCTTAACTAAACTGCGCTGAATTCACAGATCACCTTACACAACAGCTGTATGTACAGTACCCGTTTACGCAACTGGGACAAGACAAGACAAGACAAGATAAGACAGGAGATAGAACAACATGTCCGCCTGTACCCTCGCATCTGTTCAAACCGCGATCTTGTTCCCATCACAGTCGGAAAGTTAAACCGACCTTAGGAGCATAACTGGCTTCACGTAAGTGGTCGCAGGTTGACAAAAAAAAAAACCTCACTGGATTTTTCATCTTTAGGAAAATGCGTTCAGCTTAATAAGTAGTTCATCGTTTTGCAAGATCCTTCAAACTGACAATGACTTTTGTGTTAAGTGATGCTTCTACTTCATTGTTAACATTGTAGTTTTGTGCACATTTAGCTGTTAGATGGTTCTGACAACCACAGTTTTGTTCGTGGCTGTTCTCCGTGAAACTTACCAAAAATTAAACATGGCAAGTTCACTGGTTAGGGTATTTTTGCGCGATTAAGGAGCATCCAACGTTTTATTTCGGTGGATATCTGTTTGGAATGCCTTAATCATATCAGAATGTGAATATGGAATTGTCAGTTAACCACATGTGTTTGCATTAGAAAATCAGCATAAAATCTTCCCGGAAATTATAGTATTACTATAACTACGTCATTGTCAGAGAGATGGACCGAGGACCGGCTGTTAAATACATCCCCGGGAAACTCTTTGATTGGCCCAGGGGTAATCCTTTATTTTCTTAGGGGGGAGAGAAACATATGCGCAGTAGCAAAAGGTCAACCCTCGTATTTTGATTGGATTAAAGAGTTCTTAGACTTGACAGACCGGTTTTCATTTGAGTGTCGTAAGACCAAACCCTTCGTAATTACCCTAACCAATCACAAAAGATGTTAACAGCGCAATGGGCCAATCAGAACTCAGAGAAACAATGTAATCAAGCTGGCCTGTGTAGCCGTCGTTCAGTCCTTTCTAAGCGAGCGTGAGAGGAGAACAAAAGCTTCCGGGGAGGATTAAAAAAAAAACTTAAGCCCTCCCCCTGCTAACATTTCTTCTCCTTTTAACGAGCCTCCCCCGCTTTCAGAAAGCAAGCGTCGGCTACTACGTGGGCTAGCGCCAAGCCCAGGGAAATGCGTATGATTACGGTCACATTGATTTTGGCTTTGTTCTTCATTGGTTGAGAAAGTGGCGCTAACTCAGGGTAGTAAAGCAAAACCAGTCGACTGAAACCGCTCTAAAAGACAACGAAAACACCACCGTAACAATGTGCACGCAGTGATCTGGTGGTTGGCGAAATGCTTTTATTCAAATAAACTCTGGTTTAACAGACAAGGAAAAAAACTCGTTACAATAACTTAGAATCTGTCAGTGATACGTATGAAAAGATATTTACAGTAAAGCAAGTATTTTGCTCATGAAAAGGTCAACTCATCAACTCAATCTTCGGTTATTTTCTTTCAAACTTTCAACGAAACAGTTTTTTTTTTTAACACATGAAAGACGCAATGTCACAGAAGCGAGTTGTAGTAAACTTCCTCTGGAAACAAGGTGTTGGATTTTTCGGCGAGATACCTGAAATTAGGCCAAGAGAAACATCAATTAAAAACGTCTCTGACGCATCAAGCTAAATCAAACACTCGAAACAGCATTTCATCCGATTTCCAAAACACCTTGAGAGTTGGTGAAGAAAAACTCGGCTGCGTCTCGTTTTTCCAACCCAATTCTCGGCGTTTGGAAATCGGATGAAACACTTCGCAATCCTTGAATATGATATATCACTTCTAAATGGAATTCTGTTATCGAGTACTACTGCAATATACTTCTTAGAACTGAAAACTGATTTACCTGAGAAATGTGTTGATATGTTCCAGAAGAACAGAGAGATTACTTTCCGGCATATCTGTTCTTGCCAGCAAGCCGGGAAGTTTGACTGTACAAGAAAATCGAATACAAAATGTGTTACTTACGCAAAAACTCACTGCTGTCTCAAATTGTTAGCTGTGTTACTGACTCAAATTGTACACACGCGATAAAATGTTCTTTGGCAATTTTGTTGAAAATATTCTTCCCCAAAGAAAAGGTACTAATTGTGTGTCCATCTTAATTGGTTGATTGCACGGTACGTCATGGCGGCCATGTTGGTGGTTAGGAACAACAAGATTTTTCTCTGCGAGTTAACCTTCATTTTTATGCAAACTATATGAGCAAATTTTCTTTTGTTTTGGCACCAACATGGTGGCAATGCAATCAACCTACACACAAAAACTAGAAATCCAAGAAAGCATTGCTGAAAGGGGCCAAAGTTTGCCCCTGCGGCGTGGACACAAACCGCGTCCAAACTGCGTTCATCGCGTTTACTACTGCGATCACAGTGTAACGGCCTTACAGCGTGACAACGGAGCTGCTTAAGTAATAGTCCGGATAAGAACTAGGCAAAAGAACAATAGGCCGCGGAAATAGCAGCGGTTAAATGCTTTGCCTTTGGGAAAGAAAAACATGTCATTAAGTCTGCAGACCAATTTTAAAAAAAGTCTTGTTTGAGTATTTTAGTCAATGATGAATTTTTAATTTTGTACAATGATTGATGCTATGATATTTTTATCCTTTTTATCTTTTGTTGGTGATGTTATTAAGGCTATCATTTTCAACTTTATTTCATTTTATTTAGTTAGACGTCTTGCGTGATAGCACCCCCTTGCAGGACTAGAAATATTTGAATTAAGGTTGAATAAAGGTCATGTTCACAGCGATCATAGCTATAAATAATCGTGTGCCAACGCAGTGTTCGCGTGACAGCCGCCAATCCACCGTGCGACAGTTGCGTGACAGTTTTCTGTTTTGGGTCGCCGTTTACCGCTGACTAACGCCTAACGATAAGAAAGAAGTTCTAGAAACGTTCCTAATTCCAAGTATTTACCACAAAACCGCACTGAGGTTCAAAAGGCATATGATTGCGTCGAGGTAATGATTATGTAAAGCCTGTGCAAGGTGTACTAAAAGGAGCTCAACAGCCTTAAACCTAGTTCCCAGGGTCTCTCTTCTTCCCGACCCTGGGAACTTTAGGTGAACAGCCTATCCTTGACATCGTTCGTGCGTATCAAGCACAAAATATATATTTCGTGGCTCAGTGATCTGCCCTTTGCTGATTGTTTGCCGAATAAAGAACGACTGATGTATTTGGTCTTAAACACGGTGAACTACAAAATACAAGTTTGTTGTGTACTCTCGGCTCAATATAAAACAATTCGACAGCGCGATTCGTGCGCCTTTTTATTTCGATTTCAACGACCACCGAAATTGGAACATTTGCAGTCAGTTTACGTCACGCATGACCAGTATTTCCGACAATTCGACTTCCTGAGAATTGTGTATTATTCAGTGAGTGACTGGCAAACTCGGGAAAAAGGAAATCCGAGTGTTCCCATCTAAGACCTTCCGATTACTAGTTCGGATGCTCTTCCACTGAGCTACAGGAGACTCGTGGGAGCTAAAGCCACTTAAACTAGGTTCATGGGACAAACATGCAATAGCATATTAAACAAAGGATACTCAGAGCTCCATTTATCGCTGTATCTTCGTCAATCTATGCACCCTACAGAACAGGAACATTGTGTGCGAAGCATTTGACTCGCCCCAACCCTCCTCTGCTGTCCGTGTCCAAGAAATATGGGAATGGAACGGGAATCGGAAACGGAGAACGAGGTAAATTTTAAAGGAGGGTCTTAAAACGCACGCACAATCTTAAAAAGCGGACCTTAAACATGAGGAAACTTACACATCCCTATTAAAGAGATCTCCTTCTAGACATTCTTGTTCCTATTCGTTAATTATTACTCTTTGCTTCGAAGTAGTTGTTGTGGTTGTTTAAAAAACAAGCAAGAGTTAAGTGTCCTTCCAATTTTTGTCAAGGCATGGCGTAATTCACAACTGATTCTCAAGAGAAACCAAAGAAAATCACTACTGTGACCGTGGTTTGGATATGTGTTCCTAATTACCATAAAATTTTGCCAACTTTAGCCTTGAATTTCTCCAAGAATTATTGATCAATTGAGAAGCCATATCAAACATTCGAAAGTGTGTTTCATCAGAAATCCAAACACCTCGAAGTCGTGTAAAAATACTCGGCTGCGCCTCGTTTTTTCAACCTACTTCTCAGTGTTTGGATATCTGACGAAACACACTTTCAAGTATTTGATATATTACTTCTCAGACTTTAAAGAAAGTTGTGCTATGATGTCTCACCGAATAATCTTAAAAAATGCTCCGGTCCATAGACTTGTGAAGGCATCATGTGCGTGGAGACACTCAGTGAGCTTGGGATGGGTGATGTCGGAAAAGCACTCGCTGGTAAAGGAGCCTCGGGAATGTTTAACTGTATGTCTTCAATCTCCTCAGCTTTCTATGAACGAAAAACAACATGAAAGCCATTTTGTCATCTCATGAACATTAGGGACTTTCAGATTTGACTACGAGTACGAGATTGAGTACGAGTACGACTTTTCAAATCTAGTTTGCGTGGTTTGGATAACCGCTTGTCACACCAATCTTGTTTCTGGGGTTTCCTTATCTGCTGGTAAACAAAGGGAAGGAGCGAGAGTTCTGGGGTTGCGACTGCTTTGAAATTTGAAAGTCGTGCTTCTACTCAATCTCGTACTTTGATCTGACGGTTCCTATTTTCTGCAAGACGATATAAACTTTCAAAGTCCTGCCTAACGATACAAGGAATTCTACCTACGATAAAGGCATTTCAGTCCTTTCAGTGACGATAGATTAGTTAGCTTATGCAACAGGACGGCTGACAGAAGGGGACGGTGAAATATCGTTGTGTGATATTCACATTTTTAGACGATTTTCGACTAAAACTGGTGTTCTCACATCTGTTACAACGTGAAGACCACGAGCGGTAGAAATGTTAAAATCTAGAGTCGTAAATACTTGGATGCCACGTTGGTCACACAAGGACAATTTGCCGTCCCACCACATCAGCCGTCCTGTTGCGTAAACTCCCTAAACTTCCCTATCATCTGGAACATTGATATCTGGGCCGGGTTGTTCGAAAGTCGATTAACGCTAAACCACGATTAAAAGATAACCGAGGTTTTTCGCTCGCTTGTTAAAAATGTTTCTACAAGCTAATTTCAACCTAATGGCAAAGAAACGTCTAAGTCAAAACTGAGGGACAAAAATCTTTTGGAAAAATCTTTTTTAACTAGTAATTAAACTAGTCAAAATTCACGATAGCCCAGGATTAGCTTAATCGGGTTTTGAACAACTGGGCCCTGATGTATAAAAGAACCGATGTGAAAATTCTCCCCCAGGATGTTAGGTACTTCACAGTCTTTGTCAAGCATGACCAACAAAAATATACTCTGCACGTTAAAATGACAAATTTCAGAGTTGACGCCGCGTATTAAACTCGGGCGCGCGAACGATTTTCCGCGCAATTTTCCGCATTGGATTTGAACCTGCACGTTTTTGAAGCCGATTCAAAATCTCGCAGCGTGATTAAAATCATCTTAAAAGTTGCAACGCGTCTCGTGTAACATCACCTTTATGGTGGTTCGCCCGATGACCCAGTAAAGTACTCACCCGCTTTGCTGTGGGTGCGCTGATTTCTGGGATTGATGAGGTGGATGACACTGTTGCAGACTGGGAAGCCTCAAGAGAAGCTGGAGGATTTCTGAGCGTGCGGCGGCGTAATGAACGTTCTTGTTTGGCTGAACCAACAAAAACAAATGCTACATATAAGCTGAGCATAAAATCAAGTGAAGGCCTCACAGTAGCTAATTCAGATGGCTTTCTATGGTATCTTTGTTCTTGTCTGCTGGAACTACTTTCACTGAAAACTTTAATTCAGACAGAGCCTTTCACGGTTATCTTTGTTATTCGGGCTTGAACTGTACTTGAAGCCTGCGAGAGCAGACGCCCTTTCACCGGCCGGGAAAAGAGCTCTTTTTCGCGGAGGGTGAAACAAAAACCGGAAAAGGCGTCTGTTCTCGCAGGTTACTGTACCTTCGACATTGAAACAGGTTGGAATTTTCACTGCAAACTTAACACCGTTCAGACATAGCAGCCTGTTATGGTGCTGAGATGGAACAGCAACTTTCTTTAAGCTTACAGTGCGACGCGCCTTACCGTGGCCACCCAACAAACTTTTTTACAAGTTAGCCAATCAGGAGACGCGAATTTGATTAACGGTCACGCCTCCTTGCAAAGTCCAACAGGCAAGTGACGCAACAATAAAAATAATAAAACTGTTCCTAATCTTCCATTCAGTTTACACCCACCTTCATCCTTCGTCTCAGCTGGACTTGTGAATGCATTACCAAACTCCTGTTTCACAGGTGAGCTTTCCGTTGATGAACTAACCACTCCATACTTATCCTCAAGTTCTATTGTTTTTCCATTTAACTCCTCGTGAAGAGCTTGTTTGGCCAACTCTTCAGGGTGTGGAGCCAGCTTCATGACTGTCTGGTATTGCTCGCGTTCAAAGTTGTACAGCAGAAGGGTCGGGAGGGTAAAATCAAAGTAGATACGAAGGCCATCCATGACTTCTTTGATCAAGTTGGAACTGTCAATAAAACAACTAAACATGAATTAAAAACAGTGAACTAATAAATAAATAGATACTGGTAATTCCATAAATAAACACTGCATACATGTTATAAAAGGAGTGTCCTGGAATTGAGTGTAGCTTAGGTGAAGAATGGCAGGTTGGTATAAAAACAAAATAAAATGAAATGACATAAAATAATCCTGACTGCCCTTTTTTTTTGGACTTGATGAACCTTTGAAAATCCACCCCCACCCCCAAGATTTTGTTTGCTTCCATAACGACAGCCACTTTTTATCTGAAAGTCTTGTAGTAGATGGCTGAGGTTTGAAAGCGTCAGGCTGCCGTTAACAAAGAAATACAAAGCAGAGTAGCCATTCAGAGTAGTACAGTGAAATACCGATTTTCGAACCTCCGGTGGAAACTGAATTTGGTTCGAAAAAACCAGGAGTTCCAAAAATCAGAGTTAAAAATATGACCGAGGCAAATCCAAGGAAAACAAATTTTGGTTCGAAGAATTGATTACGAGTTTCGAAAAATCGAGGGTTCAAATAACCAAGATTCCATTGTGCTAAGTTGTGATTTTTGCCTTGGATAAGCTGTAGGCTGAAAAATTTGGTTGTCGATTCACGCAGCTAACAGCACCTGTTCAACTTTGCGTCAAACATTACTAACAGTAACTAATATCTCATCTGTTATGTTACTATCCCATCTGTTTTCTCACAACTGTATTCAGCATTCTCAAACTCATTAATAATTCATCAAGAGAAAACAAAGAAAATCACTACTATGACCGTAGTTTGGATATGTGATCCTAATTACCATAAAATTTTTCCAACTTTAGCCTTGAATTTCTCCAAGACTTATTGATCATTTGAGAAGCCATATCAAACACTCGAAAGTGTGTTTCATCAGATATCCAAACACCTCGAAGTCGTTTAAAAAAACTCAGCTGCACCTCGTTTTTTCAACCTACTTCTCAGTGTTTGGATATCTGATGAAACACGCTTTCTCGTGTTTGATATATTACATCAATAATGAAATGGCCACTCTATCAAGAAAACTTACCTCTGTCCTGGGTAAAAATCTTTACAATGTTGAAAGTACCCATTAAGAAGTTGAACAACATTGGGAGCTCTAGGAAGCTGTACAAGCTGGTAAAACAAAAACTCATATGTTTTGACTAAATAAAACAACAGACGACTAAAACAAACAGCTGTTCTCTCAGACCAAACTTTTAGTTTAGTACAACTTTAACGTGAAACTGAAACCAGTAAACACAAGCAAGACAAAACTAATTAAATATTTAATTGACACATTTATGTGTAGTTCACCTACCTTCTTTTTCCTTTTAATAAAGTAACAGTCATCCTCAAGTTTTAGTTTTAGCTGGCTGGGTATTTCAATCTCAACCTTTGGTAATTCTGGGTTTTCCACCTGCAAAAAGGAAATTTGTATATTAAAATCATGGTGTCATGTTAGGCCAGTTTGTCTGAGAAAACTTGTGTAGTTTAACTTTGCCCTTGGCACCAAACAGGTTACTTTATGTATTGGGTGTTGTACTACCTCTTATTAACATTTTGCAGCTGACACCATCAAATTGCACAAATTGTTGCTTAGTGTAACAATTGCCCTAAAATGAACATCTCGCAATTTTTTTGTTGTAGCAACCATTGCAAAAAGCATCTAAGTTGGGTCTACTTCGAGCTACATGCAGTGATTGCAACAAAAGCATTGCAAGGAATGTTTATTGTAGGATATGTTACACTCCACAACATTATGTGTAACTTGTGTTGCAACAACTCAACGAAATAGCGAGACAAGTTGCAAGACAAATTGCCTGAAGTGTAACAGTCCCTTTACTGTTCTTCATAAGTCTTGTTGGGAGAATTTATTCAGGCATGAAGAATTTTTTTTTTGGTCATCGTTTCTTTTTTACTTATAACCTGCTTATTTTATAAGTGGTAACATTATAAGGAGAAATAAGAGCACAGGAGCATCATTCTCAAAATGAAGGTAGTTAGAGTTCTGATTCAGTAGAGTTTTGAGCTGATTGCTCCAATCGGTGGCAGATCCAGACCTTCAGGTAAGTGGCAGGGGTGGGAGGGGGGGCACTCTTTTCAACAGTTGACTTGCTTTCTTTGTGAAATGAAATATCTCAGTGCCCTGCCCCTATGGGCCTCAGTTTTGGTCTAAAAGATAAGAAGATAAGGGGGGGGGGGGGGTAGGTGCCCCATAAGTCCCTTCCCTAGATGCTCAAATGCCAATAGGATAGCCAGTGCACCACAGATGGACAACAGATAACCCTTGCTAATGCCCAGGGGTTATAGTCTGTCTACAGCACAGGCTACTTATATGCATATGGTAGCTGCTATGTTCCTTAGTGTATTATATTTTAAAGTCCAACACTTAGTATTAAAAGCAACAATTTTGTGGTCCTCAAAGTATTTCATACCACTTCTGCAATAGATTTGTTTTCAGGTTTATTGACACCATCTGAGTCTTTAGATTCTGAGCCTTGTGTCAGCCTCCTTTTCTTTTTTCTTGTCCTATCAACAAAACAAAGTATATTACAAAATGTTTAAAGATTAAAGTAACAGCTCTACTATATATAACTCCAACATTCAAGGCTTAATAAGATACTGGTAGTGACGGGTACTACATGTGTACAATCAAAATCAAGTACTTCCATTCCCCAGTTTTTACAAATGTTCAAGGTTCAATCAATTAGATCCTTGGATATACAAAACCCCAAAATTTGGCCAATAACAGAGCGATTTAGAATTATGTTCATTTCAAATGGCAGAAATGACCAGGTAACCATATTGTATGTTTCCCCGGGCTAATTATTTGCCACTTGCTGTTTCCAGTTTCTCAGTGAAATTGAGTAGTTTTACATTATCATCAATGGTCAGAATTATTTTGCACTATTCTCATCTGTGTACTGATATTTTCAAGATAACACCAATTAATGCAAATCTCACATTTGCCATTTGCCGTAAAAGCGATTCTAAATCTCTCTAATATTGGTGCTAATTAAAGCAGCTGAGATTTAGCTCATGAAAAGGGGAGTTTAGGATATATTGACAAATATAATAGTAAATTAAATACCACAGAACAGTATTCATGGAAAACAAGTTTCTTTTTGGAATTACCTGTTAAAAGTCTATTAAAAAAATAAAAAATTATACTGACCAAATTAGTGACCCGATGGTCAGTTGCTTGTTAAAGCATTTCATATGAAAAATCAAAAGTAACGCTGTTCGACGTTTCGATGTTTCAAACATCATCAAGAATAAGGAAAACGTTTGACGTCAGGGTTGCTAAAATTAGTGACACTTACTTTAATGCCTGTTCATGGAGTCTAGCCATCAGTGATCTGTTATTTTCAGAATCCTTTAGGACCTGATCCTCTACAACCCAACGATCCCAACTGAAATAAAAGGATCACAAGAAGTCAAGTTTACAACTTACAGCAGTATGCGTAACTGATGCAGTGATCAGTACTCAGCCTGGAATTAAGTAGTTTTCATGATACCATTGTTATATGCAAAATTATGTATGAAATGGTTACTAGGTATAAAATGTCATTTATTTAGTCTTTACAAGGTAGACATGACAGGTGACATGAGCAAAATTATGTTGCTCATGCATACCAAGCAAAAAAGGTATGTGGGGCTAAACTTGTCCATTATAATATTTTGGCTGTGGACTTGAATATCTGTATGTACAGTTGCATAACCTTTGGACACATGTATAACAAGAATATTTTTTCTTTAGATAAGCTGGGCAGAACTATCAATGTTCCTGGTTTTGCTAGCAGGCACTCAGTCTTCATCCTGGTTTTTCATGGAATCTCCATGTTTGGGGGCTCCATTCTTGAAAACTCTCTAGTTTTCTAGATCCTATAGTTTAAGAGGCCTGTTTACCCCTGTTTACTAATAATGAACTTTAGCTGACTCTTCAAAGATTTTAACATCACTATTTTAGCAAGATACTCAGAAGATCCATCCATATATGTGAAGAAAAAACTTATCTCCTTAAAAAAAAAAGAGAAACATTGTCCTTGGAAAATTCATTTTTATTTACCTTCTGTTCCAACCATTAAAATGAATGAAATATTCCGGAACTCTCTTCCCTTTGTCATCTTTAGTGATATCAACCTCTAAAACCTGGTTAAAACATGACATCACAAATCTCATTAACACAGTTGAAACACACTTTTTAAATAACCACAAAATTGAAATCTAATTAGCACTTAAGTCTTACGCTTAACAGGTTTTTCTTTCGCTGCGTGATTATAAATTTATTGAAGCTTACTTTATTTCATATGTGGTTCAATTCTCACAACAATTTATTTCCTTCCAAGAATTGATCAATAACAAAAATATCTCCTTACGTCGATCAAATAATTCAGCATTTCTCGATTCTCACAGACATGGAGAAAAACTGCTTTAATTTTTAACATTCGATTTCCGTTGCAAATCGGTTTGCCGTTATCCGCCAAAATAATTTGATAACAGAATTAAATTCACCCACATCGGATTCGATCGGAAAGTCTTGCCATCAGTGCTAAACTAAAACAAAATTTTGCAAGTCTCTCATTGCAAAGATTATGCGCTCAATGACTATGAAATCGAGCCATGTTGTTACACGTGGTAAACAAATTAGTCACGCCAGCAAGTGATACATGTACATGTCAAAAAGTCTTAAGCCATCCAATTGCAAAGTGTGATAAAAAAAAAAAAACCTCTAACCTCCACCACATGAGAAACAATACGTCGCAAAGAAATTTACCTTTGATTCGTACAGTACCCTGGCCTTGTTTGGATCAGGCTCGTAGCAAAGAACCTTCTCTCCGACGACATATTTTGGCACCGGATTGCTTCTGGTCTCACGACCAGTCGCCATTTTGACTTGTTTTGAGTTCTCAGTGTAGGGTACATAACGTGTACATCAAACAGCTGATAATAGTGATTGCGGGCGGAGTTCCTTTTGGAAGAAGACCACTGAACAAAGTGAGCCCATGTGGCCGAATACTTCTGCTGGAGTATGTTCAAAAAGTAAGTTAAATTTTAGTTCATTTTGCTCTTTTATCTTACTCATTCAATGCAGAACATTCTTTGTACTCTATTAAGTTTCTCTTAGTAAGGACGTGCCTTTAAAAAGTCCGATTTTCCCATGGAAAATTTTGTAGAAATACTATCACCTCTATCGACACCTCTATCCGGATTTTAGTATTTAAAAAGCTTCATGTACTCCAAAAATAGCAACTACTGTACTACTGCTAGTTTAAGTTAACTTAAATGAAAAAGGTGTATCATTTTTTTGGCCCCAAATAAGTTTTCTTCAGTGAAGATAAAGGCATATGCCATATAGAAACGTCAGATCCATATTAATGTGAACTAATGTCTGGGTCAATTCCAAAAGCGATCATCCCCCCCCCCCCCCGGGCAAACCCCCGGGCATTTGACTTTTTTAAAAATGCCTGATCAAATTCCCCTCAATATGGGCCGATGTCTAGGTCAAATGCCCCACTGGTTGGGGCTGAAAAGTCATCGTGTTGGTTTTTTTTTTTTTTTTTTGTATTCGCTAGCTCTGTTTATATAAAAATCAACGAAATTCATACATTAATAAATTTAAAACAATTTATTATTAAAGATAATGCATAACATCACATATGAAACTCAACTAACAGAGAGTTTAACGATATATGTACCGATACTCACTTTTCTTTTATATTAAATGTACATGAAGTTTGCTAATACGTGTGATAACAAGAACAATGATAAAAAACACTATGTTATGAAACCTAGACATGCCAACAAGTCGAGCTTCGAACGCCAAGCAAAGGGAGAACGAAGCTTGAGGGAACTTGGACATCCCTCTGAAAATGAGAAGCAAAGGGCAATATGTAACCCCGCCATGCCAAAAACAATCTCAGATATATTTGTTGGAACGCCTCTCTATGGTAGTATTAAATGGCTTACTACATTAAAAACTGTTTGACGCAAAATATACGAGTAAATTCTGGCTGTGAATAAAGCATTCCGACAATTTATGCGACCACTGACCAGCATTTTTTCGACGGGTCAAATGCCCGATGGGTCGGGTTTCTATTCGCGTCAAATGCCCCACTGTGTGGAGCCGAACAGGGGTCAAATGCCCGGGGGTTGCCCGGGGGGGGGGGACACTATTTAAGGTGAACACTATTTAAGTTGTCTCAAAGTTGTATCAGGGTAGGACACACTAGGGTACATGTAACATGAAGCAGGGACAGGCTCCTTTTGTGCACTGCATAGTAGGCACATTGCAGGGTTGGAATAACGATATTGGTTTATATTTATTTGTTCATTTCCATTTTGTTGTGGGTACAGTTTGGAAGAGCATGCGACCCATGATAGCACCTTTACAGTCAATCCAGGTCACGCGTGAACAGTAATTCCAAGAATGAAATGAACATTCGAATTTCTCTTTGTAATATCCGACGTATGAATGAAATGTTGGACATCTCTCTGGAAGTTGTTCCGAAAAAGATGCATTAACTGAAAAAAAGATTCAAAATACTTGGGAAACAATTGTTATTCTTGAAATATTCAATTTTGCAATGTAAAGAAAAATCCATAGCTTTATACTGTCAATAAGCTAGGGAAATTTATACGGGAACTCTGAAATCTCGTTGGCGATTTTGAAAACTGACATGTAAATTTCAAAACTTCGTTCAAATTTCAAAAATATCGTTCACGCGTGACCTGGGTTGACTGTAAAAGTTCACTTTGTTCACATGTTATGATTTATAAATTCAAACCAGCTGAATTTCTTGACAAAATTTTGTCCCCGAGTCAGAACTGTTTTGTAAAAATGGGAACATCATACAAAAAAGTGAATTGTCCCTGCCTCATGTCCCCTAGTGTCTCCTGATCTTTACCTTTTGATACCGCACTAGTGACCAGTTGGTATATGTATTTGTTTCCAAATGTCTGGCATGGTAAATCTGTCAAATATGAAGTACATCTAAATTCACAGTTACCTGCATTCGTGGACATAAAGTGCTGTCCAACCAGAATAGCTCCCAAAAGAACACAAATACTATCTATTCCCATTCCGGAATACCGTGTAGCATGAACATTTTGCGGGAGTTTTATTTTGCGGATTGGCGATTTTTTGTGATTTGCGGGAACAAATGTTTGCAGTTCGAGATGACTGAAATTTCTGGTGGGAACTAATTTTTGCGATGCTCTGGTTCAAGTAGCAGAATATTTTGATGGAAGAAACCTGAATAGCTTTTATTGCACGGTCAATTGAGTCACAGCTCACTCTAGTTACATATTAGAGACATATCACTTTAATACCTTACTGCGCAAAGGGACTGAACAACAACAAAACAAAAAGCCTACCCCTACCATTCGCAGCCAAACACTGTTTCGTTGATACGGTTTGCCACCACCGGAATTAGCGCATTTACCGTACATTATTTTTTAAGAAAGCAGTATGAATGTTTGAATTACCGTAGCTGAAACCTTCCAAGGCATACAGAGGGGCTTTTGAGTGAAAGATGCAGCTAGCATATTTAGCGTATATAACTTTTCGAGACCTAATTGGGAGCGGCCTGCTAAAATTATGGAAAACTATGCCCTACTGTAATGCAATGACTGACAGACTCAGTCGATAATAATAACACTCTTGTTCAGTTGAAATTCTGCACTTCTGCACTTCTGTGCAGGCCGCTGCAGAAGCGCCACTTAAGAACATGGTTGGTCTGCTGCACGATTCAAGTCTGTGCGTTCCTTCAGATGACCCATTCGTGCCAATCTAATTTACTGAATTGCTTTACTCTTGAAAGCTCTAGTTGCTTTTTTCAGAGGAAAATCATGTTAATGTTCATGTTTAAGTTTAATGTATATCGCTCCAGTAGCATAAGTCTATTAAAAGCGGAGTTTTTAATTTGACTGAAGGGAGTTAATTTTTGCGGCGTTTTATTTTGCGGGTGTTATTTTCTGCGGGAACAAAATTTTGCGGATCGAGCTCAATCCGCAAAATCCGCAAAAATTAGAACCCGCAAAATTTTCATGCTACACAGTAGTCCCAAAACAACACACCCTTAGTTTTTTGTTTTTGTTTTTGTTTGTTTTGTTTCTTTCTTTTGTTTACTTGAATGGGTTACCCTTTTCATTGACTATAGCTTTAAATAACATTTATTATTATTATTGGTGCATAGTTTGAATTATTTACCAAGTGGTAAATAAATGACTTCATTATATCTCTCAGTAAGTATGTGCAGTGTGATTGGTCAATTTTGTAGGCCTTACTTCACTGTACAGCACGCTAAATTTTAAAAGAGTTTCTTTCCTGCATCCCCTATTAACCTCAGAGATATAATGAATATCTGTAAGCTATGGATCCTTGTTTTGTCCCGTTGATTTATGGCCCATGTGCTTAGTGCGCTTGTGCCATAAATCAGTGGGAGAAAACTTTGTCTGTAACATACAGTACAGAAGTCAAACTTTGTTAGTAAGAGGTACAAACTGAGCTAACAGTTGTCTCTGTTAGATTTCAGGCTCAAGAAGCCGTTTCAGGAGTGAGTCAAGTCAAGTCGTCCATTCAGCGAGGAATAAAAACCAAACTTGTGGATCAGTTTCCTCCAATAGTTAATTACATAAATGAAATACTTCCCAAGAAGGAACCACTAGTGGTTGTAAAATGGTCAGTGGAAGTTGTTATACATACATGTGCTTACAATAGTAGCTATAAGTTGTATTTCATTAGAGAGGTTGATGATCTTGATGTCAATTTTTCCTGACTGCATTAATCGTCCCCACATGCAAGGAAGGTCTAAATGTATTTTAAGTAGTAATGTGCATTTACAAGCAAAGGTGTATAGTTTACATGTATATGTGGATGGGTTGAGAGAGTTAAAAAGATGTCAAATTTTTCAGAAACAATTGCTTATTTTTCCATTTCGCTGAAAGCTTAAAAATTATATAATAATAACAAAAGTAAGAGTAATTTGGCACTATTACATGTAGTATAAGTAGTAACATGAAGTGATCTTTTGGTTTATATTTTTCAGTCATGAACATATAGAAATATTATCTGTAAATCAAGAACTCCTCTTCTTCAGACAAAGGGAAGGAGACTATTTGCCATCACTGAGACTGCTACATAAATGTAAGTGTTGATAGTAATTTACAAGAAGGCAGCAGGAAGAGTGAGCCTTTTACGGCCCATCCATTCTAACATTTATACTTTTAGTGCCCAACGAATTTACCAGACGATGATTATGCCAATATTCACGTATTGCGGCTATAATGGTCTTGGTTGGTTGGAATCCTGTAAACGTACATGTATGATCCCCTCCGTTGAGAAACAAAGCCTCGGAATCATTTCCCCAAAATGCAGTCCGCAGAACTGCGATCTTCGATTTTTAACAATTAACAACTTTTTACAAAAGAAAGTGTGCTGTCTTGTATTTGACTACCTTAATGGAACTGCATGTTCTCCATTTAAGAATTATTTTCAACGATTGAATCATAACCATGATCATAGAAACAATGGGAAAGCAGCAAAACTGCCCAAGGTCAAACTGGAATTTGCGCGGCGTAGTTTTTATTTTTTAGGTGCCTTGATATTTGTTTCTACGCCTTTAAGTTTGAGAAACATTAATTTTAGAGTATTATTCAGGAAAGCCTTGGATGATTATTACCTGTAAATTTTTACTGTAGTTCTAAATTAGGGCATGTTTTGCTTTTACATATTTTAGTTATTCTTATTTGTAAGTTTTTAATTCTCATTCAACAGACCCAAAATGCGTTAGACCCTTATCACTCGACAGCCATGTTGAGTCTCGAGGGAATAAAAAGCTTTGTTTTCACACAGCAAGCCTCGGCCAGATGCGAATTCAGTGCGAGGCTAGCCATGCAAAAACAAAGGGTGACAAGGGTCTATTGCATTTAATTTTGGTTTCAGTCCAACATGCTCTCTGGTTTTCTCATTAATCTGCAACAATACATAATTATGAAATTTTCGCTTTGATTCAGCAAAAATGTGTTAACTTATTTCATATCAGTTGTGTAAACTATAGAATGCATAAAGTGCAACCTCATTTCACAGTACAATATTAAACCCTTTTGCGCTGCTAAAAAAAAAAGACATTGTAGCACTCACCCTAACATCAGAGATTTTTTTTTAATTTTAGATCCTCTTATCCTGCCACATCAACAGGTGGACAAGGGAGCAATAAAATTTATTTTAAGTGGAGCGAATGTGATGTGTCGAGGTCTGACCAGTCCTGGAGCCAAACTAGCGGACTTGCCTAAAGGAACTGTAGTTGTATCCTTGCTTTCTAGCACCATTTTAAGCCTGTGTAGTTGAAGAATTATGCTGCAATAACTGTGGAACATACAGTTGAACACACATCTAATAATTGTTAGCATAACTCGTTTCAGGCCTCTTTCTGCACATACACTTGTTTGTATCGAAACGCCTTTAAATGTATCGAATCGTCTTTAGATATGTATCGGAACGACTTCTGGTTGTATCGAAACCACTTGTATCGGAACGACTTTTGTATCCTAACGAATTGATTCCGCCGAACTCACGCCAACTAGATAGAAAAAAAACCCACTGGTGGCGATCTCTGCCTGCACCCCCCCCCCCCCCTCCCCCCTCTTCCTTAACTTCAAAAGATGTGTGTCTTTATTGGATAGCCACCCCTCTAAATAAATGACAGTGAGATTCAAACCTCACTTTTCTTGTTTATCTAGCAATGCTATGCTGACTCTTGCTAGCTGAATGTTCCTGTTCCAATTCAAGTTTTAAAGCCCATAAAATTTTCTCGGTACTGTTCATGAGATAGGAAGTGTCTTTGATAAGTCCCTCCCCCCCCCCCCCACCCCTTACCCCAGACAAGATACGTCCTCTTCTAGCAAACTTGTTATGAACAGTTCCCTTATTGCAACAAACGTTGAAAGTGAATGGTCCAAGTCCTGTCCAGCGATATGAAGTTTTGTCACCTTAACAACTTCCCAGGCAATTACTGCTGAAGGAAAACAACACGCGATAGCAGTTGGCAAGATGACAATGTCAGCTGAAGAAATGTAAGTAAGGCAAACAAAACTTGCATTGACTGCAGAAGAAAGGGGTGTTACTATCACCGTTTAAGAGTCGTATATGTGAGAGCGAGTTGAAACTCCAGGTTTCAAATCAGCCTAACCTACGCTGATTGGAAGAAGCGCCTTGCTCCTGACTGCACATAGCAGTTTTGAATTGATTGTCAAAAAGCCAAAACTAATTTATACTCCAACCAATCTCAACTGACGGTATCGGTATCGATATGAACAGAATACCAAATATCGGTAAAATATCGAAATCGTATCGAATCGATTTGAAAAGCTGGTGTGGGTCCACCCTTGATTAAAACCAAACGACTCTGAGCAATCACAATTGACGCAATGAACCAATCAGAATTCGAAGCAAGTACATGTAACTGGTGCCAAGCGCGGGAAAACGCGTGTGACGAAATCACGATTGGTTTTCGTTTCATTTGCTTCTCATTGGTTGAGAAAGTGGTATGGTATGGTATGGTATGGTATGGTATGGTATGGTATGGTATGGTATGGTATGGTATGGTATGGTATGGTATGGTATGGTATGGTATGGTATGGTATGGTATGGTATGGTAACTAACTTTATTTAGACATGGTGAATCCTTCAGCAAATATTAAAGAGATAAAAGATACAAGATAACCAAAATCATACCTAACTAAACTAACTAACCTAAACAACTATTAACCACATACTAAAAGCTGCTTTACAAGGATGCCAAGTGGCGCGAGTTTTGTTGACCAATCACAGAGCGAAGTAAAGCAAAACCAAAGCAAACGCGAAATGACTTTCGACACTCAACTGAAAACCGCTCAAACTAAAGCTAAACCAAGGCAACGGAGAAATTAATTCCGAACCCATTAATGAAACATAAACCGTTTGCCCTGATTATAGAAGTACAGCATTTTGAACACGTTTGTCGGCCAATCAATCGCCGCGTGGAGAGCAGGGATGGCGCAGTGCTGAGAGCACTCGCCTCCCAACAGTGTGGCTCGTGTTCGATTCTCGGTATTGACGTTATGTGTGGGTTGAGTTTGTTGTTGGTTCTGGTCCTTGCTACGAGAGTCTCTAAGTTCTCCGGTTTTCTGCCCTCCCCAAAAACCAACATTTCCTTATTCCAATTCGACCTGGAAACAGTGGATGTAACAGCCACCCTGTGAAAGCTACTAAAATACCTATTTTTTTTTTTTTGTTTTTTTTTTTTTTTTTGTAATAACCACATTGTTTGTCCTCAACAGACGGGAAACCAACAAAGGCATTGGTATTGAGGTAATACATTTCCTAAATGACGGACTGTGGCAAATGAAGCAGCTAGAAAAATAAAACAAGTATTCAGCGAAGGAAGGAGTTTGTACAAATCTTGAATGTGCTGGACAACATTGGAAATATTGCCGAAATATTGTCATGACTGACTTAAGAGCTCCTAAAATCATCTCCAAAAGCAGACTTGCAAAGCGAGCTACTTTATGAGAAGAACGAAGGACTTGTATAAAATGCCAAAATAAAATTACATTTTATCGTTTTGTCAAGTTGGTGTCAGTGGATTGTCTTTTTCGTAAATCATGAATAGCGTGTATGATATCTAAGCAGTAAACCCTTTTACTATATACGGTTATTGAGTCCCCAACAGCCAAAGTGGTATTTTGTCAAGGATTTTCCAAGAAAATATGCATTTAATTAAAAAGGAGTTTACGAGACAAACGGCTACCTTCAGGTAACTGCTGTTATTAACTTAGCTCTGCATCTTTCGTTTCCGGAGCTTCATTTTCTGAATTTACACTTTGTAAATTGCTAAACAAAGGCGTTTCGAGAGAAGATGTATTTATGAGTATAAGTGTTTAAATGGACTCGTTGAGCATGATATGAACTTTATAAGAAAGCAAGAACAACATGATTATAATACCAGAACTAAGCTGAATCTCAGACTCCCAAGTGTCAACAGGAATTGGGGCAAACAACGGACTGTATTTCATGCCATCAAGGATTTTAGCTCGCCTAGCCAGACGATCCGTGAATCTGAATATTTTTAAACGTAACCTTTTTAAATTTGTAATTTAAATGAATTTCATGCCATCAAGGATTTTGACTCCCTTAGCCAGGTAATCAGTCAACCCGTGAATCTGAATATTTTTAAACGTAATGTTTTTAACTTTGTAATTTAAACGAATTTCGGTTGATATCTTGTACATTTTAATAGTTCAGTTTTACATATTTTAGATTTTTAATGTCTTTGCGAATTGTGTGTATTTTGTATGTTGTATTTTTTTTTTTTTTTTTTTTGCGATCCTTTTTGAAAACCATATTTTGTATGAAAAAGTCATCTCAATAAAGATTTTTAAGGACGGAAAACCACGCGGTTCGCGACATTTTGTGTTCAGCTGAACAATGGGTCAAGGGAAACGGAAGATTGGAACGAGATAAGATATTTGTAGCAGTTGTCTATAACATCTGACCAACCACCATTAACTGTAACATCAACAAGTTGAACAATGAACGCCACTGGCATTGAAATTACTCTGAATAAAATTCTGGCAGAATTTCGAGGAGACTGAGCCAAAATAAAGTGACAATTTTACCCGCTGAGAAAAGATAAATTTTTGTCTGAACACCGTAATTCAAAGCCACTTACAGTTTGAATTAGGAAATGTAAACTTAAAACGAGTAAAACACTGAAGCAGTTGTATCTCCAAAACATCTTTTAGTGTTAAAACCGGCCTGTTTAAAATTCCGCAGTGAAACACGCCACTCCGTTCCGAAAATTACTTGGGGTCATTTTCGGTTCAGGGTGAAAAAATATTGGGATCATTTCGGGGGCTGTACACGGGTATGTGATATATTCAGTAGGTGAATATATCACATACCTCCGGAGGGACATGACGTGACTTGTGCGTCATTTTGTTACTTTTTACTATCCAGGATAACCTGCTTGAAAACAGGATATCTTTTCCTTTATCCTTCTAAATTCCAGGAACTGCGGTCAAAGAAAATCCTTCTAAAGGCCCAAGATAAATTTATTATTTCATTTAGCCAAGAATTCTTCAACCCCAGAACTCTCCCTCCTTCCCGTTGTTTACCAGCAGATACGGAGACCCTAGAAACGAGATTGGTGTGACAAGCGGTTATCTAAACCACGAAAACGTGATTTGAAAAGCCGTTCTCGCCCTCAATCTCGTACTCGAAGTCAAATATGAAGGCCGCTATTTTCGGTCGAGAGAACAAACGAGCGAACAACAGAACAAAGCTCCTAGCCCTGGAATCACTACAGCTGCAGGTTATCAGGGTCCAGTGAAAATGGAGCTAAGAACTAAAGTAAAGCGCGTGCTGTGATTGGTTAAGTAAGCATCGACTGTTTTTCCCATGTGTGCACGCTGGCGCAAACTCGAAGCATGGTTAGCACTAGCCCGGGTTAAATACCATAACAACCTATAGGTTTTAATACCTCTTAACCAATGTTTAGCGCTAACCATGCTTCGAGCAACTCAGCCCTGACCGTTACGCGTTAATTCTTGCGAAGCGGATATAATTCTGGTTTAGTGGCGGAGTTTTCCACCGTTTTAAATGACAACAACGCTTCTTCCGTGTTCAGCAGCCTCTCATTCATAACTCAATAGCACATGCTGACTTGTTTACCATTTCGTAAGTAGAACAGGCGCCGTCTGCAATATGAGACGCCAAAACCATAAACCGAAGTCGAATGCAGTGGGGTAGAAAAATGTCCTGTCCCTGGCATGCGAAACAATTTGGAGCGCCCCACTACTAATGTTAGGCACTTCACGGTAAAAATATGTAAAATCAACTTTTTAAAAATCGACTAAGGCACTTCACGGCAAAAACATAAAAATTAAAAGTGAATTTTATTTTCATGTTTACATCAAACCATCAAACCTGTCAATCATCATTCAATGGTTAAAACATGGTTATATAAAGTAGACTGCAAGCAGTCCCTTTCTCAGGGAGTTTCTGGATAGTCGAGAGGTCGCGCGAAAGAGCCGAGGGCGAAAAAAGAACTAGAGCGAACGAGCGGAAGGGGGCTGCGCTATGAGCACACCATCTCGACTAACCAGAAAGGGACTGTTTGCAGTCTAGATATAAAGGGGAATGCGTCTCAATGTCAAACCTGAAAAAGGTTAAACATTTCTTATGTGGGGTGGGAGTCAGGGTGCGCTCCTCTTCAGTCTCTTGCGGTTTTTCAGTCTCCTTCACTGCAACCTCAATCCTCAGTAACCATATGGTAGGGTTTCATAGTTGTCAATGACGTAGACCTAATGTAAAGTCCTTTTCTTGGTACTTCTTCTTTATACATTCCTTTCATCCCTATCAACCATCTAATCTAAAAATAATTTTTGTGTTGACGTTGAGCTACTCAAGTTGCCAGGAATATTTGGTATGCATTGTTTTTTGTCTGCTGACGTCATAAGGCTCATAAAACATTGCGTTGTTGCGAAATAGAACCAGAAGTGATATGAGTAACACCGACAACACAAACACAGAAAACACGCGCGCAGCAGCAAACAAAAGTGCGATCGACGTTCGTCTCCCCAGCGGAGCAGGCTTTTCTTGGTCACTAGAAATGGCCAACCCCTGGCTGTTTGGAACCATAACCATCGGCTTGTTTTACTTGACCCACAAGTTCTTAAGCAAATTGTAGCATAAGATGCGAGGAGCACGATCACAGCGAGGTTATGCGAGACAAGTACCATCACAAAAACCAGTGGAAACAGTAACTGATTTTTTTTTTTCAAAACATCATTAGAAGAGATTCATTACCGAAAGAAGACCTCGGGAGATCATGAAACAACAAAAAATCTGAAAGGGAAAAGCTGAAACAGTGAAACAAAGCAAAGGAGTCATATTGGGTCTCGAAGACGTCGTTTCTTGAATACCAGCTGAACAGAAACGCAGAAGAACTTGAAAGGACATGAAAGGATGCGAGGGCGAATGCTATCTGATTGTTTGTTGAAGGTTGAGAGGCGAGCAGAGATGATATAGAAAGGATTTTTAATTTAAAGTTACGTAACACAACGCCGTGCTACGTATTTGTTTTAACATAAAGACCGTGGATAAGGAGTTTCGGAGGACCCAACCTTAAGAGTGCCGCTGACGCGACCCTGCTACTCATATCACTTCTCCTTCTCCTTCGGGAGTCGTAAACGTCCGCTTTGAAAAAAGCTAGGCGTTCTGAAGAGGCTTGATATCAGCCGAAACGACTCATAAGATTATACCTCACAAATCCATAAACTTGTTTTTATCAACCCAGGAATTAAACTCCCTTCCATTTCGCAAGGACTTTATTACCTTTTCTTTTGATTACCTTCTCAATTCTTTATACAGGCTTGTGTCATTTTTTGGAGCTCTTGTTCATAAAACGTGCCTTGAATGTCTTCACCATTGTAATCCTGTATCTTATACGTAGGCGGTCTGGTATGCTGTTGTTGCGAAATCGTAAACACCATCCAACTATAAAATTTGCGGCTGAAATTTCAGAACAAGAAATAACTTTCTTTGGCATCAGTGTTTACAAAGGCTTAAGATTCAATACAGAATCTATTCTTGATGTGAAAACACATTTCAAACCCACTGAGACATTTCAGTACACAGAATTCACATCATGTCACCCACCGGTGTGAGGAACAATATACGAGCCAGCGAGGCATGCGAGGCAGACGTGCGAGCCATGAACAAAACATGCGAGGCATGAACAACCCCAAAATAAACTGCTAACCGTTAAGCTCACCTGGGAGCTATATAAAGTGCCCATAACGGAATTTTTTCTATTTTCTTATCTGAATCTAAACATCACCTGAAGAACTTCGCGAAAAAAATTTTCGATTTGCATAAAACGCGAATTTTTTATGAATTTTACAAATCTTTGAAATCCTATTTTATTGCGGTCAATCCGCCACGCTGATAAGAATGCCGACGGGCTCACAATAGGGCCCCATGACATAGTCTGTGACGTAGATTCAGGAACTCTCGTTTCTATGCACTCACTTGACCTTCAGTAAAGTCCGTTCGCGGCAGAAAGGAAAACGTCAGATTCACCGGTAGGAAGGGAAAAATTAGCTCCAAATAAGTATATTCCATGGCAGAAAACTTATCTGACACGGAAAGTGAGCAAACCGCTGAAGAAAGCAGCTAGGACGAATTTGAAAGCGTCGAAGTCGAGCCGATCGGATGGCGTCCGCGAAACAAGTAATACGTGTGAAGATGATGATACACTCGAACCGTACGCGGACGAGCCGATAGTAGACGAAGAATGGCTAAAAAGATATCGCAAGGAACAAGAGGAGAAGCGACGACTCGAGGAAGATTTAACGAAACGCTTGGAGAATAGAGTGCGTGTTAACGTGTTAGTGGATGGTAAAGTTCTCACCTTGCATTTTGCATACGCACTCTTCATTACATTCTGTCAAAACTATGGCCAAGTACTCACATACATTCGAACGAATTATTTTCCATGTAGGTGTACTTGTGGTAACTGTAGCCGTGATCTGCCAGCAAATAACAGCGAGAGACCCTGGGAACGAGGTTGGCGGCAAGTTTGAACGTCTTATAAAATTCATTAAAAATTCGTGTTGAATGCAGATCGAAAATTTTTTCACTGAAGTTCTTAGGATGATGTTTAGATTCAGATGAGAAAATAAAAAAACTTCCGTTATGCGAGGGCGAATGCTATCTGATTGTTTGAGTGAGGATTGAGAGGCGAGCAGAGATGATATAGAAAGGATTTTTAACTTGTGTAACACCACGGTGTTACGTAACTTTTGGACAGTGGATAAGGAGTTTCGGAGGATAGACCCTTTATATCACTTCTCCTTCTCCTTCGGGAGTCGTAAACGTCCGCTTTGAAAAAAGCTAGGCGTTCTGATGAGGCTTGATATCAGCCGAAACGACTCATAAGATTATACCTTACAAATCCATAAACTTGTTTTTATCAACCCAGGAATAAAACTCTTCAGGGCCGGTATCCCTTCCAGACCCTTCCATTTCACAAGATCTTTATTACCTTGACTTTTTATTACCTTCTCAATTCTATATACATCTTGCGTCGTCTTTTGGAGCTCTTGTTCATAAAACGTGCCTTGAATATCTTCACCATTCACTTTGTAATCCTGTATCTTATACGTAGGCGGTCTGGCGTACGTTGTTGTTGCGAAATCGTAAACACTTCTTCTGTCCACCGCGGAGTATACACTCTGTTTTTTATATAAGAACGTCTAATTTTGGAGCTGAGGCTGAACGTTCTTATATTTTATTGCGATTTGAGGCTGAAAACTTTCTTAAGATGTTTTTAAATTACACGGTATACACTACGTGTATTTCAGTAAATCAATGAGGACGTGACCAGGAAACCTATCAAAGTGCATTGTCTGGTGAGGTATGGTATCAAGAACTGCTCATTATGGCAAACCGAGATGTGTGTCACCATTGTTAATGTTATACAAAACATGGCCTTAAGTATTTTGGTTAATTTCCATTTGTTACCTTGATTTTATATACAGATTAGCAAAATAATTAATCGACTCTCAGCCTTTGGAATGTTCTTAATACGTTCTTAAAAATTTGGTTAATCTCAGCCTCGACGTTCTTATAAAAAAGGTTCTTATAAAAAAAAACAGAGTGTAACCCTTCTCAAAGGTCTTTTTCTTCTTTACAATTCTCACTCTATCACCTACATTGAATTTAAAGTGAATTGGAGTGGCGCTCACCTCACCATAAAGATTTTCATAGACGATAGACTCGTTCTTTTTCAGGCTTGCCTCTGTAGGGGTCATCTTAATGGACGAAAATGGACTTATAAACCATGTCATCTTTAATACATCAATATATTTTTGAGTTAAATTGGCTGAAAAATATTTCCACATCCCTTCTTTCATTGTTCGGTTCCATCTCTCTACAACACCAGACCTCTCTTCATTCTCAGTTGAGTAACGCTCGACAAGAGCCTGTACATGCTTATTATAAAATTCTTTTCCTTTATCAACCCATATCTTATCTGGCTTACGGTGTTTAAATATTTGCTGGAGCGCATTAGCGACTTCTTACTTCTTACTAGTGACTGCCTAATCCAACCATATTTTGAAAACACATCAATCACCATTAATTTAGAAAACGCAGTCATGTCGACTAAATCAACTGCCCATATCTTGTCAACACCGTCTACATAAGGGACGGACCATTAGAAAAAGCCGGAGAGGGGGTGACAATTCCCAAAAAAAAATTCCTGCAAGGGAAGCTTGTCTTAAAAAAAATCCTGCGAGCAGTGGTACCTAAAAAAAAAATCATGCACCGAAAATTTTTAACCCCCCCCCCCCCCCTCTCCGGTTCAATCTAATGGTCTGTCCCTAAACACGTCTTTTAGGTAAATTTTACAAACAGTTTTACGTAACTCGTCAGATAATTCATTAGTCCATTTTAACGTTTTTTTAAACCAAGTCCCAGCTTCTGCTTCGTGTTAATCGCAGTTCTTGCAAACATCCCCAATTTAGGCATGTCTTTGTATCACAGTCGCCTTTATCTTTATCCATATCGTAACAGATATCATGGTGGGCAGCGATTTCATCAACTTTGTTCAGACCTCACCCCAGACCTCACCAGTGTTGGGATCGTATTGTAATTGTTTATCTAAAGGGTTATAGGGTCCCCTAAATTTATAGCCAGGAGGTGTCCAACCAGCTTTTGGCTTTGGCAACTTTCCAATGGCGGATTTTCCTCCATGCTTTTTACTTACAAAAGTGCATTTTTTGGCACCACACTCATCACAAAGACCCTTTAGCATAGCCCTCCCGTTTTTTGAAGTTACCTCTGTATGCTCTTTCGTTGAGGTCTTTGTTTTACATCGTATACAGTATAAATCCATTTTTATATGCCTGATTTGATATAAAAAGAAATGCGTGATATTTCATGGCATGACAAACATAGTATGAGCCATAATCACCCTCTCCTACCAAAATCAATAAGATCTGTTATTGTAGGTAAGTCAGGATGTGGTAAAACGACTCTTTTGTTGAATCTGCTTTTAACACCAGGGCATCTGTTTGTCTTTGGAAGTCTCTGTTTCAAACAGAGTACAAGATTATCAAAAAAGCTTTCGAAGAGGGCTTACCAAAACATATGATTTTAAATGTGTTTAACATGAAGGAAGAGATTGTGTAGAAGGATGATTTAAACGTTGAACACGTCATTCAAGAGATGGGTAATGCGTCCGTCAATTCCAGCCGTGCCCATCCCCCCGGGCAAAAGTGGGGCATTTTCCCACACTGTCCATCCCGGGGGTCGGGCATTAGCCTTCCACCCCATTATCCCAGGGCATTTGATCATGACCATCTCCCTTTTTTCACCCTACAGCAAATACAGTAAGTTTCTTATTGAATACGTCTAGATAGGACATAAAATGGGACGCTAGAACTGTAGAATGACCTATTTTTGCACTAACTACGGGAAACAAGACCCAGCTAGGACTTAATTTGGCCTGAATTAGCTTAGATTTTACTGAACGTAAGACGAGAAACGAAGAAAATAAAACATTTTTGACATGTTTGAGCCACCACACCGGGGCATTTGGACAACTATTTTGTCCCGGCGGTGGGGCATTTGCCAGTTTATTTTCAAAAAATCCTAATTCCAGGGGGTCGGCCGGGGGTGGGGGGATGGGCACTGTTGGAATTGACTGGCAAAGGTAAAGAGTAATATTAAGGTTAAGTTTTTTGAGGAAGCTGAAGATGTACCAGACCCAAAGGATCTCAATAAAGGAGATGAGAACCTCTTGATATTTGATGATCTCATATTAGCAAAGCAAAACAAAATAGAGGATTATTACAAGCGAGGAAGACACGCTAACGTTGATTGTATTTACCTCTCTCAGAACTACTTTAAGTTGTCGAGACAAACCATACGAGAGAACGCCAACCTCTTCATTCTGTTCCCACAAGATCTCAAAATCATAAATCACATATGGAATGATCATGAAGCAAGTGATATGGAAAAGTAAGAGTCTAAAAGCTTTTGCAAGACTGCGTGGAAAGGATGCCACTCATTTGTTGTTATCGATCTTAGTTCTAAACGAGATAGTGGTCGCTACCGAAAGAATTTTGATTGTTTCTATATCCCAGAGCATTATTTAGAGTGATAAAAAAATCTCATGTATATAAAAATGGAACGATTAGCAACTCTTCTCGAGAAGGTTATTGAAAATACTAGAGACACTCACCCAAAAGGACATATGCAGATTGTTTTGTCTCATTCAAAGTCACCCTTTCTGAGGAATTTGAACCCACCTCTTAGACTTGACCTTAACTATGACTATGATGTGGCTCTTGTTAATTTAGAAACTTACTACAGCTTTCCCAACATCGAAGTGGGAAGGAATAACAAGTTCCGCTATTCACCAGACAATGGGCTTAATTTCTTTACTATTGATCGCGAGCGAGCGAGTCCTTGTTGTGTACCTCTATGTGTACCCTGCACGACTCTCGAATACAATAAAAGCTTTATTAAGTTCTTCCTCTCTATTAAGCCCTCCGTTTGGAGGTTAAAATGTTTCATAGCTAGGGACTCTAAGCAGCCACAAAGTCAAAGTCACTTGAAACAGAAACTCACGTTATCTTGAACTACTTCGCGTTTACTCAACTCGTTCAGCTTCTGCAATATGAGTGAACTATCCCAAAACTGAACTAATAACTGAACAGCATTCAAGGGCAGAAAGAAATTGGAAAATTAACCGACACGTGCTCACTTACTCCACAAATTCCGCCTTGTTGTTTCGTTCTGGGCGTCAACAAATAACGCACGTGTTGAGCGATTGTTTTGCTCTTTTGTCACGTGACGTTCTCGCTCCCCGTTGCACTTGTAAGCTGCTTAAAGTCCCCACTATCTGCAACCCACCCGCCTTCAGATATAATACATCAGTTCAAATCATACTATTATTGGCATTGGCAAAATTTTCAAAACACAGGAGAACAATGTTTCCAAGATTTCATCGTACAATTGGTTCCTATTAGAATGCTGACAATGCTTGTGCTAAAAGAATTATTGTGGATTAGAACTGACCGAACCTAAGGGCTAAAATTTGCATTCTTTGTAAAGAATTTGCGATATCATTTTTATCACTTGTAATAAGGTTTAAAATCCGATTCTCAGTATAACCGAGGAAGAAGTACCAGATTATACAGGATTGTAACATTAGAAACGAACCTGTCTCACTTTCTGTTTTCAATTTCTTGTCTTTTAAAACAATCGTACTTATTCTTCAGAGTTCATACTAGGCCAACTATTAACCCTTTAAATCCTAGGTGTGTGGTATTTTTTTCAATGACTTTTTGGCAATAAATAGTCGGAGCCACTTAATTTCTCCATAAATGGAGATGAAATAAAAATATCTGCGGTCTTAAGAAACTGTGGGCTCAGGCTAAATTGTCACGTGATGCAAGTGACGGTTGTTGTTTGTTTCGAGCGAGTGCACGAGCACGAATCTGGTAAAATCATCGCTTTATAAGTGTTTTTCGAGCCATTTTCCTCTGCAGAAACCCCCATTCTGGCATCATCAAGCTGGAATGTGGGTAGAGGCAATCCTCTGAAAGAAAACAGAGGTGAGAGGTGATTTCATGCTGACTGAGTCGCCAAACATGCTGTGTAGCAGACATGGAGGCCCACGAGTGAAGTTGCCTCTCTGGCCGTTTTGTGGATGGATTCCAGGACCTGCCAAGGCTATTTGGGCGAGTTTGGAGTAGTAAAATATTCAATGGATTCGAAATTTTGCTGGTGGTACTGGGTGAAAGAGCAGGAGTTCTACGCTCGCGCTATGGCTGAATTACCCAGAATTCTCTTCGGGCGTAAACGAGGCAACGTGAGATACGCAAGACTGGGTCTGATAAAATGGCTGAAGTATAGCCCTCGGAAAGCGTTGAGAGGAAAACTTCCAGTCAGATACCAAGGTCTGACCTTGAGGTTTGCTGTAAATATAGACTTTTCAATTTTGAACAAATTATTTGGATTAAAATTGACGATAAATAAGTGTAATTTTTGATGTTATTATTTGGCCGAACAATTGGCATTTAGGACTTTGTTGCCAAACGAACGGTGATATGCAGCGAAAATCGGGAGGCGTAGTCGATTTGCTGGGTTTGATGATGGAAATATACATCAGCTGGTGTCATTCACACATTATCATGACGTTGTAGCTTAAGTTAAACAAGAAGCAATTCATAGAAGCCAGAACGGTGTTTTCGACGCATATATGCGTTGTTAGTATGCGAAGGGTTAAATGTGACCTGTCTTTGACTCGCTGATTTTCCCTGCGAGGCATTCTCACAGCACGGAACACTATGCAACCTAACAAGACTGCTTGTTTGAAGAGTAAAGTCTTGATTACAGCTTGGTAAGTTTCTGAAGAATTAGTCATTACTGCGAGGTCAGGTGAGTCTTCTTGTTAAGCTGCGATGAACGTTCTACTGATAAAGTAAATGTTAAATGTTCATCGCAGGTGGTTGGTCTTTTCCCGAGTGAGCTGTCAATTCTGTGATTTACGCTTTCTTTCCATTGAGTTTTCATTTACCTAGATGAACCAAAACCTGTAAGTACCCGAAGAAAGCGCTATCTACAGAAATAACTCACTGGAGAAAAAGGCCACAAGCTGCAACGAAAACTCAGTGACAGAACAAGGCGGACTTTGTAAGCCTGCTTATTCTATCACTTGAGTTTTCGTCGCAGCCTAGCGGTCCTTTTCTCAAATCAGTCATTTCTGTGGCCAGTGATCTCTCGGTCATTACAGATGTTGTTTCGTTTACATTTGAATGGCCATGAGTGGGAGACTTAATCGAGAATGCGCTCCGTATTTGAAATGCACCGCAGGCAGGCCTGTGACAACGGTGATGCCTTCTATTTTTGCCACCATGAAATTTTCTATCGTAATGTCTTTTTAAACCACGTAGTTTAAAATGTTTACTGTCTAGCGGATCATCAGTGTTTTTAATATGTCCTTTCACTGATAAATTCCCAGCATCCTCCTCGTGCAAGGAGTTCAAACAACCCTGGCCTACTGGACTGATTTCACACTCAAACGACGGTCCGTTCCCAGAATCCTCTGGTTCACTCACAGAATACTCCGGCTGAAGAAAGTACTTGTAATTTTCAGCGTCGATCGAAAGCAAATTCGCATAATCTTCCGTTGTAAGAGAGTACGTATAATCCTCCAATGAACTGATTCCAGCCTCACACGGCGGTAGATCTCCAGAATGTTCTGCTTGGAGGAAGTACGAACAGACTTTCGTGTCAATTATTTTAGCCTCGGAAGTTGTAAGGGAGGAACTAAACGATTCTTCTTCAGAATTTGCGTCTATTCTGAAAACCAGAAAATATGTATTTGATTATTGAATCTTCTTCACACAGCAAGATCTGTAACTGTTAAGCTGCTGAAAAAAGGGGAATCTTCTGATTGAAAACTACAGGTTTAGAACTGGAGTAGCTCATGTTCACTCCAGAATATATTGATACAGCGAATAATTTAGCAGAAGCTCATTTGTTGCGAATATTATGCTACTCGTTTAAACAAACCAGCGCCGATTAGGAAAACATCACTATATTTGGTCCAAACTTACATGGAGGAGTAGGTTGGACTGGCAGACGCAGAAGAGCCGTGCACTGAATCTGACACTGGACAAAATAACAAAACAGAAAAACACGAGATTAATAGAAGGCACACAGAACAAAGGAAAAAGATCTTCAAAGGACATTCTTTTATATCGGGCATCAGTCCGGGCAAAATCCACGAGGGTCTGAAAACTACCCTGAAAACATGACAACATTAAACAGGCGGTACGTGCATAATTTGTACAGTAAAAGCAATGTTACGTTCAGAATAAAAGTTTTAAGTCAACAAAATTGACCAAAATCTACTGAGATCACCAGAGGGCCACCTTTCTTCTACTTCATCTTGATTAGTTAGAAATCCCTAAACGTTGCATTTGAAAAGTATTAATTTAAGAGTCAACTACGTCATTCAGGGATGTCAACTTTGTTAAAACTTTTTGCGAAATTCAAATAGAAATTAATTAAGAGTGTGTAGCCCTCGAATACAGACTGTACTCATCGCTACTGGCTGTTGGTGGCATTTGTGCGAGAGAGTCTCGCCCGTTTGGCAGCTGTGAAACTAAAGAAATTAAAAGGGGTAGAAAAACAGTAGATGCCCCAGGGCAGTTGTTTTCAAAGTCTAGACAATGTATTACGTATGTGATCGTTATGTACCTTGCATGGCGAACCAAGGATGCCTGAGAATCTGTCTCAATGTTGGGCGGTTTATTGGAACGGTATTCAACATTGAATAGATCAAGTTCTTTGCCTCTGTTAAAAGAAAGTCATAAGAATAGTTCGATCATGTTGTGTCATTTTTCAATGAGGGTGATTTCACTACGTTATTTCACTAAAAGCTTGCAGTTGCACTGCATATACGTGAGCTACTGTAGAGCCTCAAGTTCAGCTAGAATGGAGACGGTCAGGACGCGAGATCTTCATGTAAAATTTGGTGCTTCGTGAACCTTTTCTCAATTTCTTTGTCATGTAGGTTGCTGTTACACCTGTTTGCCAAGAGCCAGTAAAGTGTAAACCTTTGTTCCCCCTTATCTCTCCCCACTTGTCCAACACCTTTAGTTGGTTTTATTGCTAATACCTTCTGAAAGATTCTCAGGAATTCTAGGCTTTCTTGTCAACGCCTGCTCAGGTCTGTTGAAAGCCATGCTTGAAGATAACAACTCCACTAAAATCATGCCTAATGCCCAGACAGCGCTATGACAGCCGTCATACCAACCGGACCTGAGAAACTCAGGCGGCATATATGCTCTTGTACCTAAGGCATAAAAATACTTCAGTCAGACTAATTGATTGAGGATAATGGGGCAGATAGAACAATCTCGAGTCGATATATAACGAGAATCATCCAACCCTTAACCCACCCCACCCCCCCCCCCCCAGTAATAGTGATGAGCCACGGTAGACACCGGCACTTCACGAAGGAGTGAAAATAAAACCATTACTGTAATTTGTCTTGTTATGGTTGGTCGTCTGCGTCTCTTGGAAAGCTCCTGTATTAAAAACTCTCTTTGTAAGAGAATAACAGGGCCGTCAAGGTTGATGTGATTTCTTTGATCTTATTTTGTTTCGGATCAGTTGTTTCCATGAAAGATTCTAACTTGTAGATGATCGTTCCGCTTGAGTTTTCAACGGACGTAAACGGAACGTAGCCCACAGGGAACCCAGGCATCAAAAACCTACTGGCTGCTGACCGATTTAAGACACCAAACATCTGATAAAATTTATATTCGGGCGGTTGGAGTGGAGAGACGCTTTGAAACTGATGATGATTTGGTACAATGTTTTTAAGAAAAAATACAAACTTTTACCACTTGATAGCCAAACATAAATAATATATATAAATTTAACGTATACCATATACTTACGTATTTGCTGTAAACACATTTTTCCTTACTGATGTGTTTTTCTCTCCCTAGCCTAGTTTAACTAGCAGAGCTCTACAACCAGTGTTATAAATTCTACTTCCCACCCCACCCCCCCCCCCCCACCATTTTATTTGTAACTGCACAGAGGCAGTGGCCGACAGGAAAGCCTTGCGCCTTTGGCCACTACGCACTTCTTCCCTAGTTGGTAAAATCAGCCAATCAGCCAGTTTCACCAATCCTACTAAATGCAGCTCCTACGCCAAAATTTACCACAATGTGAAAAATTCTGCATTCCTGACAAAAAATACCTTCCCACCTCCTTAAAGGAGAAAGTATTCCGCAGACACCTGTACTAATAATATCACTAACAATATTTTTGCTATTTCTCACCTCTGAACATATTGTAAGGTTCGTACTGCACGTCAGAAGCGAGACCAAAATCAATGATTTTGATCTCGTTAGTTTCCATGTCAACCAAGATGTTCTCTGGCTTAAGGTCGCGATGAACGACACCATTTTCCTCGCAGCAGACTGTAGCTTCTACGATCTGTGTGAAGTATCGTCGAGCTTGGTTCTCTGTAAACACTGTCTTGAAGAGCATGTGACCCAAATCCTGGCACATTTTTGGTCTTTCCATTACAAAAACGTAGTAATCGCATACTGTAAAACATTCGTAGATCTTTATCACGTGGCGGTGTTGTGCCTTGTGTAAAAAATAAGCCTCGGACGGTATTCGTTGGCCATTAAACTGTAACAAGGAAAAAAGTCGGAAGTATAAATCAGAGGTCTTGTTGAAACCTTGGATGAGCCGGATTATAACGTTTGCCACGAGTTTCGGGCCTGAAAGAGGAAATCTTGGACGAAGCATGCATTTTTCCTAAATACATTTTAAAATATCTATGGTTGAGATCATATGGCATCATGATGAACGATAATATCTTTTTAGTTTTACCTGGCTTTTAAATTCGCTATTCTGTGCATTCGTAAAGGATCGAAGAAGTTACCAGCGGAAATTAAACCGGAAAAGAAAATGTAATGTAGCAATGCAACCCTCAATAACAATAACTGTTATCCTAAATTCTGATCCCTAAAAAGTTTAAGGCAAATTGCTTTTATAATTTTTTGGCGATTTAGGGAAAAATCTTTTCTATCCACAAATTAAAGTTGGTCCTGCAAAAATACTCACAGAACTCAAGCTCCAAAACCATGTTACTGATACAGGTAATAACTCAGTCAGTATTCCACTGAGTTTTGTTAAAATTACAGTACACAGCTATGCTCGTGAAGTTTATGACTTACTTGCTTAAACTCTTTGACAGAATTTTTTTTGACAAATTTGATTGCCACCTGGAGAAGAAGGGCAGAATTACACATGTAAATATCAGTAAATGTCAGACCATTATATAGTAATCTTGTAGCGAAGAGGTACGTTTTTCAACTCTTTCCATTGCGTGTTAGTTCTTTGGAAATGAAAGACTTGTTTTCTGAACATTTTCTGGAAAATTTGTACATTCTTCTTTCTGTTGATGGTGTTTAGCTTGTGTCGACTTTCTTATTCTTGTAATGTTTCTCGCTTTTTCACTCAAAAGTTTTCCAGCTAAGTGCTGGTCTTGTTCTCCATTTTACTAATTCTTCTATTCCCAATACTTACTGGCAAATTGTCTGTCTTTCGTGTGGCCGAAATAACTTGGCCAAATCCTCCACGACCGATCACATGTCCCAGATGATAGTCTGCCAGATTATCTGCACACCACGAAAAAAAAAAAGGCGTTTTATGAATTTCTTCGTTAACCTCGTATTTAGAGCATAAATTGTATCGTCCCCAAGCCGCAGAGAAACAAAAAGGCTTGAATTAATTTTTTCTGCACATAAATCTTTCATTGGAGATTGCGAAGATAGGCCTTTAGTTTAGTTTATTTATTTTGCCACACCACAAATATAATGAAAACAAAAAAAAAATAGAAATAGATTTAACAATGGCGAGGAGACCTAAAGGAAACAATGAAGCTTACATTAATTAGGTCTCCTCAGTTATTGTTTTAAAAGGTGAAATAAAAAAAAGATAAGAACATGACGACGGATACAATTACAATTTCATACAATTACAATGTCAAACGGAAGGATACAATATGAAAAGAAATGCTACAAAAAAGTTGATACTTAAACACATTTGTATGAAAACTACTAATGCCTTTCTTGATCAGTATCATAAAAGGTAAGAGGAATTTAGCTTTTGATTACTGTGTGTGGACAACCAACTTCAATCCTAAAGCGTAGGTTATGAAACGGCCAGCGAAGGCACAATCAGGCTTGGTGGTGACTTCTTCGGCCATGCGGCCTTTCTGGGGTTTTTTGACTCGCAAAGACATACTATTGTTGTTACATTTTATGGAAAAAGGCCGATATATTTGTGTTTTAAAAAAGTTAATTACAATTACCTTCCAGACTGATCTGCTTTAACAATTCTGGCTGATTATCTTTTTCCTGTTCCTCAGATTGAGATGGACTTGAGCCACTTGAAATGAAAAAATGCTCGTCTGCTTCTTTTCTGTTCTCATCAAACGTGTTCATCACCTAAATAAAAGAAATTAGAAAATTCAGTATCAAAATGATTCTTCTCCTGTGTAAAACTAAGGACTGATGTGGATTGTTGTTGCAATACCATTAATGTTATATGGGAATGCCAATAAAATATGTTATGTTACTATGTTATGTTATGGATCAATCTCGTGATAACCTGATAATACTAAAACCTAAAGAGAGTGAGGTCCGTATAAGTAACACGATCTCCTTGTTGGCAAAAATGCCGGTTTTTTTTTTCAGTTATTGTTACAAGTCTCTTACCCAAAAGTTCCGCAAAACATTCTGAAGAATGATGCCGAATTCATAATGCCGGAGCGTGATTTCCAAATTCTTTTCTCGTAAACGTTTTGAAACGTCTCATCGTCGTACCGAGAAAAAGCTTGTGATTGGTTAAAAATTTCGCAGGTTGTTTTTGTTGGAATACTCACATACAAAGTTAAAATTATTCAAAGTGGTGAGAATCGTTGGTTATTTAAAAAATCGACCGTCAAATGCAGGTAGCTTAAGGCTTTATAATCAGTGTAATAAATTTTCAAAAAACAATTAGAAAAGTGACGTTTTTTAAATTTTTTTTTCTGGAATAAATTTACAGTGCAATGAACTCAACCGGGGCCACCCAACGTTGATCAGCCAATCACAAGTCACATTGACAACAAAAGAGTCTGCTTTGGTAGTTTGTAAGCCAATCAAAAAACGGGTAGATTTCTTTAAATTTCAAAGTGTCGTTTTTTTTCGGTGGCCCCGGTTGAGCTTGTTGCACTGTAACAATTTTTCAAACTTTCTCCGCGCGCGCCCGCTTTATGATGCAATCAATCTTACGGAGGTTTCGTTATTTCTTTATTTTTTCAACTTCTGGGAACAATACAAACCCTTGGAACTTGTTTTATTTCGAGAAAAGATAATAAATTGATAAATTTTTCTGCAATTAAATTATTCATTACGCGTACAAAATCGTGCGCAACAGTTTGCAACTGACTTCATGCCGTTTCAAAATTTCTGTTAGTTTCATAACACTAATCTCGTAATTTTTCTTGCTCAATCCGGAATATATTTTTAGTTATTATTACAAGATAACCGTACGAGGGAACAAAAACAACCCGTGATACGTCTCAAGAGTTATCAGTGTTAATTAGAAACTCACCGTCTGGAACTCTTGAGATTTTGTAGCTCTGACTTCGCTCTTCTTCAAGATGGGCATTTTTTCTTGCGTTAAACGCAGGCATTTGTTCTGATTTCTGCAGGATGGTCGGCAGATCCGATTCAAATTCTGCTTACATTCGTCTGACATAGTTTTGTCATCCAAAGAATTGCGAAAAAAATACATTCCGAAAATTTTCCACTTTGCACAGCACGGGAAAACTGCATGTAAATGATTGCTGCTTTGTTGCTATGGTGAATTTCTATTTGTCTATTGTGACATGTACAATTCTTGGATTCTTTTCCGCGCGCTTGTTACCACGTGACCACTAACCACTGCCAAAACAACAACAACAACAACAAAAAACAGCAAAACAAAAATTATCTATGAATAAATCGTCTTTACAGTGAGATGTTAAAGGGAACCGTCTTTTCACTTTTTTTTATTTTTTGTGGGGGGGTGGGGGGGCGGGGGCAACAAACCGCGTATTTTATCAGGGAGCATGGGTACTAGTGTGCCGAAGCAAATGGTAAGGTAAAGTGAAATTCCGATAATTCCACTAAAAATGGGAAAAAGAGGAATACCTCTAAAATTTTTGGTTCAACCCGGGTTGTAATGAAAATGCTAAGCGTGGATTTCACGGAAATTTCCCGGACTTGAGGAGGACTTTCGGATGCAACCTCGCATTGTTTTTCCCTTGCTTCAAACCTACTACACTTTTTCCGTTCCGACCGGTCAGATTGAATTGGGGAGATTGGGAAGGTATCAAAGGACATTGAATTGACCACTGATCGGTAAAGTAAACAACGTATTTTTTAGCATTGTGCGCCTGTGGTCCTTTTGGGAAGGGGAGTCAAAACCTTTCGTTGTTCCTTATGAAAAATGTTACCTGCTTCCTCCCACCTCCGGGCATAAAAAACGAATGCTCCTTCAGTATTATTTTGCCTTCCATTGGCCTGTTTGGCCGAACATCAGCAAATGTCCAACTAAACGAAAATGATTTTGATATGACAATGCAACATGAAAACACACCTGCCAATGCTTGCAGTCGGCTATGCTGGGTTTGGCCGCATTTAGCCAACTGAGAATTCTTCATCTTTGGCAGCAGAATGTTCAACCGACACCGTTTGCAACGACCCACAGAACAAAAGAGCGAAAAACAGAACAATACTCCTACAGACAATACAGCTGCAGTTTATTGAGGTCCATCGAAAATAGAGCTTATAACTAAACTTATTATATGAAAATTAACAATGCACTTTATTAACGCGATTTTACAAAATTCTATAATTTGATGTATCTTAATTAATGTCGATGTAAATTTAATGCACGCTATTTTACAACATTGTTATTTTAAAGCACCTTTATTTCATTACAAAACCTTATTAGTTCATGACTCCTCTACTGGCTCTTCAGAGTCACTATCTTTTGAATTGATAGGGTCTAGTTAGGCTTCAAAACCAAATTTTCGGCTTTAAAAAAAACTTAGAAACATCCGTGCACCTGTCTTGGAGGATTTTATTGACAGAAGCCAAAACGCAGTTTGGCATTCAGAAATGTAAAGTGCGAGTTTGCAGAATTATGAAAATTGTAGTAAATGAAGCAAGATGCTTATCGAAAAAATCGCGTTAATTTAATGCATGTAAACCTAACTTTTGAAAAATTCGCGTTAATTTAGTGTAACGTAAATTTTCTTCGCGTTGTCAACGTCCATTGTTAATTTCCTATAATAAGGTAAGTAACTCCTGAACTGGTCTGCACAGAAAAGGAGCATTCTGATTGGCTCCCTGAGCTACCAAAAATGAAAAATAAAATAAAGAACTTGACAAATATATTCCTAATACGGACCTCACGCTAGTCCAATAACATATACAGTCAACTCCCTTTATTGCGGACATCCTCGAGACCGCGAGTTAGTGTCCTTAATAGCGAGAGCCCGTAATAGCAGGAATTTATTTCAGTCAAACGTCTGTAAATTATTTTTGGCGGGGATTTAGCTGCTGTCCGTATTATTGGGGTGTCCGTAATAGCGAGGTACGTGTCCGCAAGGCGAGAGTTCACTGTAGTGGCAACAGGGAAAATCCCCCCTTTTTTTCCATTTAAGTGCCCCTATCAGAAACTGGCATTGTAGCTATGGACAAACACTGATCGACAAGTCTGAAATGTTTTTTTTTTCTTTCTTTCTTTTTTTAGTTTTTTATTGGAAATTGGCTGCTTTCATCGTATTTATGTCTTGTTTGTTTATTTTATTTCAATCTCTCAACTAAAAGGTCAAATTGGGAAAAAATCTAGTGTTTAGCAATAAAACAATAGAGTGCGTCTGTTGCGGGACATGAGGACCGTTCTTTCAAAAATCGAACAACTATCATCCGGTGATCCCAAGACTGAAACCGGCACCATCGTTGAAATAGAGAGCCGTTCAGATTAGTGTTCTTGGTAGAACGCTAGTGAGTCGGTTATTGGATAGTTCTACAGTTACATTCGATTGCAAAAACGTTGACACCTAAAAAGCATAAACCGTGAACGCTGAGACCCAATGGCTTTATGGGTACAAGCCAGGGATGGAGACCGTAACAAGATGCCATTTTGACTTATGGGCTTGTCCCCATGTGTGTATCAAAAAATCTATACGCGCGTGCACGCACGCGTGTAAATGGCCAGGATCGCGCGTGGAGAAATTGAAATTGTTTTCTACCGTTTAAAATGGCGTTCAAATTTTAAAATTCTGCCAGGGAATATCTCCTCAGTGCCCACGTTTAAGTAATTAGACTCACAAAAAAAAGGTAACAATTGAAAGAAGACGGGTAAAGTTGGAATAAGCGGCCTATTGATCAAATGACTCTCGCCGTAAAGTCAAAAAGGCGCCAACACGGTGGCACTGCTTGCATGCGTTGCTACAGTTGAATGAATGAAAAAAGCTTACACTTTACGAATATATATGCACTTAGACAGATAATGACTTTTTTAACTTCGTCAGCTGATTTCCGTGTCACTTTTGCCAGTATGATATCGTTCAGATTGTACCCGAAAAATGTCTAAAGTTCAGTTATCTGTTATTGGAGAAAGTCTAAACAGTTGTGGAAAGTTATGACCCTGCAAAGTTGTTACGCAGTTTTCGCAACCTCCACATTGAACTCTGTCAGCTATCCCTATTTTCTTGCTCGTGTTGAACTGGAAAAAGAGCTTTTTGCTGCTTCAGTGGAATCAAGTTCTGTGGCCATGTAAAGGAAGAAACAAAACAACAACCGGCTACATGGATGGACTTTCTTATCAGTAAAAAAAATTATACCCTCACATTCGAAAAACCCAGCCGGTTTCTTGGCTATAAACAAAGACGATTACTGATGCCGGGATATAAAACAGTGGAGGATGCATTTGACTTTGACCGACACCGAGTTCAAACATTTGGATTGGTTTCTGGGTTTTAGTCAAGATACGTACTTCAAAATAAAGTAAAAAATGTCTTCTGTCACTTAGCATGTTTTCACCCCCGCGGACATGCAAGAAAACTTGTCGTTTGTATGCTAGTAGTTTTGTTTCACCTCTTCAGTTCTTAAGTTCTGCAGGAGGCATTTTGAAAATTATAAGCCGTATTTTGATGTTGAGGAAATTTATCCTGCGAACTTGAAAACAAAAAGAGTTTGAAAACAGATAAGAACGTGTTTACAGATTTTTTGTCCCCAGGATGAACATAGATCTAGAAATCAACGACTAATAAACAATTGAACATTAATCTCAAGTCGTACGTGAGATACTTCAACAAAGCAGTAAGCAAACAGCCGTCATAAGAAGCAGTAAGCTTTTCGGCAAAAAAAAAAGTATCGAGAGATTCACTTCAGACCGATGTTAAAAAATTTAGCACTGAACTATGAACGAAATTTGCTCACTACGTAAGCTTAATTTCTGCCAATAAACTGAATTCTTTTTAATCTTTCGTTCGGTAATCCATTACTTGTTCACCCATTACCTGTTTCACAAGCACTCGGCATTAAAGGTTTTTTATGCTTAACTTTGGTCGGCTTATTACATAAAACCATACACTCGTAAAATGTCAGGTTACAAAATTTGGGGGAAGAATTAAGTCAGCACCGTATTTTTTATTGCAAAGAATGAGAATGCTAAATCATTGATTATGGAAATGAGGTCATTGTTTAAACACTACCCACAAATCCGTGGGTCTCATCGTTCACGGGTTATGCTTTTAAGGTGTCAACGTTTTTGCAATCGAGTGTGTATAAAAGCGCAACAGGAAATCAAGGTGTCGGAAATGGATGCTGCCTCTCTTTTACATTCAAGCCGCCTGTAGGCTACGCATGCGCAGTTAACGTTGACTCCAGGCTCCAAACAATAGGCCAAAGATACATAAGTCATTTATTTTGGTAGAAAGCGTACCAATTAGCAATTGGAAACTGTTTTCAAACCAACCTACATTGGCCAATATATCGTTCACCTAAAATTAATAGTAAGGCTAAATCTCCTATACTAGTTACCTACACAGGCAAGGTCATTAGCCTTTCTAAGATTTTGTTTTTAAATTCTAAATGGGGCGGGGAAGACTCCGCAGCTTGAGAAAGGAGTGCAAAGGTGCCTTTGCCCCCCCCCCCCCCCCCCAAATAATTTCCTCTTTCTTTGCTCCTCAAACGCAGAGAGACACAATGTTCAATGATCAAACATCTTCTCCTTGTGATTGTGTTCGCGATTCAAGTGTGTAATTCACTCTTCCTTTACGTTGGCACATGTCTCTGCGAATTCCGCACATCTTCCCGGATACGATGTCGTGGAACACTGCTCAGAATTCGCTGTCTTTAATCTCTTCTTTCGAGAAATAGGTTTGGGTAAAATCGCAATCCCTCGACGCTGTCGTCCCGGCATGCCTTGCCAGCTTGTTCAGTGACTAAGAGCCTATCACAAGAATAACAGGTTATCATTTAAATTATTTGCAAGGCCGGCTATGAAGTTTCATACTGTTCCATACCATAAGGAACAGCAGATAACTTTATAGCCTTAAAAAAAGATACCGGGAAACTCTACGTAATGATTTTCGCGCCCTATTACGTCAGGCGTCTCTCCACTTGAGTCAAATATAAAACAAAAAGGTTTTTAGTGGACGTGAACTTCAGTTTGCGGTTACTCCACTCAAATAAAGAGACATAGATATGGCAGGAGGCTAACCAGTTAGTTGTTTTGTAGGGAAGCAAGGATGGCGCAGTGCTGAGAGCATTCGGCTCCCACCAATGTGCCAGGGTTCGATTCCCGGCGTTGACGCCATTAAGCTCTTCCCTGCTCCGAGGGTTTTTCTCCGTGTTCTCCGGTTTTCCTCCTAGCCTCCCACGCAGACGTTCGTAGTGGTTCGGTACGCGTTCCTGCCCCACGAACGTCTGCTGAAACGAACAGCCACTTCCGTTCGTCGACTGCGGACCAATTAGGAGCCGTTTCCCAACTTTGGGTAAACTCGTGTTTGATATTAAAAATATTACCCGAGACAGGATGGCGGATTTAAATGTGGTTTTTGGTCATGTGTGCCAAACATTTGGTAAAAGGGAGTTGAATGCGTATCAAAGAGAAGTCATAGTGCAATTTGCACAGACTAAAACTGATGTGTTCGTTAACCTCCCAACTGGTTATGGAAAGTCACTTATTTATCAAGCTCTATCCGCATCGTTTGTTTACAATTCAATTCTTGAAGCTGCTGGTCACTGATTGTTGTTTTGGTTTCGCCGCTTGTAAATCTTATGACAGACCAGGTAGACAAACTGGCAAATCTTGGAATTCTTGCCGCTTCTCTCAGTGAAATCACTGAAGAAAATACAAAGGGTGTTGTGGAAGGGAAAATTTCAATCGGAAGCGGGGTTGAAAAATATCTCCACGGTTGATGATTTTCACTGTTTCGCAGTATGTGGTTGGCTTTACTTGTCATAATGAGTTAATGCTGATTGGTCTGTTCAGACAAAGGCAATTTGCCGACGAACGGAAGTGGCTGTTCGTTTCAGCAGACGTTCGTGGGGCAGGAACGCGTGACGAACCCCTAAGAACGTCTGCGTGGGAGGCTAGTTTTCCTCCCTACAGAAAAACCAAAACTTTCAAATTCGAATTCGACTCTTGAGGGCCACTTTAATTTTGAATACCTGTTTTCAATGTTCAGATCCAGCGTGTAAGATCTATGCCCGTTTTCAGACAAAAAAGGCTAAAAAACCAACTCCTTGGGGGAGGGGGCACATACCTATATAGCTCTTGAAATGAGGCAGTACCCCACCCCGGGATTGTCAAGTGTAAATTGGGTCCCAGACCCAGCCCACACAGCCTACTTTGTTCCAGTGGTAACGAAAACTCCAAATTGTCCGGATTTGTGATGCACTATGAATAGCTCAAAATATCATTACCTTTCTTTGGCTAACATGACCGATACACTGACTAGGTGGGCCAATTCCTCTGCGGTTACTGAAGATTTTTCATCAAGCTGAAAGGACAAAAGTAAAATTCATTAATTTTCCTTCTATAACCAAGCGTTTCGTGAAATCTGATATCAACCATCAGATTGAATTAAAATCCAGTCCGTAACAAATGTACTTCAAGCAACCAATCAGCAGCTCCTGCACATTTTCCCGCGCTTGGTACAGGGGGCACACTTCAGTCAGGGCGGGAAAACTGATTCAGTTTTGAGCGGGCTGCGCGGCGTTTCTCGCTGAAACTCCCTACAAACATTTCGGGCTCACCAAACCATTTTACGTGACATGTACAGAGTTCATCATACCAAAAATTCGATTTTTAACTATTTTAAGAGCTAAAATTAGACGATGAAAACTTTACAAGATAGAGCCACATTGGTTTAGTTTTCAAGAAAAACTACCACCAATCGATAGAAAACGGATTTGAAAATTACTTTTGGGGCCCGGAAATTGCTCATGAGTCTTGAAATACGCATGCTATTGATTAGTTTACTGCGCTGTTTTTTTCTTTTTTGTGATTTGGTCACCTTGGATTGTTTTTAAGACAGTCATGTAAGCAGGGTTTCAACTGAATACAGTAGCAAGTTGCTTACAATTTGTTTAGTGGTCCGTATAACTTCTTCATCGCTATGAGACAAGGCTTGAATAACAAGGACGCCACTTTCAAAAGCTCGTAATCTGCAATGTTCGGTAAAGAAAAAAATCAGCATTATCTTCTGAAACTTACATACAACACAATATAGTTTGCAAATGTGGAGAAAATATTTAGCCTTTTCAAATAATTAGATTTCAGAGAGAAAAACTATTGATCCTTCTGAAAATTAACATATTATATACAATAATATTATTACCAAGACATGAACGCAACTTGGAAAGGAAACATCGGACATAGTTATGCAACCCTTGTACCATCAGAAACATAAAGAAATAACAACCTCAAAGAAGACAACAAGTTTCGCTCATTTGCATCGAAATTCAAAAAAATACTGAGCAGGCCCCATTAATTTTTGTTCAAAGACTGCATAACTTTGTCCAGCTGATAAGTTCCTATTCAGCAGATAATATGAATTGGTTGGAGTACATTTTATCCACTGAATAGAGATTAATCAACTGGAGTTATCTGCTCTTTGAACAACCGAGGCCAGAACTATCAGGTGGCCGACAATGATAATAATGCACTGGGCATGCTGGATAGGACTGAATTTGTTGCCGTTAGATAAATTTCATATCTCCAATCTGAAATCAAAACGCCAAAAAACGCTGTATTTCATAAGCAATTTCGATGATTTTAACGCTCAGTAGCAAAGCACTGTGTAAAAAAGACCCTTTCAAGGTTTGTTTGAATTGCACCACTTGGTATTGGTGTTTAAACTGAAAACTTTAGATTCGCGAAATGTCACATGTCAAAAAAAGTTATGGCAACAAAATTTCACTGAATTTTAAGGGTGTACTGAGCTCAAATAAAAAGCAAATCAGTTCCAGCCGTGGCTTACCTCAACGGCACGTTCACAGATGAAAACAGTTTTGCCGCATTGACTACGTCATCAGGCGAAACCAGCTGTAAAGAAAACACTGTGATTTACAATTAAAGTTACAGAAACATGAGAGTGGTACTGAAATGATGATCACGGTTTTGGCAAGATGAAATACTATAATGTATAATACTGTATTAATACTATACAGTTATGCAAGTTTGTACCAGGGGCGATTTTCATTAAGCCAAAATTTTCGGTTAAACCATAGTTAGTATAGAACGCGCGAATCACACAAAAAGTTTTCCAGAACAAACGGACGAACTTCGTGAGTAGTCCACTTTCTCGAATAGAAATTACCGTTCCATTTGCACAAAATTCCCATTTCCATTTTGTTTCCCACTTTTTGATCTACCAACGAGACTGCAAATTTGGAACAGAAAGCGGCGTTCTTCGCCCAGGTTGAAAAACGCCTTTACCGTAATTTTCATTCGGAAGGTTTCTGGAATTTTCAACCGAAAGTTTTGACTAAACAGAAAGCGCCCCAGGTTGCCATGACGAATTACATACCTCCATTCCTCTTGCCCTGTTAAATCTACAATACACGTCACTCAAAGTCATCATTCCTCCTTCATCCTTAAGTTAAAAAAGTAAAAACAAAAACAAAACAAAAAACAACCACACTTGATGGTTACTAAAATGTGCACAGGAATACAAGTGAAGTCGACACAGGTCATCCAGCATGAAGCAAGCAACAAACTGGCTAGTATTTCTTCTTTCCCCTAAAAGGTGTGCTACCCCACCACGTGTAAAAAACATAAATAAAATAAAATAAATCACGTTTTTAAATGTTAATGTATTTAGTGCAGACCACTAATTGAGGACACTCCAGATCGAATTGGAATCTGAAAATGTTGGTTTTTGAGAAGAGGGGAAAACCATAGTACAGCTGTACCTGGAGAAAACCCTTTATAAACAAGGGCGGGAACCAACAGCAAGTTAATACTCAGCCCACATATGATGCAAGTACAGGAATCAAACCTAGGCCACATTGGTGGACAGGCCGCTAGCTTACACTGTACGTAGCAGGCAAGTGAAAAGTATAGGGCATGAGAAAGAGTGCCCCTCCCTCGCACGCCTTGCTCTTTCTTGTGCCCTATATTTTTCATGCATCTGTTATACAGGCTACCAGGCCACAGGCCACTCACACTGCATTATGCTTTGTGACAATCAATATATTAGGGGTATTTCTTCTCTCCCCTAAAAAGAAAGGCCACCAACCTTGATGATCTTTTCCAGGAATTTACCAAGTTCTTTGGCCAGCTCTTTATGATAGCTGGCACCTGACCCATGCGTCTCTCTGAGGAACAAATAATATTAAAAGTTACTCAGAGCAGCAAACAAGAGTATCATGAAACAAAAGTGGTACAATCCTGTTATTTAATGAAAAAAACTGATTTTGGGATGTTAGTTGTGACAATATCACCAAATGAATGAAATTGAAAACTTCATGTTGTTTATCGTAAGGCGGTTCTGCAAAAGGGAATTGTAATGGAATCAAAATAAATGAAAATTGCAATTGGATTTAGAACAGGAATGTGAGTCAGAATCAGAATTGGAATCAAAACTATAATATTATTGCACTTAGAATGAGAATTGGAATGGAATAACAGTGTGAATCATACATACTCCAATATATTAATTATTTACCTTGTCACTGGGTTAGCTATTCCCATGCTAAGAAGGTAGGACTTGAACATCACTGTCTGAAAATCCACACAAGTACAACAATCACTACTCATAACTAACAATAATTAGTTGAATTTCAATTTCTCTATGATTTGAGAAATTGATGACTGCAGCTGTATTGGCAAGGGCCAGACCAGAATGGCAAAAACTTGTTTCCAACCCTTTTCTGCAGCAGGGCAGAAGGAACTAATGTCATCAATTTAAACTAATTAATCTGAGAGAAAAGTGTGCTTTAGAAATTTATTATTAAAATTTTCCAAAAACAGGCTTGCCACTCCAAAATAAAAGAAATTCCCTGACAATTCACTGACCACAAACCAGTTTTCACTGATCACCAAACTTTAAGATAAATCCTTTGGCAATAAAGCCAGCAACGAAGCTACAGAAATCAACTGCATCACAGATAATATTTTGAAATGACCTAGCCAACATGGAAACTCTTTTATAAACCTAGTGGCTAGCCAAAAATAAAATTCCCTGACTTTTCCCTGACTGTGGCAAACCCTGAAAAAGCTATTGAACTTCAGTCTCATTTCATTTTGATGCTTTGTGCATGCTGTAGTTTGTGGCTGGGGTGAAAAACAATTTCACTGCCTGAATTTCTAACCTATGACCTTGAGATTGTTATTAGGTGACAATCATGTGTTGACAAAATAATATTGGAGATCTTATTAGTCTATCAAAAGAAAATTAGCTGAAACTATTTTGTCACCTCATCTTCAGTAATTGAACCTTTCTTTTCCTCAAGCTTGGAAGCTACTTTGTCTGCAATAGCGACCATTTCCTTTGCCTGGTGAAGGAAAGAGAAGAAATTAAAATATTTGAGTCTTCCATAATGCATCCATGCCAAAGCTTCTAGGAAGATACATGTCTAGTAAGCAATTTGAAATTATAACACCTGCATGCATGATGTTTTCTGTGGCATCACAGCAATGAAGGCATAAGTGTGAGTTTCAAATTAAAACTTATCAAATATTAAGTAGAATATAATTGTAAACCGTTTTTCAGGTAATATTGAATATGTACCTTCTCCATAAGAGCATCCAAATCTTTAAAAGCCTGAAAGCAAAATAAAATATTAAATTAATCGCTATTTAAACAATTAGGTGCAGCATTACCACCTTCACAATGTTACATGGACAGAGCTGTCACTAGAAAGCTTTAATAGCTGTCTCCAAAAGAAAGGAAGCCCCTTAAACACTTTCACAATAACATGCATGTAATAGGAGTAGAGAATGGGCTGCTGTCTTTGGAAACAGAATTAATGTCATTAATTTTCAGATGCCAATTCACAACAAAGAATATATGTACAAGTCAACAATGGATATTACTGGTATAGGTGACAGTTTCAAACGTTTACCATTAGAAAGCAATCAAACCCTGAGCTCTTTGGTGAAATAATTCCCCATGCAGTCAACCTACTCAGTTAACAAGTGCTTCTTATTTTACCTTTTGAATGTAGTCATCAGTCTCCTTAGATTTCTGTTCCAGTTTTCTCTCAATTCCCACTATTCCTCCAACTCCCCTGGGTTTACTCTAAAAGACAATGTCGATCATGTCACAAATTAAACCACAGCCTTTTCCATTCAACCAAACATTCTGGTCTTAATTTTGGGTTGGGTTTTTTCAAGCAGTGAATGGAAAACAATTTCTGATTCACCACACTGTTTGCACTAGCTAGTCAGAAAAACAAAAACAAAACAAAACACCCCACCTTCAATTTTCCTCTTCCCAACCACTCCACCCTCACCCTAGAGTTTGAATTCATGACTAAGAAACCATAATTTGTTTTCATTCCTACCTTCCAGGAAAAGTGGAAAATCTTGTACGGTTCATTAAATTTTAAGTTTTTTTTTTTCTTCTTCATTTTTGGACATAAGTGGCCTAGACTTAGTTACTTTTGCTGCATAAAAAAGCATCAGTTTATATAGTTAGTTATTGTACATGTACCAATCATCTGGATTTTTTAATTAGATTTTACATGTACTTCTAATATCTACATGTATTTCTTTGCAGGGTTCATACTGAATTTAACTACCTTCTATCACAAATATACACCATATGCCTTTGGAAAAAGATAACAGCTGTACATTTTACCACTGGCAATAGTACCTTACATATCTAACACAGCCAATGGACACATGCAAGCCATATTTCAGTTTTAGTGAAATTCATTGCAGCTGTACTTACAACATTGTGTGTGCTAGCTTTGAAGTTTTTAGAACTTTTCTGTGTGTTTTAATGAGCATCTTTAGGGTTTTCATGTGCTAAGAATTATGAGTAAATGTACCAGTTGCCATATTTTTCGGTTACAGTGGATTGAGCTCCCTATTTAAATATCATCATCATATGTAAGCATTATCTCATTTAATTTATAATTACCAGGCCTTTTGCTGTAGCACCAGTAGAGGATGACTGCATGGTTTGTTGCATCCATGACTTTTTATTGATCTGCTCCACTAGTCGGGCAAAAAACTAAACACGGAAACAAAAATGACAGCTAGTTTGGATTACATTACATTGACATCATCAGAGTATGCAGTGTCACTGATTCAACTGCTGTTGCTCACTCCAAGAGACTGGTGACAGAAAGCAGTCTTGGATTATCCAAGAATCATTTGACTGTAGTCTGAAATGTCAGCCATTTCCTCCCCCTAACCCATAGGGGGTGCAGTGGGTTAGGGGGAGGAGACGGCTGACATTTCAGACTAATTTGACTGCCAAAGTCTTGGGTTATTGAATCGATGTAATAATTAGAAAGTCAAGTTTAAGTCAAAAAGAAAACATCCCATGGAATGGCCTGCAGATGATTCTACTCACCTTGCAAAGTGACCATGTTGCCTGATTGTGGTTGCCTGGAAGGCGAAGTGGTCACTATGCCCGACCAGCATCCAGGGACCGAGAGGTGGGTTTGATTCTTTTCATGTGAGGTGTGTGTCGAAAGTCATGGTAGACGTTAGACCGTGAAATGTTCATTCATTAATTTATTTCAAGACAGAATTTTCTTTGAAACATGCAAGACTAATAATAATTGGAAAAGTGACTGGTATTACCACCGTTTATTATTTGTCTGATTGAAGTTTAGTCTTAGTCACTTTTAATAAAGAAACAAATCTTAATCAGTCGTTTTTTTTTAAGAAGGCACTTGATTCAAACATGAGCAGTCACACAAGTTGAAGTCAACCTTTCTATACCAAGTCTATACCTCAGAATGGCCACCCTGTTTGAAAGAGAACTTGACACAGGCATATGGACTTGACACACATGGTCCAGGCTCTTTGTCTGCTGGTGGAGGGTGAAAGCTGACAACCACTTTAGCACTACAACAAAATAGTAAAAAGAAAAACAATCCTACACTGTGATAGACCGGTATGCAAGGTCTCTACATAGAGTAGAGACTATCTTTCGCACACTACCTAACAAAAAGATATATAATAGTTGTGTAAAATTTAAGGTGGTGGGCTTTTCCTGTTAGAAATCACATAGCAGGGCAGTCATTAAGCTTTCTGCCACATGCTGCATTGCAGTTCAAACTCATTACAATATTGTTGCTTTCTGAGTACAAAATTTGACCCTATGACCATCAGGATAGCCACCCATAGCATCAAGGTTCTTTTAAGGGTATTTAACAGGCTAGGTCTTACAGGTTATGGTGACCTGTCCTTATTGACGTTAGCTCTGTATATAAGGATATATGAGATCCCACACAATCCTAACTTACATGTACAGGATCCTGTAAAAATCCTATTCAAGACCATGTAGAATCCTCAATATAGGATATGATCTCAATACTGATATGACATTGCAGCATTGTGTATTAAATCATGTGAGATTTTGATGCCATTTACAATTCAAGGAAGAATCCTGTGGGCTCCAGCAGGGTTTTTTTTCCAGCAGGATTTTACAGGACCCTGTAGAGCATTACCTGACAAATTAGTTGAATAAGTAAGTTACCAAGAAAATTAGGCGAGACCCACATCTGGTGAAAGTTACCTGGAATACTACATAACTTATAAATGTGTGCCAGTCGATCAAAAGGGAAACCTAGGAACCAAAGTCTGGGATCAAACTTGTGATAGACTAGAATGACTAGATAAGTGACGTTACAAACCTGCTCATGAACCCAGCAGATTGTTCTTCAACTTTGCTCACGAGAGACAATGTCACTGATATGGCTCTGTCCTGTTATAGCAAGCGACAAAATATTAACATCATCAAAAAAATAAATAAATAAATAAATAAAAACATCATCGAATGCAATGAGAGGGGGGATGGGAGGTGGGCACTGTTGAAACACCTTGACTGATATAATTTCAAGAATTTTCCTAAGTCTTCCTTCAGTCTCACATATGCTTTAATCTCAACCAGTTTCCTCAATCTGTTATCTCGCTTCCTATCTCACTCCCCATCCCACCCCCGCACCCCATACACCCTTTATATTTAATAATTTCGATCACGGGTTATGACAACAGTTAATCCAGCACGCAGCTTGTAGACAGGTGACTCACCTGCTGATCTAGATCATCCCAGACTATTCTATGCGTTGTAAGCTTAAGAGTTCCATTGTCGAACGTCGTCTGGAAAGCAAAAAAGGCTAACAATTAAAGCAAAACCCAAAGCTTATTCTAAATTAAATGTTTCATCAATCATGATTAAAGTTTCATTTTGATAAAAAAGAAACTTCAAGCAAAAACGTTCCTACCTTTTTATCTCCATCGTATATTCTGACACCAGATTGCTGATGAACGCCAGACTCGCCCGGTAAAACACACAGATTTGAAGACGAAGTCCAACTAAAACGATCCATATTTTGTCATTCACAGTTCCGCCATATTTTGTCGCCTGCACTCCTAGCCACCAGCTGTACTTTGCTTCTCTCACTTAGTACTTCATAAGTTGAATCATGAAAGCCAGGCTGTGCGGAATCTTCCGGGAAATTTCGAGCTCTGCAGACATACAGGAAGTTTAAAATGTTGACTTAAAACATCTGAAACTTGGTTGGTACGTATGCGCTTTATGCGTATGGACGGCATTCGTTTAGCCTTTAAATTTGGTTCCTGGAAACCAACAAAGCAGGTTTGTGTAATTGAATGTTTTTCACTACAGGCTGACACTGTCACTAGCTTAAAGTGTAACAGGCTTACACTGTAAATCTAACTTACCTGCAAGAATTTGAATTCAAACATTGTACATTCATTAGCAGCAGCAGTAACACAGCAACCCTTACAAATATATATTATAAGACTGCTGTGAGAGAAGTGCTTGCCGTAGAAGGGGACATTCAATATTTACCCTCACCCTCCAGGGTCTTAAGATGGTCTTGAATATCCCCTCAGATTTTTTTCTTCAAAGGATGTCAACAAAAATTTGATGGCTCAGACCCCTTACAGGTCATCTTTGGAGGGGGAAAAGGTGCAGAGAAAGATGGAAACCAGAATCATGCCCTTGTTTAGGGTGGGGCTATGTTGGGGTTGAGGGGTGAGGCAAAAATTGAATGTCTCTTGACATAGTATAACTACGGATGCTCAGATGCATGTAAATATAATCCAGGGGTTAGGATGAAATTGTTTACTAAGTTACTTGCTTTCTTATTTATTTATTTATTTATTTTATTTTATTTTTTATTTTTTTGTTTGATTTTAAGGAATGGCTTCTAGGAACATCCTGTGTTCAGCCAGAGGAAAAAGAAAGGATTATGAAATTTGTGTTTAAAAAAGATGCTAAATCTGCTCTGGCAAGTATACGTACATCTTTAGGGATTAAACACTTTAAATACCATTAAGACTAAATTTAGGTATTTTATTTTTAGACCTGATTAAAGAAGTGTACCTATTGTACAGCATGTTTATTAGCATCTGAAATGGTAAAATTGATAAATACATTAGGAGACGACAAGCAATTTAACTGCAACTGTAAGGTGAAGCAACTATCATGTGCAGTCGAGTGAAGAAAATCTCAAAGCACATACCTACACTACTTCAAATGTTTCTTTTTCCTTAGTTTCCTTTCTTTTCTTTTTTTTTCCTCAGTAGTCTGTTGTTTCAGATAAGTTTTAACTTTAAAGAGTTGTGTTTTTAGATTGGAAGGTTGATGATGAGAAAGGTTTTAAGTGAGCATCTAAAGATTCCCTATAATGATGTGATGCTGAAAAGAACTGAAAAAGGAAAGCCATATTTGGTGAGGAAATTCTAAAGACTCAAATCACTTTCTTTCTTTTTAATTGTTTATGGACTCGAGCTGCATGTTAGAGATGCCATAATTTATTCCATGTAATCAATTATATTTTTGTGTTACAGTCGAACCTCGATTATCCGGACCATTCGGTTATCTCGACTTTTTGCTCTGGTCCCAATTTTTACATGAATATTAATTGGTTGTGATCTTGAAAACTTCAAGTCGCAAAAAGCCCAATAATCCTTTCAAAATACTGTTGAAACAGCGTATTATCCTTTGCGCTTTTCAAAATTCGCAAGTGCGACGAGACAAAGAAGTATCCTGATGCGTTCATCTGATAACCGATTGGCTCTTTTGTTACAGGCTGTGTAGATTTCACAATTAAAATGATGTTTTCTTTGCTGTAACCTTTTGTTTACATTTCTATCTCATTAATATTCATATTTTCGATTATCCAGACTCTCGATTATCCGGACTACAGCTGTATTTACCGAGGTCCCAACGAGTCCGGATAATCGAGGTTCAACTGTACAAGTACATGTATGTGAGTGATGTATCATTCATTCAGTGACATAGGCATACAGTATTTCGACAAAAGGAATTCTCCTAACAGGAGTCGAACCCAAGACCTTCCGATTACTAGCTCGGGTGCTCTACATATTACTGAGCTACAGGAGACTCGTTGGAGCTAAGGTCATTAAACTAGTTCATGTGACAAACATCCTGTATACTGCTAGGATTTTAATGTTGATGTGTGGAATATGCGCAGTGAAATAAATGGTACAATGTTTGTTTGCAGGCTAATGAGGACATTGATCCATCACTGAGGAATGTTAACTTTAACATATCACATCAGGTATTGTCCTTTTTATGATTTTTAAAAGTAGTCTGCTAACTGAAATGAATGACACTTTTATCAATGGCTCATTTTCTTTAAATTACTTATATTAATACACGTATATCTCCAACCAATAATATTTGTTTTAGGGAGACTTCACAGTTTTAGCTGCAGAGCCTCTAAGAACAGGTTTGATACCCTTTCTCGAGAGAATATTTGTATCTTAAATTACTGTCAATACTACTTTTAATGATGAAATTATTTCACTACAATAATTTTGGTTCACTTCAAATAGATATTTTCAATTACTCTGTTGCCACATCCTTCGCAGCTATGTTCTCCTTAGCTCTAAATTCCCGTTTCTCTTCCTTCCTACAAAAGGATTAGTCATTTGTTTCTGGTTCTAATCCCCAGCCTCCTCAACTATGGTCATGTTCAATTGACAGTATTCTGGAATAAGAATAAGCAGAATAGCCGATAGATTTCTCTTAAGTTTGTAGGTAAATTTGGGAAGATGCATCTACAAAAGTTCAGTGATACACAATAATACAAAATATTTAAGAGCCATTTTGTATTCCAGTAACTCCAAAAACCTCTCATGAGGGAATTCTAGTAGTCATTGTTAGGTACTGTATTCCCTATACCAGAATACAGTGAATCAGACACACCCTATATATCACCTTACAGTTAGTTGCTGTAGTATGGAAGTATAGTTCCCAGAATCAAAATTTTTCACGGTGACTGTGTATTAAGTGAGTTCACGGTGGCCATATTGGAGGAGTGAAACAATAGAATGATTTTCCTTTCAAGGGAAATGAATAATTTATTGTTTGGCTCCTCCAACATGGCTGCAAGGAACACATTCTGTTTCATCTCTGATTCAAGAGTTGTTTGTGGGTCAAAACAGAATTCGTTAATACGACTAATGATGTAACAATTTTATTAAGTAATGAAATTCTCAGTGATAGTATATACATGAAGCTAATTATCTGTGTTGCTTGTTTGAACAATCCTAGTTTGTTAAAAATTGTTCTAAATAACAAAAATCACATTTGAACAAGAAACATAGAGTGATAATAGTGGTGAAGGGTATTATTTTCTTATGCCATCATTTGTTTTATTTCCAGTTGGTGTTGACGTAATGAAAACTACATACCCAAGTAAGATTCTACTTCATTAGTGTTATCAAAACTTTCAGTTTACAAACCCTTTCTACTGACAAAGAACTGTTGATTAACTGCATATAATGGTACTCCTCACAGGTTCATCAACTGTACCTGCCTTTTTCCACACCATGCGCAAACAGTTCACTGCATTTGAGTGGCAAACAATTAAATCTCAAGCATCTGAATGGAAACAACTTGAAATGTTCTACAGACACTGGGTATGTCACTTTATGAACAGATACATGTTTATTATTAAATCATGAAAGACGATGAGATCTTTGCTTGAAAACAAATAATCTTTCATTAAAACTCTCAACGCAGAAGTCCAAGATCAAACTGGTGTTAAGTATTGGATCTGGAAAAGTTACCAAAAAAAAACCATCAAACTTTTATTCAATTTTTGTAGAGTATCAAGATTATTTTGCTGCCTGGGTATATTTTTCAGCCTACGGTGCTCAGGTCGCATACGTACGTCTTGGGGTCATCTTTTCCCTATTTCACATTTTTCTACAGATGACTGTCCCCTCCTCCTCCCATCCTTTCTTTTTCTTCTTTCCATCCTTTATCGTAAGTTTTCCTTCCTCTCCCTGATTCTATCTTTGAATTTGTTTTGCCCATCTTTACTTACTAAAATGACTTTTTGGGGAAGGGGATTCAGAAAATTGAAGAGTGACTCCTGCCTTCTGGACCAATATACCAATCTTTGGATCCTATTGTTTGGATTCTATCAAAAACTTCTATCTCGGACAGCATTGTAGTGTCAGAACACTGGAAATGCTTGTGCAGTTGTAATTTCAGATTTTAGTCTGTGCTTGCATTACTAAATCAATTGATTTTAACTCAGACTAATAGTAGTGACTAATATGTGTTTCTTTTCCAGTGTCTGAAGGAGAGTTATGTGAAGGCTACAGGGACTGGTATAGGGCATGATCTGCAGGCTGTTGAATTCAAGATAAATACCAAGGAAACATCTCCCCAGGTCGGTTATATAATAATAATAATAATAATAATAATAATAATAATAATAATAATAATAATAATAATAATAATAGTAATAATAATAATAATAATAATAATAATAATAGTAATAATAATAATAATAATAATAATAATAATGATAATGATAATGATAATGATAATGATAATGATAATAATAATAATAAAATTCATCTTTTAAGAGGAGGCCTCCATCATTAAAAAGTGGTTTTCAGGGGGGTCCTCCAAAATAAAAAAAATTAAAACAAGCAACATAAAAAATCCCCCAGAATAATGTAATTATAAAAATAGGTAACAATAAAAATTAGGATCTACGAAAAAAATATACACAACTAACCTAAAACAAATCACATAAAAACTTTTTTAGATTCCTTTTAAAAATCGCGTTAGGCATACAGTAGGTCACAGGGCTGCAAATAACTAACAGGCAAGCGCCGGTCATGTTGTCCGGTCAAACATGTTTTTGCTCGGACACCACCCGTTTTTGGCCGGTCAAATTTTAACAGTCGTAACTCTTGCGATAGTGAACCCAAATTGCACAGTAATCCTTTTATAACTAAAAAACAACTGAATCCACGTCGGTTTGGCAATAAAAATTACAAGTTAATAGTTTTACTACTTTTTACTGCAGAAGCAGCCTCGCATTCAGTATGTGGAACGGTTACACAAGATACAACCGCAATTGTCCGTTTTGCTTTACATCTCTGAACGAGTCGGTAAAGGACCGGACAAGATGTCCGGCAATCTAAGGATTTGTCCGGTCAATACCCAATTTTGACCGGACATTGTCCATTGACCGGCCGTTATTTGCAGCCCTGGGTCTTTTTAATTCGTTAGGCAGGAAGGTCCAATCATTCAAAGCTCTAAAGTATGTAGCACGTCTTCCCCATTCCCTTCCGTTGTCATTCCGGTTATGAGAATAAATACCACCATTGTGATTGATTTTAAGGCTTTACGGGAAGGGGACTTGTTGCTACTAGCCTGCTCCTGCTCCCCTCCCCCTCCCCCCAAGAAAGTAATGACTCCCATTGTTTGAGGAGATACATACCCTTTGGAATGTTGGTAGTGAGTGGAGTGCAGACCAGAACTTAGGACCGTAACTCTATTTCCGAATCTAAACCCTAAATTGGTTTCTCCTTTTTAGGCCAAACTTCACAGCCCTTACTTTAGGGTAACATTACTGTGCTGTAGGTTAATACTACTCCCCCAAAACAGCTGAACACAAACCCAAAGAAATGACCTTTGTTACTCACAGAATGTGGCCAGGAATGGATCCACGAAATGCAGAAACGGTGCCATATATAGTACAGTTGATATTTCCTGCACTGAAAATTGAACTAATTACTTGAAGAAAAATATGTCTCAAGTTCCCCAGAAAGGCGTTTAGGCATCCAAACGGCACCCACTTTTTGAGTGCCTTACCTTTTAAAAATTTTACAGGTCACATGCATTTTGAAATGCATAATTTTCAGTTTCTGGCTGAGAACTTAGTAACTGATACCCTGCGAGCAGAGGCCCTTCGATCTTCCTTGATAAGTCAGGAAGAGTCTTCCCGACTTATCTTGGAAGATCGAAGGGCCTCTGCTCGCTGCTCGCAGGGTAAGTAACTGAAAGAAAAGTGCTAATTTGATTGATTGAAAAAAATACAACACAAAAGGGCTCCCCTTCTAAAACTGCCCATAGAGTATACAATGCCGTGGAAGTTGTCATATTTTCAGTTTTACTCAGAAACTGAAGTCGTTTCGCTCTGAAAATAGGGGATGTATTTACTAAATGATGTTCATGGTTCTTCCATGTTAGGCTGTTACGTGTGACACGGAGTTTTTCCTTAATGAAATGGAGATGGACGGATGGCGGTTTGAAGAGACCACACTTGATGACTTGGTAATAGAATAAAAACAATACAATTGTATTGCCATTTTAGTGCATTGTTAAAGTTGTGCTTAACTTAATGAAGGATAGCACAGCGTTAGTAGCTCAAAACGGCTGACACTTGTCTCCGTTTTTCATGGTGTGAAGCCACTAGGAGTATTGCTTAGAACTCTCCCTGAATGTCCATTACTAGTCCATAGGATCTCAGGATTGCCTCCAACAAAATGTTAGCAGGATTTCTCTTATGCTTTGGCGGTACCCATCCATTTATAGCATTAGGTGAAGAGAAACAAAGTGGATCAAAGTTTCTTGCGTAAGGAAGTAAAGCGACGTTGAAGACCCACATTTGATCATCGAAATTCCTTTGCGATTTCTACTTGGCCTATGGCCACTACGCCGGCGCACTAACGGTCCGATTACGGGGTGAATTGCAGCGATCAGAGCTAAAATTTCGACCCAGTGTGGGTAATGCATGAGCTTTGTTTACAGTTACATGGAGAATTGCAGCCCGTTGTGGCAACGTTGAATTGCATAACCCACAATAAAGATTCGCCTAAGATGAAACTCTGTCATTGAGATTTTGCGCGCCTGAGTTCGCTTTTTTGCCCTGCACTTAATTTGTAGGATAAAAGTTCCAGCCCGGGTGGAAACGTTCTCTCCGAAGTAGTTCCAAACTCTTTTTCAAAGGCCGGGATTTGTTCACAAAGGCGGATTTAAATCTTACATAAAATTAGACCTTTACATTTGTACCACCCGCCATATATGCTCGTATTTCGAAGAAAAAACACATTAAAAGTTTCAACTAGTTTCGAATCTGTCATGGCATGAAGAATTGCTCACATCCATACCAATATACCCAGTTCTGCCTGTAAAACCCACAGCACTTATTGCGACAAGTAAGCTCTTGCATCGCTCCATTCACATTTCTTCTTTCCTTTCCCGTTCATATTTAGCATCAAGTTGCCGTCGCTCTTGGTCCTCCGCTGAAAAGTAACGGCGAAAAAAGGTATAATATCTACACTACTTCTCTATTAATTTAATTATATTTTCGTGAGCATTGCGCTGATTATCAAGGCTGTACTCCTATCATGCAATTTTCAGTCTATTTAATTATCGAACCATAATCCCTAGTGATACCATGAATTGTTTTCCTCCTAATTGTTCACTGAAAACTTACAGAGAGAGGTGTAAGTCACTAAAAGCGCGGCTCCAGACCCTTTGGAAACTTCTGTTCTTAGACTGCGTGGGTCCTTACAGTGAACCAACTGACGCAAAAATATGAACTGTTTTATACTTAACTTTTTTCATATTTTTACTTTATTTGAATGTTTTCGCAGTTCACGTAAACCAAACTTCACGGAGCTCCAGTTTACTGACATAGTTTCATCAGCCATACCTCTTTCCCCCGCAGTTGAATCAGATTGGACTGCGTTTGAATCAAAGAGAGAGAAGATTCATTGAGAGACCGCGTTGAAACAACAACACCACATTAAATAGCCGCTACCTTGGTCAACAAAAAAGAAAGTAATCTATTAAAAAACTGCAGTGAAGAAACTTTCCTCGGGCTTTGTAATCAGAAAGATCAATTGTCGGAGAGGAGAAATGATTATTTTAAGTTAAGGACCAAGTTGGAGTATATTTTCGCTAATTCAGGGACGCTTAACGCCAATCAAGGAGGGGAAATATAATGACTTTGGTAATCTTTGGCAAGTGATTATTGCACAAGTCAAAGTATTCGTGGAGCCGAGCATTCAGCCAACAGATATCTGAAGGTTTAAAACCCGCCTTGCAGGCGCAGACCATGCATTTGACCATTTGAAGCGAGCATACGGAGAGGGACTTCAACCTGGGTCCTGGGACAATTCCAGCGCCATAACTACACGGCCACATTACCACTTCTGTCCATTTGGAAACTATGTTGGGATAATTATGATACCCGTGCAATGCAAAGGAGAATAAAGATCAAATGATCAGAGATAGAAATAAAAGTTGTGGTGACCATGTTGGACTAGAATTTCTCTCATAATTTCAATTTCCATCACGATTCGCCACCTTATTAACCGTTACTGTGGTAACTTAGATTTCAAGTTAGTATTTTCGTCCTTCAAGATCGGCAATATATTTGGCGTAAAAGACCCTATCCCAAGCGGGCTCCGTTCGTGTGTTGTATACAAATTTTTGTGTGCGGGCTGTAATGCTTGTTACGTCAGCGAAACCACAAGGCATTCTTCCACACGCGTACGTGAGCACTTAGTCACTGATGCATGGGGCCTCTCATGCACGTATTCAAACACTTGTAAGATTCTAAACAATGCCATGGTTTATGTTCACCTAATTGTTTTAATATTTTAGATCATGCTTCCACCAATTTTCAGCTCAAGATAAAAGAAGCTATTCAAATCCAATGGGAACAACCTATTTTAAACCAATAGTTGTACGATGTAAATCTAAAACTCTCTTTACTGTCACACATTGTCACATATACTTTAATCATTCTGTTACAGTCTTTTCTCATTAGCATTTCTATGTACCTATTATAAATTCAACTTTGTACTTCACGATTTAAAACTGAAGATGACAGAAGAGATGTCGAAACATGCATAAAAATCAAAACTGTTGTCGTTTTTCTTAAACTTTTAACTCAGTATTTGAATTTAAGAGGAGAGCATGTGGAATACGTTTTTTAAATGCAGCTAAAACAAGGCATAGATTAGTCTCCCTCTCTCGCCCCGCCCTTTCTCAAGTCCTATGGTTTTCTGAGATGCACAGCAAACCAATACAAAACCTGATTACGGTGGTTGGCGTTCTACTTACGGGAGAGGGGAGGGGGAGCGAGAGATGGCGGGAAAGTCACGTCACTTGTGTTTACACAAGTGCATGTGTTGCGGAGGACACGAGGAAGTGTGTGGTAGGAACAATTCTCTTGCAGCCGGCTAAAACAACTGCTTTGTTGGCACCTTTTTACTCATCTTGTTAAGACGGGAAACTGAAAGCTCACACCAGCCAGTTTGAATTTCGTGCCTCGAAATGATGACGAAAAAAAACATCCGTCCATTAAATTTTTATACGTTTCGCGTGAACATACGTGAAGGGAACGAGAAGAGAAAAGAAGACGAAAGCAGCCAAAATTGCTTCTAAAAGAAAACTAAGTGTATTATAGTTTTGAAATTCATGTTCCATGGGAAGTAAATGTCTGAGGTATGTCTAGCAGTCTTGGTATCTTGATTCTTGTCCAACTTGTTCACGACCAACCTTGGTTTTTGTATGAGTAAAGACGTGACCGTCGCGAGCCACCATGTAAACAATATCAAATGCGGGCATAACTAGGAAGCATCATGCAAAGTTTTTATTTTTGAAACATTTGTTGTCGACAACTGCTCTGAAGAACTGCGGAAATGCGGCGGTAAATGCTTTTACTAATCAAAAACTCAGCTTACCCCTCAGTTTGGATACCATTCCGGCGAGTCAGGGCCAAATTTTCAGTGCAGTATCAAGTACTGAATTTAACTCATGTTTAGAAAGCTGGCAAAAGTTAGCAAATTACTTTTAGGAAGGCTCAAACAAATTTTTCAACGGCTTCACAGACTTAAAAGTTAGATGGCAGGTCTTTCCCCTGAAAGGCGAAAGCGCCTTTGAGAAACCGTCGTCGCACGTCGAATACAGGTTTTGTTGTTGTTGTTGTTTTTTTTCTTTAATACTATTTAAGTTACTCGTGGAAGGATTTTTGACCCAGTGGCTTGAACTTCCTCAATCACTGCTAACTCTTTCGATTCGTGAAGGAACTCCAAGATGACCTGAGCCGCTACGTGACTCAATGTAGTACCCGGATGACGCGCGCGTGCGTCTTCCCGGTCATCTCAACAGGTGGGGACGAGGATATAATCGGCCCGAAAGCCGATGGATTATGTGCTTATTGTTCATTGGCTTACAGGAATTAGACCAAAATTGCCACTAAAATTCGCGGGTAAAATTTTCCAGATGCCGGAGATATCGATACCAAAAGAATAGCTTCATCGGTCAAACTTTAAACAATGATCAGCAACAAATCTTCACTGGGTAAGCGTGGGGTACTTCACTCTTTGTCAAAAATTAGATCGCATTGGATAATGAAATTATAGGGTTTTGATTGGCTTAGCGCCTATGGGATATCGGCCATTATGTCATACCCGAGAAATAGCGGCCATAAAATCGTTTTCCGGTCGAGTCTTGCCAAATGAAATCAGCAATATCTAACAATATTTCTTGGTTGTTTTCAATAAAATGATTATTCCATTCGCGCTTGTTGGATATGGGATGGTTAAAGCTCACTCGGGCGCTACGCGCCTCGCTAGTATCTATCATCTCATATCCAACGCGCGCTCGGGGAATCAACATACGACATGCCAGAGACGGAACACCTTGAAGGGCCGTAACGTTTAATGTTTTGCGGAGATTTCGAGTACGATCTCAAAACGCCCGACTGTCCGAAACTACTGGTGATTTTCGCTGCGCTTTTAGAGCGGTTTTCGTTCAATCGTCGTGCGGACCAAGACCGTGCAAACGTAATCACTTTGGCCAATCACAGCAGGCGCAACTGGCAGCGCAATGAACCAATTAAAACTCGAGGCAAATGCATGAATCCGGCGCCAAGCGCGGGAAAACGCGTGCGGGCAAGTTACCATTGGTTTGGTTTTATTTCTTATTTAGTTGAAAAAGTGGCGTGAATTTTGCTAATCCTGAATAACAGAACATAGTAACAAAACCAAAGAAAACGCGAATTACTATCGACACTCAATGGTGAAAAACCGCTCGCTCCTTAAATAGATTTGATTGCGATTTTTTTTCGCGATAAGAGCAGAACTCACGACTCACACGTCAAAGATCCTTTTAAGGAAATAACAAAACAGCTTTTCGCCAACAAAATCTCACCCAAATACGACCTATGTAACAGCTCTTGGCATTTCCTTTCTTTCAGTTTAATTTTCGTGGTCAGTTAACATCTACGCGAAAGTAACGAAATAAAACTGAAACCCGTGTAATAAAATACTGAAGATAAGATAAAATTTAGTTTCCCCTGGAAAATTCGGGAGCACTCAAATGTTCATTTCGGTTGGATGGAGGGGGGGGGGGGGCACTTCTAGCTGCTGGAAATTACTGCTCATTATAATTGCCTCGGAAATTCGGATGTTATAGTTGTAAAGAAAATCTAAGAAGTTTTTCGGCAAAGTAACAGCTCAAAATTTCGTAACACTCGAATGCTAGAGTATCGGAAGGGCAAATACGCATTTCAAAAGTAAACAAAACAATCTGGGCACAGGAGGCAACATTTTAACCTCACTCGGACTGGACGCCTCTAGGTGATTATTCCCCAACACTGGCCTACAACAAATAACTAAAGTTTTGTCCCATTTCAAGTCAGAAAAAGGGCAAAATTCTTAAGGTATGAACTAAGTATGAAAGGACGTAAAATAATTCACATATTTTGGGCTGAAGTAAAAGCCAAAAATTCCATGCTTCAGCGGCTAGCGAAAATACCGGATGCCTTTTTTTCCAGCCCCGTGACCACACACCCTCGTCCAAAATTCCGAGGGTACGCATGCCCCATATACGTCTATTAACAATAAAAAATGAACGTTTCGCAAGAGCTCTTATTCTGTTTGCGTTTTCGGTTTAAGCTAAAAAGGAAACATTAGATTTGCAAGTATAGTAGAAGGCTCTTGAAATCGAGTCACATTTGACTGAATTAACGTAAGTCGGAGCGTGTCATTAACTCAATAATTAATTACGTTTGACATTTCCTCACTTATATTCCGCTGGCACTTAAATTTGCATTTCATTCGCTCTGACAAAGCTCGCAACGTCAGCACTCGAATCCTGATATTTGACACGATTTCACTTTTGTGAATTTAATAAAACTAAAAACAAACAAACAAGTAATGCTATACGTGTATCATGACAATGTAATGACGAAAAGTGAAAAAGATCATACGTGTTGATAAATTTAAAAGAAGGTCAAAAAGTAACTTCTATGCCGAGTCAATTCCAGACTCTTCTTCCCATTATCTCTGCAACAGAATTAGTTGATTTACTGAAAACGTACTCAGAACTGAAGTGGCAAAGCAATTAATTCAGTCATTTTCACTGACGCACTTATGGTACTTGACCGTTTCGAGAGTCATCTCGAAGCGTCTGTAAATTTTCGATTCATTATGCATTTGGGTCTACTGTCATCGTGTTTTCGCATTTTTGACATTTTTCTTCACTTACGACTGATCGAGAACGACGTGCTCTTTGAGCATTACTTAGTTATTGTATGTTTTTCTATGTTTTATTACGTAAAGGAAACGGAAGTGGGTACTATAATTATTTGACAAATTGTGCACAACAAATGCGACTTTTAAAATAACCTGTTCGCCCGTGGCTAATGACGGGATGCGTGGGGTGGTTCACGGCCGTGGTGAAATAAAAGATCTTCGGCCTTGTGACATTCTAAAGTTCCAGCTGATCTGTGACAAACTTCAGTTCCACTGAAGAATTGAGCGCGCAAGGATTACGTCGCGACGAATACGCGGAAGCTTTAGAAAGGTATGATTTCCAACTGCGACTCGGCGTGTTACCATGACTATATTTTTATATATTTAGCTGTGTTTTTTGGGAGGTACCTGAAGATCAGATCTTGGTCAATTTGTCACCATCGTCGAAATCTGAAATCAGCGAATCCAATTCATCGTTTTGACACCGGAAGTTTGCGCAATGCTAAAGGAAACCACTTTGTTCATGTTACCTTTTAAGACAAGACATTCACAGAGGCTGGCAGTTGATCGACGTATATACCACATTTCGTCACCATTTTGTTAGTCATGACTGCACGTCGTTGGCAAACCAAAGGTTAGCCAAGAGGCGACAGGTTATTTAGAAACGAGATGATACAAGACCATCAAAATATTCAGAAATTGCTTCTACTTTTACCTATTTGAAGACTTTTAGCCTGCGTTGATCGTCTTGATCATTTCAAAACCATTAACTTATGTTTTTGTTTCGCTTGGTGGACCCTTAGTGAACCATAACAGTGCACCACACGACAAATGAGATTCTAAAATTGCGCCTGATAGCAGGTTGAAAAAATCTGCCAGACCAACAATACCATACTGCTATTCACTTCCTTATGCAATCTTTTTGTCAATTGTCAGTACCCAATGGATTTCCTATTCTCGCGGTAGTCGAAGTTGAATGTATGAATCCTAAGTGATCAGTGTCTTGATGACTTTCTGGCTTTCGATTGCTAACCTGCTTCCAGCGAGCTAGTTTGATACCGAAAATAATTTGAGAGGAAGAAATAGACCGATTAAAGGTTCGCAGACGCTCTTTTGGCGCGTCACGCAGTCTTTGGGAGAGATTTTGTGACCAGCCCAAAGAGCAAAGATATTCTGACCTATACCACGAATTACATAATGAGAATGGGTATTGATGTCTTATTGGGATTTTGTGAAAACAAATACTAAGCAAATATTTTTGGAATGACAGTTGTTATTCTAAACACTTGACATAAAAAAAAAACAATAGGTTAGTATAAAGCGGTATTAAAATTAATCTTAATGTTATTTACGAACCGAATGATTCCACAAGGGAAAGTATTGACAAAGATTGACCTCGATTTAGCGGTTTAGGCACAATGTCATAGGATAAAGGAAGTGTCGACAGTTAAACAATTGAATGAATGTGTTGATTGCTATGTGGCCAAGACAACTAATTAGCAAGCAGTATTGTGGGACCTACGCAAATTATTGCGTCACTTCAAAACAGATTATTCATTGTCCTGCTGTTGTTTTGTTGTTTTTATAAATAAAGATACCCGTATTTTGGTTAATCATAAGCTTAAGCTTATAGCGTGCGACATTGTGCATGTTTAATTTGCCGGTGTAAAATTTCTCTCTTGCCGACAAAAATGTGCTAGATGCAACAACATAAAGAACTATCACTGATCTTTACGGAATTTATCCTTGTCCTTTAATAACACCGGTAGTTCTGTCATCCTACAGAGAGGAAGAAATTCATTCACAAGTTGGTATGGCGGATAACAAGGATCTGAGTTTCTATGCTGCAGCCCCCCTCGTATGTCTTCTAGTCGGCTTGTGGTTTGTAATCAAACGTATCTACAAGGATCAGGTTTTGCAAAGCGTTCACGACAAGTACGTCCTTTTAACCGGCTGCGATTCCGGATTCGGTAGAGAAACAGCTCTGCGTCTTGACAGCTTGGGATTCAATGTGTTTGCGACGTGTTTAACGAGTAAAGGCCGAGATGATTTGACCGCTGCGTGCAGCAGGCGTCTTCGAACAATCCACTTGGATGTCACAGATTCACAACAGATCAGAGAAGCTTACAAGTCTGTGGCGCAGGCCTTACCAACAAATACAGGTATAGTTTTCATTCATTTCTGTGAACTATAGCAGGGCTATTTAAATAGAAAATGAAAGTATTTATAGATCGATACCGATCAAATATCTCCTATAAAATGAACTTGAATTAAAGTGTCATACAAGTGGTTCATTTTGTGTGATACTGGTAAATATCGTGTCTAAAAGGACTTTATACATGACGTGTCCAGAAGAGCTTTTACACATGTCTGTGTGTTTATTCCGAGAACAATGATTGCGCGATAAACATTGCTTTAGTAAAAGATCAACAAATAAATACTAAATAGGATAAATAAGCGTTACATGCCAAGCTGATTGTCCAATTTAAATTAATATGGACAATCTATATAGCTTGTCTTTTCAACTGGAAAACAAATTATGTTGCTTCGATTTCTCCTAAATAGCGCAACTGTAAACTTCCCCGTAACCAAATGCTCGGTATGAGGTATTTTTGCGGCATCAAAATAATTAACACAGGTAGTTATGCTGACATTTTCTGTCATTTATTATCAATTGTACAATGAATATTTCCGCTCGGAATGGTGACTTCTCATTTGACATTTATTTTTGATCCTCATGAAAAGAAAAAAGAATGGGCCGCTATGGTAAGACGGAAAGAACTTTGAAATGACAACCTTTTTACAAAACGCATTTTCGCAGAAATACCGGTAGATTTAGTGCCAGGATGTTTCACTATCTCTGGAATTTTGATGCCTATCGAGGCAGCACGAGTAAGAAACATCAGTTTTACCGTTCGTTTTACTTCAGGCAAGTGTTCAAGAAGAAAAAGAAAAAAACAATGATCGGCAAAAAAAGTTGTGTTTCACTGCTCAAATTATTGCACAAAGCATAATCATTATGCTCTGAATATACTTTGAGCACTCGATTGGTTTGTGTGATTATGCCTCCCAAAAGGGAGGTTCGCGCGTGCATTTTTCCTCTATTATTAGCAAGTGAACCGCCTATCTTTTAGAGGCGCTGGTCACTTTTTCACAATAGAGAGAATGTACAAGGGCGAAGCTCAATTAACTACAAGGGAGCTTATTAAACGTTTCTCTAGTGCTCGCAAAACGAAAATTCCGCGATTTCCTTTACGTTTAAAGAGGGGTGCTACACAAAGAAGATTACCATAATCCTATTTGAGTGAAGCTTTTCGGAACAATTATCGCTTTTTTTACCACATTTTATTTCCGGTTGAAAAGTTGACGCACTGTGGTTTTCATGTTTTAAAAAATCTGATTACCCCTCTCCGTGTTAGCAGGACAAACTTAGAACACGATCATTTTCTTTTCCTGCTTCCCGTGGGAAAGCGTTGTAACGTGAAATGAAATTAAAGGCGAATTTAATCGGCTTATAGAAACCTTATAGCGAGGTGAGCACCTCACTGATCGAGGTCGTTCAATCCATCGCTTGGGACAAGAGAAATTAAGGGGCTTAGGATCATTGAGCTGACCCCATTTTTTTTTTTTTTTTTTTTGGAGGAACAATTTTCGCACGTGTGTAAACTGCCTGTATGGTTTTGTATTCGATGTTTCCGGGGAAAATGCGGCTAAGTAAAAACAAACAAACAAACAAACAAACAAAAGTTTGAGAGTAACACACAGTAGTGGAATCAGTCGCCTTCGTCTCGTATATTCATCAGTTTTGATGCTTTATTTATTTATTTATTTATTTATTTATTTATTTATTTATTCACTCATTCATGCATTCATTCACTCATCCGTTCATTGAATATATCAAGCAAACAGCCAATTATTATAATTATTATTTTTAGTATGGGTAGCATTACGTACATATTACTGTAAAGTTTATCCAAGAAGAAAGGACGCCGGGAAAGTGATCATAGAATGCGATGGTTCTTTATTTTCCTGAAATGAACGACTCAACTGCCAAAAGCAATAATTCGGATAGAAAGATACGAGAGAGTAAACGTACGCAGGACCATGTTAATAGCAGTTTTTATAACTGAAATGGTCATCCCGCATAAATATGTTTTTATTATTATTATTATTATTATTATTATTATTATTATTATTATTATTATTATTATTATTATTATTATTACTACCTTCCCAAAGAGCACCCCCTTATTAATATTTAATTGTAGGAATGCGGGTTCCACATTTATTCACGCGATTTTATTGAGATAGATATGCTTATGTTATTTTGTCTATTAAATTTTTCTTTCTCAAAAAAGTCACGAACTAATTCACGTGGTAAAACTAATTCAGTGGAAGTTCCAACCCATTGTGCGTTATATCTTTTATCTAGCGAAAGTAGCTGCCATCAACTTAGGCTCAACTTTATGGTTCTATGATTGGATACACAAAGAACGTTGAATAAAACTGCGTGACCGTTGTTTCTGTGTAGGTCTGTGGGGTCTGATTAACAATGCTGGCATCGCAAAGGTTGGTCCAATCGAGTGGCAGACAATGGAAGACTATAAACTGGTGGCAGATGTAAACCTGTGGGGTTTGATTGAAGTCACGAAGGTGTTCTTACCACTGATCAAGAAAGAACGCGGGCGCATTGTAAATATCGCTAGCATAGGAGGTGAGTAAATAAACCCACTCTCTACTCTATCCACACCCACCCCTCCCTCATTATTCCCTCGTTTCATTCTTCCCTGGAGGTGCTGTAACACGAGGCAGCTTTTCAAGCAACTCGGCAACGCATACGGGAAAAAGATGGTGACTGTGTGTATGTTTTACTGCAATATCCTGCGAACCTAACACCGCACATAACAAGCCAAATTTTTTTGCGAAATTCGTCCCTGTACTAACAACAGTGTGTATGCTTAAGGTCAGTGGAGGTCTTAGAACTTATCTGTGCGTTTTTATGAGAGTTTTCAGGGTCGTCGTCCGCGAAGAAATATGCGTAAATGTACCAGTCATCGTCTTTATTGGTACGGTGGATGGCGCGTGTAACACATCCACTCTTTTCAACTTGTCTTGAAACCTAAATTAGCTTTGAGTTGAAGGACAACTGTTACTAGTATATACCAACCCAGGTGATAATGTTATTTGCACGTTCTGATTGGCTAGTCAAACTCCAGACGTCAGTTAACAACTATTCCACGAGCGCGCGTTGGATATGAGATGATTGCTAGCCAACGAGGGGCGTAGCACCGAGTTGGTTATAATGATCTCATATCCAACAAGCGTGGTCAGTAAGATCTGATTTCATGTTTCAAGAAAGACAAGAAGACGATTTAATGGCCGGTATTTCTTGGGCATGACACAATGGCTGATATCCCTTGGGCGCCAAGCCAATAAAGTCTCTGGAATTGCATTATCCGATGATCCTTTCTTTAAATAACATTTGCTGTTTATCTTCTTGTAATTCGGCCAATAATTCTTTATCTCGACCTCTAGCTCTTTTCAATTTATATTAATGACTGTATGTTCTTGTAGTTCAAAAGGCGGTCTGTCTCTACGAAAGCTCATAAGATAAATCTCAGTTTATCCACATATATAGTCTGTTTTCGATCGTTTTTGCTTGAAAGCGCGGATTTTTAAAGCCTCAAGCTTTCACCCACACGTACATGCGTTTTATTATTTTGTTTTGCTGTCTACAACTAAATGATTGAAACCATTCGAACTACTTTCTAATGAATTCAATCAATAATGTTCTGTCAATATAAAACCTACATTTTTATTCTTTTTACCTTCACCATCAATCTGATCGAGTTTAAACGACGCTTTGAAAAATCTCTGTTTTCGGAAGGTTTCAATCAGTTTCTTTCGAATACGTGTGAACGGAAAGTCTGATCTCTGTTATCAAATAAAAACGATCAAAAACGAGTACGTGTGAACAGGACCTCAATGAGTCACAATCTTCCTGATTCTTTTTTTGTAGGTCGAGCGTCGTTGCCGCACGCCTCAGCTTATTCCATCTCCAAATTTGGAGTAGAAGCATTCTCAGACGCTCTCCGCCGTGAGCTGAGCCCGAGCGGCGTGAAGGTCAGCGTTATAGAGCCAGGCTTTTTCCGGACAAACATCACAAATAAAGACAACCTGCGGGGGCAGTGGAAGGAGCTCTGGGACGAGCTCGACGACAGCTTGAAGGACGAGTATGGGCCTGACTTTTATCAGACAAGTAAGGATAGTGATTCGTTGATGGCTGCTTTTTAATTGTTTCCTCTTCTGGAGTGAGTGCTTGAGAACGTTAATGTGGTTCCAGCTTTTCAGCCTGCTGATAAATCCCAAAGTGGACTTTAAATCCCCCGAGGTGCTTATTGTCAGTACTCAAGAACGGGGAACGTGGGGGGGGGGGGGGGGGTGGGGGTTGGAGGAGGGAATAGAAATGGGGCTTACTAGATAGGAGAGGCACATTTCAAATCACGAGTTTTTAAGAAAAAATGAAATAACTTTTCCCAAATCGTAGGGTTGTTTATCGCAAATAAAATGTTAGTTTTACCTTTGCACAAATAATACTTTTGCACGTTGAAAATCACGGTTGAAGTCTTTCCCCACCTCTACATGAGGATCTTATTGATACTGGGGAAGGGGAAGCACCACTAGCTGTAGACTACTGACGAGTTCATGGTGTCCTATTTTTCCTTGGAATAGTAAACCGAGGGGCAAGTTCCCGCGCGCTCGGGTGTTCTGCTCGCTTTACTATCCCTTAGTAAATGAGGTAAAAACGAAGTGAAAAAGAATTGCTGATACATATTTTTGTAAGCGCTAGAGACTATTGTATTTTTGCGCATTCAAAGTTACGGGCGGTATTGTATTGGTGGCGGTTTTAGAGGTCGACGGTTGGCAAAATTCGCCGGGGTTTCTCTAAGTCTTTTCGTATAAATGAATACCAAACAATGCCAATTTTAAGTGAACCTAAAAATGCTCTTGGTAACCTTATTAAGCCTGCATCCTGCATCCCATCTTAGTCGGGATTTAGCAATACTCCTAGTTGCTTCATTCTAAAACGATGGCACCAATTAATTTAACATTTAATTTATTAAACTGGTTCCCTATACTGATACCTTTTTTTCCCTAGGCGTAAAAAACATGTTGAAGGGCATGGTGGACACATGTGCCTCTCCCCACCTATATAAGGTAGTGGATTCCATCGCTCACGCCTTGACGTCACAGTATCCCCAAACAAGGTACGTGATTGGCTGGGACGCAAATCTGCTTTGGATCTGGGTGTCCAGGCTCCCGGCCGGTGTTGGTGACGCCTTGCTGAATATGCTGGGTGAAAAGGCTGAACCCTCTCATTGCGCACGTGCCTCCATGGAACGAGTCGAAACCTTAAAAAAGCTGAATGCCAACAACAATGCCGTGAATGGATTTGTGATACACAAATAATCACTTTTTACAATTTTGTGTATTTGTAAAGTGAGGAGATCCTTCATCTTGCTAAATCAGCAATTAGCATGCTAGTTTTATTCCACACTTTAGAAGTTCACCAATTCCGAAAAAAAAATGTAGTTCCTGATTTTTGCTGGCACCTTATTTTGCAAAATCGATGAAAGCCTTTTTTTTACTAGGCTTTCTTTTCTTTGCAGAAAGTTCTTCCCTTATTTTAGCGTGTAATATTTTTTCCAGTTTATGGAAATAGCGATAGCCGTATAGACTAAGAATTACGGAATTCTTGAAGATAGTATTTTTTATATAAATTATTAACCGCTGGTTTGTACGTATATCTTTGTATATTTCTGAATTTATACAGGGGCACCCAACATTCTATTTGATCTTTCATTCGCAGTTCAAAATATATGTGTTCAAAATATATGTTTCATATATTTACATTTAAGAATATTTAAGAAAAGTACTTTAAATGTCATTTTCCGCTTTCCAAATTTAAATGGCATATTTGTGTACCGTAACACAGTTTGATTTCTGCGCTTTATTACACTCATTTTGAAATCACTAGTGATCCTTGCAATCTGATTGGCTCTCAACAGTGCGATTTATTGCCAAATTGCACCATTTTTTGCCATAAATCGCATCCTTTCTTTAGCCCATCAAAATGGAAATGAAGTAACAAAAATAGAATATTAATATTGACAATGATACTCTGTGATTTCAAAATAGGTGTAATAGAGTGGTAATTGAACTTTGTGTCGTGCAATTTTGGTCTGAAATCATACTTGTGATTTCAAATCAAACTCGCACTGCGCGCTTGTTCGATTTTGAAATCACGCGTATGATTTTAGACCAAATTGCACTCCACTCAGTTCAATTACCATTATTAATTTTTATCGAATTTTCAACTCGCAGAAAAGTTTAGATATCAGATGCATATGCTTCGAATCCACCGTACGACTGAACATTTTACCACAATAGCTTGCGAACCTAACACAATCAATATAAGGCACATAGAAAGGACTCCAGAAAGCCATATTTCTTTGCGAAATTCGTCCTTGTACTAACAACATTGTGTATGCTAGATTTGAAGGTTTTAGAACTTTTTCAGTGCGTTTTTATGAGTGTTTTAGGGTTTTTGTACGCAATAAGAATTATTGGTAAATGCACGCACAAGTCGCCATCTTTTTCGGTACGGTGGAGTTGCTGTTGGCTTTGCGAAATTCTTAGCCGCCCTTATTACACAGTCTTTACGACATTTTCGCCCCTTCGAAAACAAAAGCGAAAAAATTTTCCCATGTTACTTAAGTTTTAGTGACAAAACACCAATTCAAAGAAAACACTAGTTTTTCTTCGCAATTTAATCCTAATTTTCAGATGAAGCGATTTAAGGCTTCTGAACAGATATTTACTGAAATGAGCCGCTGGGTGCCCCTGTTTAACCAGTTTAATCCTTAACAGTGATCAGCATCAAATTTCTCCTTGTAATATCAATGCATATTCAACTTCTGGGGTCATGAGAATTAACGATATGATCACCCAAGGTGAATTTTCTTGACATTTTAATAACTTCTCCCCAGTACTTTTATAAGAGAAGTATGGGGACAACATAGCAGAATTTATTCTTTGATATTAGGGGTTAAAGGTTTAAAAGAAAGACAAGCGGTCGAAACACTCGGCCCATGCTATGTAAAATCCCTGACAGAAATAAGCAACCTCTTCGGAGTCCGTATTTGTAAGGCGGAGAGAATTATTTATATATCTGACCGTTTTGGAGAAGAAAATTGCCGTCTCATCAAACACAATTTTTTACTGAACATATCATGGTGGTACATAATTTAATCCATCCCAAAACGTTTTGATCTGTTGGCCAGTGCATTGTTACTTTATTTGCTAGTTCAGTTAATGTATTAAATAAGTATGTACCTCTGAGAATTGTATTTATTTTATTAAGCTTTAAGAATTTTACACGTAAGGAGTAAATATTTAGCCTTAACAGTCACAAATATTTCTTGTGATGATGAGTGAAGAATGTGTTCTTTCTTTGGAACGATGCTATTGTAATCCACAATTGGATATATTCGTTTAATAAACTACAAACTTTGTTTCAGGTATTGTATTATTGCGTAAAAACATTAAAATATGCATATTTTATTGAATTTCGTCCCTTGAATTTGTTAACATTTCATATTAAGGACGATGCTCCTTATGCTACTGCTCGTACATTCTGCGCATCTTGGGATCGCCCCATTCTCGATCCCAGAGCCGCTCGGCTTTGACTACGTCATACACGCCATACACCCACCCGCCGTCAGTCATGCGCAAAAGGGATGAGCTCTGGAGTCGAGAATGTGGATCGCCCAAGAGGCTCTGACTTTTAAAGGAGTGTGCCTACTATTCAAAGGTTATTTCGGGAAAAGAAGATAGCAAGGTCTTAGCTATTGAAATCGAAAACGAAAATTACTGGTAACCACGTATTTTTCAGAGAGAACTAAGTTTCAATGTGGGAAAAAATGTCATACATTGTTTTCTATTTAACGCTTTTTTGAGAAAAAAATTCCGAGTGCTCCCATTAGGAGTCGAACCTTAGACCTTCCGATTACCAGTTCGGATGTTCTACCACTGAGCTATAGGAGACTCGTGGGAGCTAAGGCCATTAATTGAACTAGGTTCATGGGACAAACATCCCTCATACTGCTAGGATTGGAATGTTTTAGAGTTATTGTTGCTAAATTATCTCTGAAAAATGCGTGGTTACCCCAATTTTCTTTCTGGATTCCAATAGCCATTGCTAAGTTATGCTTTTCCCGCATAGTCATAAACTTCGCAAAAATACCTCAATATTAGCTAGGAGGCACTGTCCTTAAGTGACCCGAAAGCTTACTATGGTAACGTTAAAGTTGCCCCCGCGGTTGAAAACCCTGATAAGGCTTTGACGGGAAACAACTTAGTGCGCGACGAAAACATACAATCTGATACTGGTTTGTACAGTGTTGGCTAGTGGACAAAGGTTTGTTCAATATTTGATGAAAATTGAAGTTTTGTCTGAGCTATTGCCTCAGTCCACTGCTTATGGACGTTTCTTGATCGTTCTCGCAGGGTGCGGTTAAAAAAGCATGTTTGTTTTTACCCCACCCGCCCAGAGGCCAAAACTCCATGACGATTCATTGCCACCTCCCCACAATCTGCATGAAAGAGTTTATTACCGGTACCAGTACTGGCTCCTTTCGGGCGCCTAATCGTGGTTTTCGTTACCACACACTTAACGCTGTAGAGTGGTTTTCAACTGAGAGGCAAAGGAGTTACTGTGGCCAATCACAACAGACGTAAAACGAAGCAACGAACCAATTAGAATATTAGAAGCACATACATAGGCAACCGGCACCAAGCGCGGGAAAACGCGTGCGAGCAACTCACGCGATTGGTTGAAAAAGCGGCGCATATTTGGCCAACCAATCAGAGCCCAGTAAGGCGGTTTTCAGTTGAGTGCCAAAGTAATTTCTCAGGACAATCACAACAGACGTAAACAGCTCAATGTACCGATCAGAATTCGACGCAATACACGTAACCGGTGCTAAGCGCGCGAAAACACGTGCGAGAAATTCACGTGAGAAAATAGCACGAGTTTTGCTAACCAATCACAGAGCGTAGTGATGAAACCAAAGTTAAATCAAAATTAGTTTTTGACACTCAATTGAGAACTTGCGCTACATAAATCAAGATGAGAATGCCATGGAAAAATTGCTTTTACTTTATTGTTTATTTATAAAAGTACAAAACGTTATCGCTATAACTTTAACAAGTAGTAATGTTACATAGAAAAATGTGTTAAATATATAACCCTGGGCCCGGTTGTTCGGAAGCCGATTAACGCTAATCCACGATTAAAAGTTAACCGGGGTTTTCCACTCGCTCATTAAAGATGATTTTAGAGGCTCATCTTAATCTAATGGTAAAGAAAAGTCTAAGGCAAAATTGACGGACAAAAATCTTTTGGATGAATCGTTACGGATTAGTAACTATACTCCAGTCAAGGTCCACGTTAACCCAGGATTAGCTTAATCGGGCTTTGAACAACTGGGCCCTGATAACCTAATAACTTACAGTTACTTTGAAAAAAAGCTATATACACTTACGCCTTATAGACTCTTTTACGCAAAGTTTGGAAACTGGTGCACATATGACTGATTATTATGACACGGGATACAATGTCAAAGGTGCTGCCAAAATTTGAAGAATGAAGTCGTCATGTCCGTTTGCGGTGTAGGTAAAAACTTCATGGAAGGAGAATAGCATTTGAGAAGCTCCGGTTTTGAAATCTGGGGGGAGGGGTAATTACTTGAGAAATTTCATGGGCAAAATTTTTACTTTTGAATTTTTCACATAGTTGTCTGTAAATTTCCCCACAAACTTTGACAAGGTTTTACAGACAAATGTATGGAAACTGAACAACGCGATTACACGCTTTCTAGCCCAAACTCATCTTTTAGATTTCAAGAGAACAACATTTTAACCTTTATCACCTAAATTTTGAAATCTGGGTGGAGGGGGTGATTACTTGAGAAATTTCATGGGCAATTTACTTTTTAATTTTTCACATAGTTGTCCGTAAATTTCCCCCCAGACTTTGACAAGGTTTTACAGACAAATATATGGAAACTGAACAACGCGATTACACGCTTTCTAGCTCAAACACATCTCTTAGATTTCAAGAGAACAACATTTCAACCTTTATCACCTAAATTTCCAATTCATAATCTAGTACTGTAGCACTGTATGTCGTGCCGTGTTAGCCACCCATAACACCGTACAAGCGTCTGTCCTTGAAGTGGAAAAATTACAATGAACGATATTGCCTCCTACTTCAGGCTCAAAAAAGGAAGTTCTCTCGCTTGTCTCGTTTATTTAATATGCAAATCCTACGTTTTTGCGAAACTGGCATTGGTTGAGGTCACACTTGGGCATTTTTTTCAGTTTGCCAAAGTGAGGTAAGGCTTACCATAGGTCACGTCATAATCTGGTACATTTTGAATGTGAATATTATTACTACAACAGTAGAAAAATAATCTTTCATTTTCAGTGCACTGGCCCATTAGACAGCCGCCATTCGTACCTTTCATGACCACATTGAAGCAAGCAAGCAAGCTTGAGTCCCTTAAAAGGTTTTTATGATGAAATTGAATAGAACCTACAGTCATGGACAAAAGTGTTGAGACAATTTACCAAAACTAATGCTTTCGAATTAACAATGGTATTTTGTATTTGAATGAAAACACCTTTTTCATCTGTAGTCACCCCCTTCCCCCAAACAGTGTTGCAGAACGCTTCCTGGATGTTTATTTGTTTCCAACATTGAAAAAGGGGGGAAGGGGAAGCTACCTTTCACTAGGGGAAAGAGGAGAATTTAAACCTAGGGAAAAAGCTTGTTAATTTTTATGTGTCTCAACAACATTTGTCCATGATTGTAGGTTAGATGTACTGTACAAAAGTACAATAATATAAAAACTACCCTTTACTTGTTACAATTTCTTCAACAATTGCTAATTCAGTTTGTAGAAAACAAGGGATGACACCACAGTCTGTGAGCACCTATACAAAGGCTCACGCTTTACCATTCTAGCCCCTCAGAAATCCAAAGCTGTACTGTACGTTATTAACAAACGCCCCGAGCTGTAACGCAGGTTGAGCTGTTTGACGTCACCTTGACACGAAACAGCTGACCAGTGTTGATGCAGGCGCACAACTTGTACAGTTCAGAGGCTGGGGATCCTGATTGTGGCACGGGGAGACGGTCGCCAAAATGGACACCATTCACTGCATCAAAAACAATTTCCTTGGACTGAGGAATGCAGAAAAATATAGCCACATTTAATGCTTAGAAAATATAGTAATTACAGATATTCCCACACAGTTTCTATTCACAATGAGAGGATATGTAGACAACAAATTTCCCAAACAGGGCCAACCTGGTGATAAAATCCACTGAAATTGTAATGAATACGATTTTTAGAATGGAATTCCTGTCTTTTATTTAGCCCAAAAGGCAAGGAAACTAACTGTGCACTCTGGTATGCTTCTTTCCTGATAACTAATTTTTCTGTCTAGAATTGGTTTTTTTTTCATTTTTTTTTTTTTTCATTTTTTTAACAGCTTTATTGACCATTACACATGTTACATACAGCAAATTAAACAGCCAGAAAGAAATGAAATATATGTGCAAAGTGATTTAAAGTGATAAGGTTTAAAGGGCAGGTGCGAACGGCACATGAGGACCCATGCGAGGCACCAAAATCGTTTGTTTGTTTGTTGTGCTGTCAGGCATGTAAGAGTGAGTGAGCGAGTGAGACTGAGTGAGCGAGTGAGGGAGCAATTGGCCGTAAACAAGAAGGTCCACAGCACATGCACAGCACTATCAACATGTACGCAATTCATTCCTATTTTTTTTAATTTGGTCTATGCATTGAAAAGTGAAGAAATCTGATTTAATGTCTGGTGATCTGGTGATATATATTGGGGGTTGGGGGTTCACAGAGACTTAAACCAGTTTGACAAGACTTGTCACAAAGATAGGTAACCTCGCAAGGTATGTTTTCCCCAGAGAAAGTCCCCTACACTGCACAGTCCAACCTTAAATAAATATCATGATGTTAAATTACCAAGCTTGATGAAATGTTCACATCTTGTTGAGCATCAAATTGCAGCATCTTTCCATCAAAATATACACCTTCGTGTCCTTCCACTGAAACTGTTTTCTCAGAGAATACTGTTAAATTCTGGTTCTCATTACTTACAACCTGTAAAAGAATACATTAAAAGTTTTGTAGACTTGACATTAACGGATAAAATCTTGACTGCCAGCGCAGCCACTGAAGGTTTCTGAGCTCACTCCCTTTCTTTTGAAGGAAAGAACAAAAGAAAATTTAAGACCACATCTTACCCGATGAGTCACCATGGATTCTCCATAAACCGTTGAAGCCTTAACAGACTCTGGATTAACATGCCACACACTTCCATTCAAGTTAAGGATGGTCTTCTTTTCATATGGATCAACAAATCTGAAGCCACGTTTGGCCAGAATCTCTGTTTTATCTGTTCCTACATGCACTGGAAAAAATAGTGAAGGTGCGTGTACTTTCTTTGATCATAATAATTATTTACATGTACATAGTGTCCCCTCCCCCTAGGAATTCCCAATGACCTTCCCTGGGGTGGGTATAGATTTTTTCTGGAACTGCACATTCAACACCAGCCCACCGGATTCACAAATCCCTTCTAATTTAGATATATCCTAAGGATTACAAGTTTTTAAACAATCGTCTATTGTTATACCAACAAAAGGCTATTGTAGACAAACAATACTTAGGACACATCTAAGCTTGCTTAGGAGGTCTTTGTGAATCCTGGGCCCATAAATATTATTCTTAACTACAACAGCTTATACTCATCATGTAGTTATTACATTAAATAAGATATATAAAAAAAACCGAAGGACCGTCCACCGGAAGAAAGAATAGCAGGCATCGTTTACAGAGTTGAATGCAAAGACTGCGATTTTTCCTACATTGGTGAGAGCAAAGGGTGCTGGGCTTCGAGAAGAGTAGAACACGATCCTGCGTGTGCTGCAAGTAAAGAGTCGGCAATCTGACAACATGCCAAAAAAACCACGCACGACACTCACCCACGCTACGGCAAAATTCTTGAAAGGAATGAAACTAATTACAAGTGCAGAATTTTTCTGGAGTCTTTACACTCAAACATTGACAAGAACTCTGTGAACAAAAGAATGGAGTTCCCAAGGGCATATGAAGCAGTGATTTTGAATTTCAGATTCATTGTCCCCCGAAGAAGGACCAGAGATACGGTTCGAAAATTTGGGAAACTTTTTTAAGTTTTTTAGATCAGTTTTAAGCCCCCTTTTGAGCAATTTTAATCATGAACACTGATTGCCAAAAAAAGCAATAAGATATTACGCTAGATTGGAATCAGAGATTTATTAGTAAATTGTAAGTTGTGGATATGTAATAAATACAGTGTAAACTTATAAACAAAAAACTTAATAGCATACTCTCTGCACTCTTTGTGCTAGGTCCTCCATGAAATATAACCTGCAGAGAAAACAAGGAAACAAATTAAATACTGTGTCGATATTATGACTCCCCTTTCAAAGAAAAAAAGTGCAAAAAAAAACCTCTTTACAAGCTGCCTATAATGTTGCTTGTTCATTTGCTTGACTATTTATTCATTCCTTTTAATAATATAATATTCAACGAATATTCATTTTTTAATGTTTCATTCCATTCATCTTATAATTCTTTATAGTTATTATCTTTTTATTTAAATTTTTTTTGAATTCATGTAAAGCGCTTTTGATCATTTTAATGTTAAAGGTGCTATATTAAGTGAATAAATTATTATTATTATTCCTTTGTTTGTTTTTTATTTACTTCTTCACCCATTCAAGACAACCAGAGGGATAAGAAAATAGTAAGCATTTTTTAAGTAAATAGTTTAATATTCCTTTATACGAATTATGTCATTTTTGCTTATTGTTAAGGATGGTGCCTACTAATACAGAGATATGTTTGTGCCAACCTAACTTTCTTTGAGAATAGGGAGGAGGTCTGGACATGCCACACCCCTTCCTTTGATCGGCCACTACAATGGCAAGATGGTACAGTAAGTTGACCAACATATTAAGCTTCATATACACATACTTACTCCATCAAAGAGTAAATGAGATCAATATTAATCTTAAATTCTAACATTACCTACTGAATAGCACATTACCTTATCTTCATCTGCTTCTATAAGCAAGTTGTGATCTTTAAAAGTTCCAGCTTGGTTCTTGTACAATGTTACCGAATGCATATCACTTGAACAATGCCAACGCACCATTTTATTCTCAAAAAATGATAAGCACTTCATTCCATCCTTGTTTATTTGCAGAACATTATACAGGAGAGCTAGCATCTAAGGATCAAAATAGCAAATTACAACCACCAGATATGGCAGCTTATGTAGGACATCAATACAAGTACATTGTATTTTTTTTCATTTTAAATTTACCACTCAGGATATCAGTTTGGTTTCTTTATTCTTTTACTCCACAGATTAGCTTTTGATTTGGCTAAATAAATACGGAACTTCCTAATTCTAATGTGATTGTCTCGCATAATCAGTCTGTATTCCAAATTAGTGCATATTTAGAGAGATTTGGATTGTTAGGCCAAACCACCACTTCCTACCTACCCCACCAGGCATTCTCCAAAATGGCGGCTAAAATTCAAATAAGTTAAGATTAAAAATGTATACCAGCACTAAAAAGAGCATTTTTACTTTAGTAACCCTGCAAGGTTTCAGCATATCAGGTGTAATATCAGCTGAGAAAATGTAAGTTGAAAAATGAAAAATTTACTGACGTTTGTATGACTGGGGTTACGACGTATACCCCCAGTCATACAAACGTCTGTAAATTTGTCAAATTTCATCTTACATTTCCTAAGCTGATATAACACCTAATATGCTGAAACTTTGCAAGGTTACTAAAGAAAAGGTGCTCTTTCCAGTGCTGGTATCAGTTTTACATTCAGTTCAATTTTAACTCATTCAAATCTGCTGCCGCCATTTTGGAGAAGGGTCTATTACAATCACAATGACAGCAACAAACCAATGGACAAACTCCACTTTTGAATCTACTGATTGGGAATGAAAATTCTTTGTTCCCTGAGGAGCAAGATTTTTGCCAGGGGCATGTCCATGTACATGTTTTTTGGGCTCCATCTACAATGTTTAAAAACATGCAACTTAAATTTGGTCCATCTACATGTACTTACCACTAAGTTGACAATAACAATTAGTGTTAGAATGTATAAAACAGCAAAGAATATCCAGCTTTTTCTCCCTCGGATTCCGGTCCTGTGAAGGTATCGTTCCCGCACATTTACACGTCCAGCTGTAAAGTTGCTCTCGTGCTCATCCACTGCCTTCTGCTTTTCCACAAGTTTTTCTCGCATTGATGTGCGAGACTTGGCATTCTCTCTTCTCTGAAGAAAATCATAAAACAAAAGTCTGCCATCAGTGATTTTCAGCAACAGTTTTGTAACCAGAAAATTATATCACATGTACCACATGTCTAGTAATAAAAACTAGCGCTAGAAACAAATGGCGTTTCAAATGATCATCAGACATTTCCAAGTTCAAGTCCTTGTGCAGAAAATTAGTTAGCAATAATTATACGATAATAATTATTATATACAAATCTGCCATTGATTGGTCATCACCTGAGAGAGCACCATGGAAAAGAGATGGATGGCATCAAGCAAAGGCTCTCAGTCTTGAGAAAGTGCCCGTCAGAGTAAACTGGACTGCTTTATTTTAGAAGCTAAAGCTGAACTTGAACAATTAGTAGTGACTGGCCCTTGATCCGCACAAAATCAGACATCTAATTGTTTTTTAGCACACTAATCATTTACAAGGATGTGTTTTTTCGTGTGAAGTTCACTCCTTGTCCTTTTCTTCCATTTTTAATCAATTAACAATTAATCAATTATCTTATTTTACACTTTGTCGCATCATCATCGGTAAAAATTCCCATCTTTTGTGATTGTATACAGTGTATATCATATACTTTTATGTTATTAATTTTCTAGTCACCAGCACTAAGGACTGAAATGACTTATGATCAGTTAAAACGTCACTTGTTTTACATGTACAGGTAAGTACTACATGTACGCGTAGTTGCTATTACTTAAAATAATGTATCTCAAAGAATTAAGTATACTTATTTCATGAATTCTATATGTCACTGTACCATAGTCTAGGGGCATTTGAGAAGTCATTCCAAAGTAAGGGTGATTACTTGAGGGGCTGATTTATAAGGGTTGATTATTAGTCACAAAATTGCTACAAGACTTGACAGTTGAACCTAAAATTACATGTCACAAAGGCTGAAAAACAGCTGAACAAAATAAATAAAATATGACATTATTGATTAATAAAGAAAACTTTCACCACCTTTGAGACAGGCATGCAGGTACACTGGAGTAGTAAAAATCAGATTTCACATGAACGAGGCGGAAGCAATGTTTAGCTGTGGCTGTACATTATTTTCAAAATATCAAAAAAAGCCTCTGTCTTTAATGAACTACTTGTTTCTACACCCCCTACAAAGAGGCACAATATCACTCAATCATTTAAGCCCCAGAATAAAAATGCATGTTCTCTTTACTTCTTTCAACTTATTTCATTTGGAATTAGTTGGGAGAATTTGCTTGAAGATCAAAACATTTTATCTGTAGCGATCATTTCCTTCTTTCTCCTAACCTGTATGTTTGATTAAGCAGTGATATTGTAAGGAGAGTTTAGATATTGATCACTATTGGCTTAGAGGTCAAAACTCAGTTGTTAGCAGAGGATAATCAATATTGGGAAAACACTTAAACTTTCAAGCTTTATTGAACAGGGCCCAATACTCTGATAACAGCTTGACATGAACCTCCTTTACATGGAAATGTTGCTTTGACAAATTATATATCCAACATATTTTTTTAATAGTATCTTTAAGTCCAAGAAAAGCCAAAGCCATTAAATGTTTTTCATAAACCAGAACAAAAATTTACCACTGAAAATAACATTGGACAGTTTCAATTAATTATTGTTTTTTATTCAATTAATAGTATTGATGTTGATTCACTTGAACCACTCAGATCTGCTCAATATAGACTTAAACAACAGAAGATAATTAATTAAAATAAATCCCATTTCAGGACTAAAATTAGCCTTGGAAAAATTATTTCTCCAAAAAACAGAAGTTCTAGGAAAGTTTTAAGTTCACATGAAAAACATTAAAATTGCAGCCAGGATTCTTGACTAAAATACATGTAATTACGTAAAAAGGTTTGAAACTGGCTTAAAAAACGCTAAATGCATCAAGTAAAAACACTAAAAGATGTTTCAACTTAAGAACTTAGGTCTTCATCGGTTATCATGGAATGAAAAAGCGTAGCAATAAAAAAGTAAATAATTATGCAAATGTACTACACATATGAGGAAAGAGCAAAGACACAAATGGAAGTGTAAACATCAGGAATGTCTATGTGGTCATTCCCTGAGTTGCTTTAAGTTTTAAGTTACCTTATTATATTGACATTAATATTAACGTTCCATGACACTATTTTGTTGTGTCAATGTCAATTTAAGTAAAATAATGTGAAAATTTCTTGCTCACTGGACATTTATTTTTTTTTTTTAAATAAAATCAAGAGCATTGACATTTCTAAGACAAGTTTTAATTTGGGTAGGAGCAATTAAAACCTTGAACACGAGCTGTTTTTATTTAGCATATTTCATCCTCTGATCACAATAATTGTCTTTCTCAACCTTTATTTCAGTGTATTTTGGGTAAAATGGCTTTGGAATCGTCAATATTTTTTTTCCATACTCACAATAATGCCCTTGGTTCATGTCCTTCATTTAAGAAATTAAATACATGTAGTCTTCTCATTTGTGTGGCTTTTGTTCAATTCAAGCTATTAAAATTTCCAGTCAATTCATGTTAATTTGAGCTATTTCAAATAACTTAAGCATTCAATTCCTATAATAAGGTATACAAGAGAAAAAAAACCCTAGTGCATAAAATGTGCGCTCGCAAAGACGAGCTGAGATTCTAAGTGAAAAAAATAATAAATCATTGAAAGCAGTGTAAGCTCATGATACAATTTGCAATTGAATGACTGAAGTAAGGATTCAGTGCTAGTTGATGTCATCCCGCAGTTGTAAGCAAGCACAAATTGTATTTATTTAATGCATTAATAGAGAAAATCAATTCACTTATGTTACACGGTTCTAAAGAGCTCAGCTTAGACCATCTTTGCTTATTCACGATCACAAATGATGTATCATACTAATTATTCATGGAAATTTATCCACCTGTGGTTCAATAGCCTTTAAAAATAGCACACTCCAAAAGTACTCCATTAACACCAAAATGCTTCACAACAATGGTCAAACAGATCAAACATTTGCCTCTCAGTGAACAGAGGATATTAGTGACAGAGCTAAGCTCCTTAACTAGGTTCTGTAAGTGGTTTTTGATTTCTCGTCGGTTTATAGATGAATGTTTGCTTCAAACTCGCTAAAATGATTACTTACGTGCAGGTTTTCTCTCGACATGATCTCTCTTGTCGTCTAAAAAGGACCACACGATTCAACTTACGGATTTTTAGAAGGCATCTACCCCTCTTCATGCACCTTCGATCTTCGAGTTGTCAACAGTAGCCTTGAGCATGCGTGCCTTGGGTGTGGTGCATACCATATCACATACAGTGGGCGCTGAAGCGGGGCAAGACCAGTCGACCATTGTCTGGCCGCCGCTGTTATAAACTGGGAATAGTTTTGCGATTTCATGGATGTTTGCAATTGAATGATCTGTCAGAACCACATAACGGTATGAAATTCCCTCGACACCTTGTTTGATGGAAACATTTAATGGAAGAATACTGGCCTGAAAAAAGCATTTTTATGGCGTCATGGCGTCCAGTGATGGCATGCCGGTGCATACTGATGGAATGGTAATGCCCAGGAATTTCGCTCTCAAAGTAAAAGCCAGCTATTAGAATCACGAGAATAAATTCATCCGCAATATTGCTCTTTTTGGGAATTAGAGAAAAATACTGTCACGTTAAGTCACGTCACGCAAATCAAAGCGGGATCACAGCAAGACCGTAACGTCATCAGAATGGAATTTCATACGTTACATGGCATTGTGGGAAGGAAACTAGCAACCTCAACTTTGTTAGTTACCGGACAAAAACGAAAGAGAGGTGAAATTATTTGGTTCAAAAACCACGAACTTTCGGCATATGTGACAAAAAGCTATATGAATGGATATTTCTGGAATGCTTATCGCGATACTTGCACATCTCAAGACAAGTACTTCCTGAAAAGGGAGGTACTCTGCAAGATGAGTTTTTGTATCGGTGGAGTCATCGTTCACGCTATACCAACGGCACGCAGGCGAAAAATGAATTATTTGGAAAGCTTAGCCATGTCTGTTAAACGCAGATGAATAAATACGAAGTTCTTGGAATTGTAGGCGAAGGTATGTGGCCTTTATTGTATCAGATTTGTTTTTGCTTGCATGCTAATGACAATGAAATGGGTTTAGGGAATACTTAACTCACACGCCTGTTGTGCTATGAATGGTTTTTGTGTTGAAAATAGGTCTATAAGTGATGTGAATTCGACTAAAATATTTTTCGTTTTGTGTTGTTAGGGGCCTATGGAGTCGTTTTAAGATGCAGACACAAGGTAACTGGGATAAACTTGTAGTATTTTTAGCAGTTATACAAATTTATGGAAAACAAACATTCAAATCACCGTTCGTTCATCAAGTTAATCTTTTTGATGATAGCTGTGTTTAGCAGGCACGCAACGGTTCTCCATGAAATAATCATTTCTATCGTCTTTCGAGAAGCAATACAATTTGGCGCTTCCGCTCACAGTTCAGTGTGAAAATTTTACTTTGGTTGACATTGCTTAGACATCAGGTACGTGTTGAAAAAACTAGTTTGCGCGCATAGGCTGCAAGATGTGACTGATTATGTCAGTGCGTTGTAAACATGAATTGTTAGACGGCTGATGTCAAAGATGATCACCAGAGGAATTGATCATCCGAAATAGCAAACTCATGTAATAACTGCTTGATGACAGCTGTAAGCTTCAAAATAACAAACTGTTGGCAAAATATCAATATGCGACGTTGGTTGATACACATATGTGAGCTTAAACTTTTATTGTTTAATCAAGATCCCATTTTATTAAAGATATCCCAAGTAATACTGAAAGAGGATCAGCTCGAAGATTCATTTTAATGTAGCTGTTCTCTTTGTCTACTTGTTAGTCTGCAAGCCAAAAATTTCAACCGATCCCATTTTCAAAACATGATTTCAAACAATTCACATGCGAGCTATCACATGTAACAAGTGGGTCATCAAAGTGGGTAACCCCTCTTAAGGTGTACTAATCAAATTAGGAGGCATCAAAGCCCTGGGACGCTGTCCATTCAGCCAAAACCTTCAGTTTAACCAGTTGAAATGCAAATGGTATGTGCGGATCTGACATAAATTTTCTGAAACAAACGGGCTACCTTTAGAGGTACTACATTTTTTCCATTCCTACGGAATAACCATTCCATTTTCACAAAGTTTGCTTTTCTATTTTGTTGTCTTCTTGTGCCATCATCATGCCATCACTTATGTTTTTTACGCGGGATGCCCTGAGGGGCATACCGTGTCTAAAAACGTGTCGATTTCTTTTTTTTCTTCCTCGTAGCCAAAAATCGGCACATTAATTTATTCAGTAAACTCTGCCCTCTCCTACTAGGGATGAATTGTTCTGATTGTCTTCACACAAAAGCAGGCCAATCAAAATCCATTCTTGTCGCGTCTATAGCGAGGGAGGGGACCCACTCACCCCAACTTGTGTGACGTCAAAGCATCATTTGATTTATTCATTAATCTCAGATTAAATTTGTGTTGCCATATTGTTAACATGTTCTGGACTCAAGTGTGCCGTTTTCAAACGGAAATTTCACCATTTTGAAGCGGTAAATCGAAAAAAATAACTTCTAAGAAGCACTCAACATCTAAAACAGTGGAAATTGGAGAGTTCCTGGCGAAGGAATCGTGCTTTCTTTGACAGTCGTAGACCGCGATTGCAGACAGAAAAGAGGTCATTGAGAAGCTTACGTTATCGCAGTGGAATTCCCGCAATTCCCCTTGAAACCCTGAGTAGCGTTACACAAGGGAAACAACGGAACGCGATCTTCGTGACTCAAACTATTCCATTAGCAAGGATTGTTTTATAAATCTGCGAAACATACAGTTGGAATAAATAAATCAGCCACAGCATCACGCGTAATGCCAGTATAGCAGGCATCTTGTTTTTTAATCAACCAATGAAAATGTGCGCTAGGAACAACTCGAAAAAAGCCTTTCCATTTGACAAGAAAAGGATAGATCTAAATTTCTAACCAAAATTTTGGCTAACGGGAAAGCGCCCCAGGTCTACTTGCCTGCTAGGTATTCCACAAGTCCAGGCCCTGGTTATTCACCGAGTGGTTGGGGAGGGGGGCGAGGGAGGGTGAGCGATTCATTCCTAAACTAGGTAACAAGACTCGAGTTAACTGTTTTTTTCTACAAGCCTCCTGGTGTTCTTAATTGAGATGCTGACAGAGACAGCTTTGCAAAAAGTTTGCAAAGCGTATAGTGTTTGAAAGACCACTCACCACCCCTTTAACTGAATGAAGTCACTACTCAGTAGGTTCATTCCAACAACGTTAACTTTATGTAACAGATACATAGCTGAAAACTGCAAGAAACATAGGATGTGAAGATAAAGAACAGTCGAGAATAGACTTTTCTTGAGTTAACACAGTTGGAGCTTGAGTCACAGACTTATTATTGACAGCATACTCTACTGGTCGTTCATCTACAGATAATGTAAACTCATTCAACATGTGAGTGCGTGCAGTTACATGTCCTGAATTGATTACGTACATGTATGCTTTAACTTCATTAATCCTTCACATGCAAAGAGGCATCCTGGTGGGAATCTTTATCTTTTAATAAATGATAAATTAACTAAATTTTTTACAAATTATGTTTTTTTGATTTGTCTCTTTAACTTTTACTTAGGAAACAAATGAAATTGTGGCCATAAAGAAGTTTAAAGACAGTGAAGGTAAGGGGTTAATTCAAAACTTGGTGATATTCTTCCTGCAAGACACAGCTTGTAATTTGGTAATGTAGTATTTTGACAGCCTTGTCAAACTCCTCATGACTATCAACATTAAATATTACATATGGCAGAAATTTGAATTTGGTGTAAGCTGTGTGTTTTCCATTCAACTTGTAGCTTGCATGTTATAATGCCATGTATTCCTGCTGTGTCAAATTACATGTAAATGCGTGCATTTTCTGAAACAGTAGGTAGAAATTTAATCTGCTGAATTTCCAATACTTGTGCAGCACATTTAATTTGACAGTTTTCATTTTTTTTCTGACTGAAAGGCAAACAAAAAACTGGACCCATAAAACTCTCGCCTGAATAACCTTAGGAGTGTTTGATGTATTTTGTTTAATAATTTTCCAGTCAGCATAGTAGGCTTCATTTAGTTTAGGTTTCTTGAGAAAGAATTTTAAAAAATGGTAATAAATGAATAATGCATGCAAACCATTTAGCAATTAGAGAGTAGGGGTGTAACGATTCATGTTCCTTTCGATTCGATTCGATTTCGATTATTGCCTTTCGGTTTCGATTATTTCGATTCGATTATGCAAAATATTAATGATTTTTAATTCTTGCAAGATGATACACAATGTAAACAACATACAACCCTAAACTCTCAATGTGAGGCTACAATAGTAACAGGAACATTATTAATTTATTTCAAGGATGCAATAAAAAATAAAAAAAACATGCAATTTGTCAGGGTTCTTCTTTGAGTTCTTTCTAGAATCTAGATCTAGTGCACTCATATTTTTCTTTAAAAAAAGTAACTTGTCTACATGGTCACTATGCAAACATGACCTCTGAGAGCAGACACAATGTCCCCTGCAGAAGAGAAAACTCTCTCACTGGCCACTGATGTGGCAGGGACACAGATATTTTTTGGCCAACTTTGACAAAATGGGATATTTCAGTTCATTTGCTTCCCACCACAACAATGGATTAGAGTTCAAAGGCATGGTTTCTTCAACTTTGTAATTAGCCAACTCTGACTCAACTAACTGCAACACTGACTTCCCAGGACGAACTTTAGTTATAAAAACATCTCCAAAAAGATCATCCAAGGCAGATTTCCTTTTCTTTTCTGGTGGGGGATCATTTGTTCAGCTTTCTTTGCAGCATTCACTATATTGCTGGCATTATCAGATGTCAGAGATGGATTCTGTTCATATCTTTGTAAATTCCACTCAGATATAGCTGAAGTCAGTATTTTTGATAAGTTTTCCGATGTATGTGACTCATGCATTCTTCTTGTTTGCAAAACATAGTTTTTAATGTTCCATTCTTGGATGAAATGTGCGGTAACTGTTATGTAGCTTTCGGTTGATCTAGATGTCCATCCATCACTTGTTAAAGCCATGAACTCGGCGCTTTTAAGGTCTGATTCGACTTCTGCTTTGACTTCTTCGTAAAGTTTAGGTATCACCTTCTCAGAAAAATGAACTCTGCTTGGTAAGTCATACCTAGGCTCCAGAACGTTGATCATGTGTTGAAACCCTTTATTTTCCACAACTGAATATGGCCTCATGTCCTTTGCAATGAAAACTCCAATAGACTTCGTTATTGCCGTTGCTCTGTTGCCCGACCGCGGCAACTTATTTTTCAGAACATCCTGAATTTTTGACTGTCCAGGTGCAGTACTGTTTTTGGTACCCGCCGTCTTTGACTGCGACACTTCCGTCTTTTCATCAATGCTGTGTTGACTTTTTAAGTGCGCGCTCATGCTCGAGGTCGAACCGGCACAATATTTGAAAGTTGCGAAGCAAATTTTGCAGATAGTTTTAGACTTGTCTGTTGTTCCGTCTTAAGTCGGAAAACCATAATATTTCCACACTGTGGATCGAAAAGAAGCAGGCGGATTCACAATCGCTTGCTCATTCGTCGCCATGTTTGAGAACGTGACAATGAGCACGCACATGGTTTGCCTTATTGGAAATTCTCAAGGGGTGGTAGAGGGGCAACATTTTTACCAAGTAACATGGGGCAAAAACTGCAAGTTAGCGTCTTTGATCGATTGTCAATGAAAAACTTAAGAGATCTGGATGCTAAGTTTACAATATAATGACTCCCTGAGGGCACTTTTGGAAAGGTATACAAAAAATCGAACCAAAATCGAAACATGGAATCAAATAATCGTGAATCGAACCGAACGGTCATAATCGCGATTAATCGAGAATTCGATTAATCGTTACACCCCTATTAGAGAGGTGAATGAGTAATTCATGTCTGAAATATGTTTTTTGTAAACTGAATAATTATAATGATTTTTTCGTATTGTTTCTGTGTAGAAAATGAGGATGTCAAAAGGACCACATTAAGAGAATTGAAAGTTCTTCGCATGTTAAAACAAGAAAACATCGTGGAATTACGGTTGGTTTTCAGTATTTTGGTGTTTTAATTTAGCATATTAAATTACAGTACTTATAATCTACTACATCCAGTATTTCCTCAAATAATCACCTACCCAGGCCTTTAAATCAAATATTTGAAAGAATCACTCACACCCCTCCCCACTGCCCAAATTTGACCAAAAAAATTAATTTTATTTGGAGCTTGGATATGTCAAGTGAACAATAGAGTTTCTCTTGACAGGTACCACAAAGCTAAGGCCTAGTCCTGATGTCGTACTTCACATGAGCGGAATCAAGTTCAAATTTAGACTGACCCAAATTTAATTAATCCCACTTGAATTCATTGAGATGCCGAACTTGATTCAGCTGAAATTAATTACTGAAGCATACTATGACTGAAGAAAATTGCAGATTTGGGTCAACTCATGCATTTGATTTGGCTCATGTGAAGTACGGCGTCTGACTCAAAGCTGGTTCACACCCAGCCTATAATCAGACTTATAAAGGCAGCCATTGTTTCAAATTGAGATTTTTGATGTAGACTTGTACGTGGAGCCAGTAGAATTCTGATTAAATTTGACAGTCAGGTTCATCTAGTTTATTTGGCATGGATGGTACCATCCTTTAGAAGAGCAATTTTGCAAAGAAATGTGGCATCAAATGCTTATTTACTGTTTACTTGTTTTTCACAGAGAAGCATTTCGCAGAAGAGGAAAACTGTATTTGGTGTTTGAATATGTTGAAAGAGTAAGTGGTCAAAATCTAAATTAAAATGTATTTAAGGAAATTTTTGTGACATCATAGTTTTTGCACTTTTCACTAATTTAAGAAAGTTTTCTACAAGAGTATGAGAGCCCCTGGGCACTCAAGCCGAGTACACAGCTGGCGATTTTATACGCCGATCACTGCAATCGGCGAAAATCGCCAGGTGTGCCCAGTGCAGTGATTGCGATTTTTCGCCAATCTCCACCATCGTTGTATAAAATTGCCGATATCTGGCATGGATTAAATTTGCCTGCATTTGCCATTATTGTGCCCATTCCCGCGATTTTCTACGCTCATCGCTGCGAATCGCCAGTCAATCAGGATGGGCTTTTTAACAGATTACTTTTCAAAATGGTGGATAGCAGAGAGAAGATGGAGCCTGGGAACAAGCCTGAAGTGCCACATCCCCATGATCGGCGAGAAAAATCGCCAAGTGTGTCCACATCAATCGGTGGCAAAAATCACTTGCGATTTTCGCTGGCAATCAAACTCGCCGCAATCAGCGAATACAATCGCCTAGTGTGTTGCCAGCTTTACTCTCCCATTCTTGTGGTAAACTTTCACCCACAAAAATCCCTTCCACCTGACTAGCTGTCCCTGGGTCTCCAAGGATGATTTAGTTGTGAAAATAATTTTGATGTTGCCAAATGAGAAAGTTGATTATTTATTAGTACAGACTTGAACGAAAGTTTGCAAATTGACGAAAATTTTATTGTGATGAAAATAATGTCACTCTTTCAAAATGACCAGACTGAGTCGTTGAATGTCTCATAACAAGGTAACAAATTATTATTATCCAAAGTATATATACTATGAGATAGTTGACACAATGTTTAAAATTAATTAACGTCTTGTTATACATGTTTGCTATGGATTGTTGTAAATCTGTCTTTTATATTACTTTATTCTATATTCAGAACATGCTTGAGTTGCTGGAAGAAATGCCCAATGGAGTTCCATCACACAAAGTCAGGTTAGTCCAGACTCGACTTAAACACAGCTACAATGTACTTTATGCAGTGGAAATATTCATTCATTTGTTTTCTCACTCACTCGCTTGTTTGTTCATTCATTCTTTCATTTGTCCATTGATTTCTGCATCTGTGCATTCATTCATTCATTCATTCATTCATTCATTCATTTATTTTAACTTTGATCTCACAGTTCTAAATGAAAAGTTAAGTTTTCAATGTGTTAAGAATACTATTAGAGCCTCTTTGTTTTGTTGATAACCTTAGTCCACTTTTCTTTTTTCCAGAAACTACATTTTTCAGCTCATAAAAGCCATAAAATGGTGCCACCAGAATGATGTTATTCACAGAGGTATGGCTCATGTTTCTCAACAGGGGACACCCAAGTGCAGTATTTTTTTGTTTCAGTGGAGGAAATCTTTCTAATACTGCTCTCTTTTGATCATTACCAACAGATATTAAACCTGAAAATTTGCTTATAAGCAAGGATGGTGTTCTTAAACTTTGTGACTTTGGTGAGTCAGAAAATAGAATATTGTATGACAGAACATATCTTTAAAAATATGTACCCTTGGGATGCCTTTTAGTCAAGTAACTTAAATGTCTTACTCGCATTCAATTAAAGGGCTCGGAGTGTAACCAACCAATGGATTGGATTGCTTTTTGCTGTCTAGCTCAAACAAAACAACAAATCTAGCAATCTAAAAAGTACTTGGCCCAGTTGTGCGAAAGCCGATTAATGCTAATCTACAATTAAAAATTATCTGAGCTTTTCATCTCACGTATTAAAAATGTTTTTGAAAGCTAATTTTAAACTAGTGGTAAAGAAAAGTACAAATGAAAGCTGAGGAACAACATCTTTTTGAAGAGCCTTCATTGATTAGCAATTAAATTTGAATCAAAGTTCATGTTAACCCAGGATTAGCTTAATCGGCCTTCGAACAACTGGGCCCTGTAGATTGGATACATGCTCCAAGCCCTTCAATTACTGTAAAAGTAAGCAGTTTAAAGTTTATCATGCCAGCAAGTTATTTTGATATTTGAACTGCATAATTGCAGGTTTTGCTAGAGCCATGACAGTTAATGGCAGTGGTCAATTCACAGATTATGTGGCTACAAGGTGGTACAGGTCACCTGAACTTCTTTTAGGGTAAGGAAGGGAAGTGAATGTTGGTAATAAAATATTTGGGCAGCCATAACAAAAGAATGTCAGTGCCATATTTTACATGTAGAGAAGTTGACCAAAATTTCTAACACTGTTCTTCAAAATGTCATGAAAAAAAAGACACAATTTCAACTCAACAGCTTCATTAGCACTAGTAGGCATCCTTCAGTCTCGGGAGCCAATGGGGTGCGCCCTGTTGGGTCCTGAGACTGAAGGATGTCTACTAGTGCTAATGAAGCTGTTGTTGTGAGCAGCGCCGGATGTGGCTGAGCAGTCCAATCCTAGCATGGCGGGTCCTCACATGCCACAATAATTATTGTTCCATGCAAAGTTGGATGGCTGGTTAGAGCCTGAAGTTTGCTGTTTCTCTTTATGTTTTGTATGTTTAGCACTAACAGAACAATAATTTGTCTGCTTATTTTACTTACTACATCAAAATGCTAATAAATTCAGATAAGATAATAATTTATTATTATCGAGGAGAACCATAAAGGGCAAAAAAAATAATCTTTTACAATAAGTGAGTTATAGATTATTAACATTTTGACTTAAATGGTGCCAACATTATTGTTATTTGTGTATTAAAAGGTAGTGTAGGACTTTTTCCCTCTACGTTGTATCTTCCCGTTTAAATGCAGCATAAATTGTATAGACTTAGATAAATTAAACGTGGCAAGTTTGCTTTCACTCAACTGATTTATTTCAATCAATGAAATACTTACAGTGCTCCTTATGGCAAACCAGTCGACATATGGGCAATTGGCTGTATACTGGGAGAACTCAGCGATGGCCAGGTAAAGTACAGACAACAGCATTATGCTGCATGGTGTATTTGCGAACTTAGTGAATAGTGCATCTGTTTTCATTGTGGTTGTGAAGAACCTTTGTATTGGAAGATGGTTAATTGTGACTGAAATTATGCTGCATGCTGTACAGTATTTGCAAACTTAGTGAATGGTGTCCTTTCAAAGTTAACATACTGTAAAAGTATTATTTATAATCAGGTCTGTTTTTGTTATTAACTTTGTATTGGAAGATGGTTGTGACCAACAACAACAGTCTATTCTTTGGAATAAATGTGGTGGAATATGTTAAGCCTGGTGAATAAATGAGAATGATGTATTATTCAGTAAGTGACACAGGCATACTCGGAAAAAAGAAATGCGAGTGCTCCTATCAGGAGTCGAACCTGAGACCTTCCGATTACTAGTTCAGATGCTCAACCACTGAATGAAGCATCTTTCTCACTTTATTCTTATACATGAAATGGTAATGATAGGATTGACCTGCATATAGCAATAATTTATTGAAGGGTTTTGGGCTAGACTAACTTATAATAAGTGAATTTTTTTGTCTTAAAATTGAAATTGCTCAAAGTAAGCCATATTTTGGGAGAGAGACCAATTATCATGTAATAAATGTTGTTGTACTTGTACATTTAAATTTTGCACAAAATGCCAATTAAACAAGTAATACATGTGTAGCTTAGTATGACTTTTCTAGAAAATTCAAGCAACCTACACAACAGAGATACAGACCCTTGACTGATTTCTCAACCACCAATTTGCTTCGCTTGGCTTTGTTCAGCTTGTATACAAAAGAAATCAGTCAAGTGTTGGTATCTCTTTTCTGTAGGTTGCATCTTGCCCAAGACTTGTCAGTTGTCTTGCCAGCTCAGTTGTAACATAAGTTAATTAACGATAAAAACCGACGTTTCGGTGTCTTCATTACCAAATCTTTATTGATAAGTTAATTAATTAATCAGTTAATAAGAGGAGGAAGGATAATGACTATGATAAAGATGGAAAAGAGAAAAAGAGGAGCAGATTTCAAGGACTGAGGATGGATTTCAGGAATGGTCGATTATAGCACACTGTATGTACATGTTCTTTCCCTAGAAACCCAAGCAAATTTTGCATTTTGCTTCCTTGGTCTTTTAAGTATCCAACCTGGAGCACAAATTTGTGTTGCTGTTATTTCTTCAGTGCTGCACTCAACTAATAATTATTTATTGAATCAAATTCTCTTAAATCCTCCTTATACATCTACACTGCATAATGATCTCTTTTTTGTAATAGCCTGTCTTTCCTGGAGAAAGTGAAATAGATCAGCTCTTCACAATACAAAAGGTTAGTGAATCAAAGTTTCATGAATTGCACTGTGTAGTCACTAGATGGAGAAACATGGAAAAAAGATTAAAAATAGAGAGCAAAATGCAACACTTTTATTTGGCTCTTTCAATTTTACTTGGAAAGCAACAAGATTGTTTATGTTACCAGTGGGAAATTCAATGCCGCATGCTCGCAGGCCTGCAGTTAGAACCAAACAGAAAAATAAATTAAACAAGTAAAATCTAACGATGTAAAGTCCTGATGTTTCGGCGACCTCATGACGCCATTATTTTCATTTATTCTTTCCTTGATAATGGCGTCATGAGGTCGCCAAACACATTGGGACTTTATATCGTTAGTTTTTACTTGTTTATGTATCTCAAAATCATTGTTAATAGAAAAATAAATGATGTGAAATAATTTATGTCAGGTGTTAGGTGCCCTTCCCCCAGACCAAATGGAAATGTTCTACAGCAATCCAAGATTCAAAGGACTCAAGGTACTTGTAATGACCACCTAAAACAAGGTTACCGTATACCTTTAGAGGTGTCTCGCGTCCAAGCGATGTAGCGCGTCCGGTTTAGGTTTAAACTGTAGATAGCTAAACCCCTATATCAAATTAAAGCTTATAGAGTTTGCTATCAAACTATACCAAGAATTTTGAAATAAAATGAATTGTTGAATTTTTCACAACCTCTAAATGCCAGCGTCCGAATCACCTTTTGAAAGCTACAAGTCAAAGCGACACGCTTGGACACGTGACACCTTTAAAGGTATACGGTAACCTTAAAGAACAACAAGTTTAAAAAACAAATTTACGAGTTGCTTAGAGAAAATGCCTACAAAAAGAGATTTCACAAAACTTAAGAAAGTAACAAGTTCAAATTGCTTGCAGATTAGAGCGGTTTTCAGTTCCAAAGCGGCAAAAGTAATTGTGCATTTGCTTAGCCATTCGCTTTGGTATTGCTTAACTGCAGCCACTGATTGGTTGACAAAACTCACGCCACTTTGTCAATCAGTGGGGCTCAACTGATGAGAAACAAAATCAAAACCGGCCAATCGTGGCTTTCCTGCGTGCGTTTTCCTGCGCTTAGCGCCGGTTACATGCATTTGCCACAAGTTCTGATTGGTTCAATGCAGTTTACATTTCTTGTGATTGGTTTTGGTTTTACGACAGTCATTCGAAAACCGCTCAAATAAAGAGATTTCTGTCAGACATGCATCATGTTTACTGGTGTTCAATTTTCTACTCTGTTTTTAATAGCACCCGCAATAATTATTATTAATAACCATTTTGACCTTTTTTAGTTTCCCACCACAATAACTCCTCAGACACTGGGAAGGAAATACGCTGGAGTCATCAGTGGAATCATGCTTAGCTTCATGCAGGTAAGTTGCTTGCTTGAACACCCGTCCGCTGATGAGGAAAGCAATGAGATTCAGTGCAGTGAGAAGAGAATCAGGAAGTAACGGAATTTCAGTATCTTATAATCCAGGCACAAAGCATCATGTTACAGGGTTGGTGCGGGTTATGGAAAACCTGGAAAGCCATGGAGTTTTGTAATTTCGTTTTCCAGGCGACTGGAGAGTTATGGATTTTAATTGTGGGTCATGGAAAGTCGTTGAAAATTATGTTTATGGAGAAACATCGCTAAGAAAGCATTCTTTTAGTGACTAAAAAAGGAAGAAGATGAACAATTAAAAAAAAGGAAGGAAGAAACAAATTTTCACTCAGTAGAAATAAACACTGCGCATTTTGAAACTGTAAAATACAAGCGTTTTATTATGGTAAACGTGAAAAGGTCATGGAAAGTCGTGGATTTTTAAAAGCCCAAGAGAGTGAATCCATAGAGAGGTCAGAGAGCAGTAATTGAATCCAGGTTAGATGTCTTCTAGATTTCAATGCTAACACCCTTGACACCTCTCCGCTGCCACCCTTCCACGTTCAGCTTTCATCCATGCTATAACTGTTTTGTCTGATATTTCTGGTACTACACTCTATGTTAGTCTAAAGTTTTTTTATCATTATCTTTAGGCAACTCTACAACTTGACCCAAAGGACAGATTTACAATTATCGACGCTTACAATCACCCAGCTTTTCAGCAAGAAAGGGAAGCATTTGAAAAAACCTTAAAAGGCAAGGAAGGAGTCATGCATCACGTCTCAAAGAAGACAGACATTTCTCTGAAATCAAGACATTTTGTGCACAAGGGGTCCTCAGGCTCACAAGGTGTCAAGCCAACAGAGAGCTCACAAGATTTGAAAACTCAATTGTCTCAAGACGCTAAAACTTACCCTCATGCCGGAAGTTTACCAATTGGAAAGGACTTCAGTGACGAAAAGAAACTTGTCATGCAACAAATGGTATCTAAAGAGAAGCAGAAAGATGCTAGCCTTGTTGACAATGCAACAATCATTAACCGAACTGTTGAAAATGACAACTCAGAAAAGACTGAGAATTCGTCAGCTGCATCTAATGCAGAAATGATCAAAGAATCAGGGCATACCCCTTCGTCGGTCAAACCTGCTGTGTACAGTTCTGCGGACATTAAACCCCGTAATTCAACTTTTCAAGGCGCAATTGTTAATTCGTCAAGAACAGGTTGTCAAACAGAGGAAAGGACTAATATAGTTCAGAGTGACAAGAACAGTGTTGCAGCGGATGAAGATGCGGGAAAAGTAAAAGCTAAACCTACTTTGTCCTCCCACACCAGCCATCTTGTGGCTGCTAATTACAGCTTTTTTCCTGGTAATGACGAGTCTGAACTTGAGCAACCCAAGAATGCAAAGGTAAAGAGCCAGTCCTCTTTGCAGTGCACAGCTCTACTGGGCGTGGTGGAAAGGCGAATTCTCTACCCACGTTTAGAGCTAAGTGCAAAATTATATTCAACGTTACCCATATTTAACAAGGAAAAATTCTGAATTTGCATTTTGCGCGGAACTTAAAGGGAATTATCACGCAAATATGCTGTCATTTTAAAACCCAAAAATGTTTGCCTGTCAGCAGAAACAAAAAAACAATTGTCATGTTTGTTATAAATTATCACCCCTGTGCAATAAAACTGTCAGTTAGTTCCTCTTACCAGAGACAGAGTAGGCTGGTATGGATTGAAACTTGAAAAATGTTAGGCTAGTGTTTTTTCAAGTTCTCGCATTTTTGTTTCCAAAATGTGCAAGAACAGATCACGAGTTGTTCCTTTCAAGAATTGAGTTGATTTTCTTTCCTCTCGTCATTCTAGAATTATTTGGCAGCTGATTGAAGGTCTTATTTCGTCATTTTTCACAAAAGATACCAAAAACCCCATGATACTTCTCCTTTAAACTGACCAAAGTTGTTTCTTGGAAACCCAGGACGCTTTCTATTCAACCAAAAATTTCGGAAATTCTGGGTTAGGAGTTGAATGGAACAGAAATTTTCTGGAAAATATTGTTCTCTTCGGCCATTTTTCCTTGGGTACAGTTTCATCGACTATTCGATTGTGTTATTTTCGGTTTCAGTAATATAATTATATATTTAGCCAAGCCTAAAAGCGGAGCTCCAATTTTTTTCATAGCATTTATAGAAATCTGCTTATCGTGTGAACGTGATAACCCTACAAGTTCCTCATCCTTTCTGCAGTATCAGTCTAAAACTCATGAATGGTACAGGTTTGTTTTCAGGTCGGTTTCGGATAACTGGAAGATACCGTTCCCTTCGGCATGCACCTAAATTTTTGGACACCTCAATGTAGAACGTTTGGTCGAATGGAAGCGCCCCCAGTCTAGAAGCTCGCCGGTTTTCCACTGTTTTCTAAAATATCTGCAAAACTAGTCACTGACCCCATTTTTCTTTTCAGACATCTCAGCACCATAACGTTTGCCAAGTAATTTGAAAATTGAAATAAAATCCCATTGCTAGAAAGACCCAATTTTTATATCTAAATAAAACCAATGGGCATTTTGCAGTCCTTACAGACATTTTACAATGATTATATAAAGTCGTCGAAACGTCGTGTAACGTTTTTATCGTTAAGTTTCCTTCGAAATGCTTACGGGAGTAATATGCTGATTTCAAGGGCGGGTAAATAAGCGATCTCAGCAATTTTAAACGTAATGATGTCAAGAAAACAACTTGACAACCCTGGAATAATATTAGAAATAAAGACAGACGTCCTTGAAAATATTCATTTTAGTTAGTAGACATTGTTATTTACATTGTGTCCTAATGATCTTTTCAGCTGCCTTACGGCTCCACCACGATTGCAGAGGAAATCAGAAAAGCAAAGTCTGTTATTCTAGGCAAGAAGAAGGACAGAGACGGGTCAGCTTCTGTCAAATCCAGACCTCAACAGTTGATATCAAGAAACGAGGTTAGTTGCCTTCAACTGCCAGCACTTAGAACTGTAATCTGTACTAATTGAAGGGCTCAGCGCAACCGACCTAAATGTATTTCAGGTCGCATTCTGTTTTGATTCACCCGAGTTTTGCATGTGGCCTTGAATTCTCTAGAAAACGTTGCCCCAATGTTTTATCCTCTGCTTTGCTTTGCGCTTCGTTTTGCGATAAACTAAAACGTAAATCTTGCCCATAATCATGGGTTTTTTATTGTAAACTAAGCGCGAAGCAGCGGATAAAACATTGGAGCAATGTTTCCTGAAGGAATTCACGGCCACATGCAAACATTCTGTTAAATCTGAGCTAAAACAACATAAAGCGATCTGACATGCACTTAGGTCGGTTATGCTCTGAGCGCTTCAGTTTGTTAACTATTCTCTTGTATCGGATGGTGGTCCTCCACAAGGTTACCCCCAGCTTTTGTTAGATTAAAATTTTAACAGTTACAGCATGGTGAAAGCAAGTGGCGAAAAAGAAGAAGAGCTATCATATCAAAGAGAATTTTATTCACAGTTGAACTGTGACTGAAGTTTAAGCAACTGGCAATTTAGAAGTTGATCCTTTCTGCGACGATATACCATACAAGAAAGAAAGCATTTATTGTACGTTTGGACCTTGCATGGTCAATTGTTTTAATAACTAAATTTTTTTCACGTTTTGTTACAGGCGACGGAGCAACAAGCCAAACAGAAAGGAACTCATGATCGACAAGGAAAACCGGTCTTCGCAGGTGAAATGTGATTTACAAAATTGCATTAGAGCGGTTTTCAATTGAGTGTCGAAAGTAATTTCGCGTTTGCTTTGGCTTTGCATTACTACGCTCTGTGATTGGTTAACAAAACTCGCGCTACTTTCTCAACCAATGGGAATCCAAACCAAAACCAATCGTGTTTTGGCCGCACGCGTTTTCCCGCGCTTGGCGCCGGTTACATGTATTTGCTACGAATTCTGATTGGCTCGTTGTGTTGTTGACATCTGTTGCGATTGGTTTTGGTTTAACGACACTTTTTTGTAAACCTCAGGAATTGTTTCAATCAGTAAAGATCAATTGGTTAACCTTAGTGCTTATAGTAGAGCGATGGACTTATGAAAACAAAGTTTGGATGTAATATATCAAACACGAGAAAGCGAGTTTCATCGGATATCCAAACACTGAGAAGAAGGTTGCCGAGATTTTTTAAACGACTTCGAGGTGTTTGGATATCTGATGAAACACACTTTCGAGTGTTTGATATGGCTTCTCAAATGTTCAATAATTCTTGGAGAAATACAAGGCTAAAGTTGGCAAAATTGTATCGTAATTAGGAACACATATCCAAACCACGGTCACAGTAGTGATTTTCTTTGTTTTCCTTTGATGAATTATTAATGAGTTTAAGAAATAGTATTAAACCTACTCTAATCTTCTTTTCCGTCAACAGATTCTGGTGTTTCCAGTCGTGAAGAAGCTCTTCAGTCGAATTATTCCTTTCCAATTGGTATGAACACAGAAAGAAGGGGTTCAAAATCAGACTTGTCTACATCAAGCTATGACTATGGAGCTCCACACACTAAGCAGCGTCAGGAATCACAATGGTATTTATTGTTACTAGCCACTTTCATACTGTATCAATAAAAGTTAAAGTAAATTAAATTTGATGTTCGCTGACAGATTCCATACTTTTGAGCAAGGCGCGTATAGTCTACCTCTTGTCTCACGAAGGAGTTGGAGCTGTGGGTCAGTTTGTCCTTTGCAGCTGTCGAGCTTTCTGCTCTGTTCTTCTGAACTGAATCTTTATTTAAACACGGTTAAAAAATTCATCAAATTAACGTAAAAGACAAACTATCAATATCAAAATGTATAAATATATAAAAATCCTAATCCTAAACAACAATTCTAAATCCTAAAGAAAACTTGACCTGTTTTCCATGAATGCCGTGTCTCAAGCTTACATAAATTAAATTGATTAAGTGATTCAGCTTTCTAAGATCACAGGGTAGGCTGTTCCAGAGAGCTGCACCGCTATATTCTTAATCTACTTTCTAGCTGGAAAGATTGCTGCATCCGTGTTCTCTTGACATTTTACAACTGTGCCTTTTTAAAACCCCGTAATTGAGTAAACTACTCATTGATTGCAACAGTTAGAAACATGGAGCTCGTCAGCAAACTCTGTTAACATTCAAGAGTTCGTCTTTGAATGGATTTGGATCGCAGTGCTTGTAACAAGTGATGTTTCACTCACCGAACCATCCATGTCCTCAGTAAAAAATAATCATTGACTGGACGTTTTCATCTATAAATGTGTTCTCTATACAGTCAACTCCCTTTATTGCGGAGACCCTCAGGACCGCAAGTTTGTGTCCTTAATGGCGAGAGTCCGTAATAGCGGGAATATATTTCGGACAAACGTCTGTAATTTATTTTTGACTGTGATTTAGATGCTGTCCGTATTATCGGGATGTCCGTAATAGCGAGGGGTTAATAGATTTCAATGGTATCCTTGTAGGAGGCAAGACTTTGGTGGCGAAGAAAATCAACCACGAAACTCTTTGGGACAAGATAAAAGAGACAAGAAGAAAAAGAAGAAAAAGCTACAGCAGGTATGTTTAAAGTAGCTTTATGATTCATTTGAGGTCTCATAATCTGTTTTATTGAACATGTGTAACGTAAGACTCGGAGTCCACTAGAGTTGACGAAAGTGAGAGCGAACACTAAGTGAGTGTTGGTGGTCAAACAGGAAGGAAAGCTTGCAGTCTCTCTGGAGGATTGTTTTCAAGCTCAAAACAGGGGAATTCTCATGACCTCCAAGGTTGAATAAGCATTGGTTAATGCAAGGAGGAATTTGATTCTGATCACTGTTAGGGCTTAAAGGGCTAAAAGCCAGAATCATATTGACTGCACAACCAGTAACCAGTGCCATGAGAAAATACTTCTCAGTTGCTTTCAATTGAATGGTCGCATACAGAGACTCAACGGTTAGAACGATCTTGCACACCGTAATAGACAGCACCACAGGAAAGTTCTGCTCATTAGCTTTATTTGAACGGTCACACTTCAGAATTTCATCCACAGACACAAAAGTTAGAGCCATCTTGTGCAGCAAAATAAACAGCATCACAGGAAAGTACTGCCCAGTAGCTTTCATTTGATTGATCACACTTCAGCATTTCGTCAACAGACTTAAACGTAAGAATCACCTTGCAGGAATCGACTTTGGCTATGGAAGTAAAAAAATTATAACAGCATATTTTCAAGCTTGATAAGAGTGCATGAGCCGATTTGTTGGACAAAGTGAACGTAATCGCCACTGTAATTTCTCATCAATTCTCATTCTCTGATTTAGGGGACCGTTCATTTTTTATGAGCATGGGGGTGCTGGTGGGATTTGGTTAATTGCCACTACGAAACTGTATGACCCCCCCCCCCCCTAGCATGCAATTTTTTTCCACATGCCCCCCCCCCAGCAGAACTATTTTTTTCTGATGACCCCCCCCCCCCCCTCCCGCCCAACCAGAAACAAATCATACTCCTAACTTTAACAAAACGCTTATGTACTGTTTATATCAAAGATAAACGTAATTGTTACTGTGATTTCTTTACAGTACTATTAACAAGTAACCGTTCTCTACTTAGGTAAAGATTTCTCTTGTTTAAAAAAACGTTTTATAGATAGCAACACGTTTACGGCAACGACAAACCCTAAATTTCCATTTAGATTCTCAAAGAAACTATAAAAATTAATCAAGCAAATGGTTAACGTGAAATTACTCCCCTTCGAGTAGAAACAATTAATACACGTACAGATCTGACTAACAAAATACGGATCGAAGCATACCAATCAACGATTACGAGTCATATTAAACAAAAAAACAGCGGACGCACAGATATCAGTCGCGTAGGTAAGGGTTAGATAGGGGTGTTCGTTGAGCCCCAAATCTTGCTTACTAGGGGGGTCCGGGGGCATGCTCCCCCGGAAATTTTTGAAAATCTATGTTCCCAGAAACCTCATTTCCTGCATTTTGAGACCCATTTTAGGCAAATCACAAATTTGTTTTACAGCAGCTTTTTGAGCTATATACTGCATCATTCCTACGGCATAATTGTTTCAACTTAAACAAGAAAGTTCAATGTACATTCCGCGCCCTGTCGAGTTCTGATAGCTATTCGATCTACTGATAGTCATACACCAAGCTGGTAAACTGCATCATTCTCGGGTGTAGGCCTTCGAACAAATTGACTATCTCGTCAAAATTGACAGGCATATCATATTTGATATGCATTAGAACCAGGGCAGACATTCTACTCTCTCGCATGGTACACCTCATGTAATTGTTCAACCTCCTCATTAAGTGCTTTTTCTTCCGCCATTACTGATCTGTAAAGGGGGTTCGTTCGAACCCCTCGAACCCCTCCTCCTACGCGCCTGGATATTAAAGTACTGCTATTAAAAATGACAGTTACAAGCTTTTCTGAAGATGGCTTACGGCTCAGATTTACCGTCAACTGAAGTCACCAACAACAGTTCTATTATTAAAACTAATCTGGATGTTCACACTAGGCATACTACTGAGTCTACTGATACTCCTGGGTTCAAATAATTTACTAATCAACAGTCTTTATAAAAGTGAGTACTACTAAAAAGAACATTAAACAATCTATTGATATAGTTCAGAGTACAACCACTTTGTAGAAAACTACTCCCCCAAGGATGATTCAATAGTGAGACTGATACGTTTTTATATTAATTTGAACTTGTACAAACATAGGTGTCTACCTCAGTTTATATTCATTATTGCTTTTCCAACAGATATGCTTCATTTCCTCAGTTGTTGTTAATATAAAATGCAGATTTCGACCTCAGTATGTAAAACAAATTAAAAGTGGTTAGGAAAATCGCATTAAATAAAATTGAAATAATATTCAATTTCTTCATCTGTTTCTGTGTTGAGCCACTTTCAATTTCCCCTACTAGCCAATTATTTCTGGTGACCCCCCCCCCCCCCTCTTTCACTCATTTTTTTTTGGTAGCCCCCCCCCTTTAGTGCCATTTTTTTTCTCGTGGCCCCCCCCTAAATCCCACCAGCCCCCCCATGCTCATAAAAAATGAACGGTCCCTAGGCTAAGTATTCAATTTACGATTGTTGTTTTGGTAGTTTGAATCAGTTTTTGTTTTGTATTTTAGGTGTCAAGCCTACCTGCTCAGTCCAAACTTCATCATTTAGAATCACAAGGGTGAGGATTTTCATAATAAGCCTTCCATTTTTGTTTAATACTGTATAGATGCTGTGTACCAGTTCAATGTCAGGTGCTGTCGTATAGTTTTACCGAGTTAACGTATGAAAATGCAATTGTAAATGCATTGTCGTTCATTTCTGACGGAAATACCGCACGAACCTATAATCCCCCTTCCCTCCTGTGATGATATGGGTGAACCGGTTGTTTGGCTTGCAGCATAGCTTATCCTTACAGCTGATGCAGGATGTTCGGTTCACGCATAAATCAAACAAGTTACTGAAGCTTGCCACACGACTGTCTCGGTGGTTGGTGCAGCCGATGGATATTCCGAAGTTCGTGGGTTCAACTCTTTTTCGTAGCTCTGATTTTTTTCACAATGATTGCAGCCCAATGCTCGTCGCAAACTTACTCCAATGACCTTGCTATATGACCACACATTTTAATTAGCATACGGCACTATCCTTGTCCTCATCTCCTTTGCATCTAAAATTATTCCAAATTGTTAGTGAATGGTTTAATATTGCACTGTGATAATAAGAGTTCTGTAAGGCACATGCTGAATACTGACAAAAATTGATACATTCTTTCTTTTCTCAGTGAAATGAACAAAATGGGAGAGTGGAGTAGAAGCCCAGAAGTACAGGTAAAAAGTAAAAGATGTCTGACGGAGGATTGCTTTGAGTTTTGTGCTCAATTTTCCTTGCATGTATTGTTAATGGCCATTTATTTTTTCTCAACCTTTGCAGTCCTTTGACATGCGGCCGCATAAATCCATAGGAAAACTCCCATCCAGCGAAAAGGTAGGTTGGTAGCTTGTTCCAAAGTTCAGTGACTTCTTAATACTATTAAGGCCCGTTTAAACGGTTTCACCATTTGCTTCAACATTCGTTGAACACAGTTGTTGAGCCAAATGTCGGGGGCGTTTGAACAGGTCGTTCAACATTGTTGAAAGTGTAAGATTATGTTGAAAGCTTGTTGAAAGTGTGTTGAATCAAATTTAAATTGGTTTAAACTTTCATTCAACATCGCTTCAACATTTCTTTTGTTCTTGAAAATGTCGAATGGCGTTGAAACCATTTGAACACTCCGTTCATGATAACGCAAAACTACTTAATTTCACTGAGAAACTGAAAACAGCGAGCGGCAAATGAGAGCGAAACATGGTCACGTGGTCATTTCTGCCGTTTGCCGTAAACGTAATTCTTAATCTTTATTCAGTGAGTTGAACTTCTCGCGAGAAAGTGCAGGCTGATAGCATGGCCTGTGCGATTTACACCACGAGTTGGAGACGCGACATAAATTCAGACGAAAAATCGCGATGCGCGCAATCACTCACGACATCGTTTTCGCCTCTTTTGCGTGTCGTCCTGCTATCCCTGAGTCAAAAGATATTCTTGGTTTTCACGTGACGTCACCAAATTCTAGAATTCAAAACTGGGAGGCCTACAAAATTTTTACCTTCATTGAAGGAAAGATTACCTAAAAATATGTCTGTTCACAATTTCTTAGCTCGATGTCGTGCTTCCTTTTGAAAATAAAACGGTTTCAATTTCCGAGTTTCCATCGTGCGTGACATAAGGAGGACGGCCGTGACAGAGCTTTTCCGTATCTTAAAAATGACTCTTCGCGTGATTTTCAGCATTCTAAGCAATTTAAGTTTGAGGAGAAATATTAATCTAAACATTCGAAAATTCACAAGGGCAAGCAAACCTCTTTTCTGGCAAAAGTGAACACCAGATGGTTTTTCGTATTTCCGGCCGCCATGTTTGTGGCGCTCAGAGGGACACAAACATCGCGTCTCCATACTAAGCTCTATAAATTTATGTGGAACATTTTGTCAAATAACTCGAGTACGGAATGCTGCACAGACCTGACACTTGGACAGATGCCTTATTTATTTATCCTCTATACCATGTCAATTTCTTGACTTCATTCATGGAATGGTTTTGATTTTTTTTTCCATGGCGTGACAGTGAAAACCGAGAATACTGCTCGTAGCCTACCGTGGTCGCGATAAAAAAAAAACGTTCTTACAAAGGCTTGTTTGGGGACATTACGTTACTTCTGCTCTTAAAATCCATTGACGTGTCATTTTGTATACATTAACTATTTACCCTTCCTAAATCGTTTTCTTCGACCGACTCACTGAAAAACCTCTCATTATTTTCCTTCACACAGGGCGCGTCACACCTTGGGCCGCTTACCATCAGCTCGTCTCACAAACCTCTTGGAGAAGTTCGCCTTCAGCCCCTTCAGCACAAAAACCTCGCTCATCTCTCACACAACACCTACCCAACGCGCAAACCGCCGACGAAACGTGAAAGCCCAGAATCTCAACTCTTGGGATCTCTTTCTCCGTGGGCGGGGCAGTCGGCTTTCTCGTTACAAGGCCATGTGCACAAACAAACGTTATCGGAACCGGTGAATTTCACTTTTCCAGATCGGCCAGTGAGTCCGTCTACTGAACTTTTAGCGCCTTTACCGAGGAAAGCCTCTCGCCCGCCGTCAGAAAACGAAGCGACAAATGAGGACCGAGACACGAAGTTAGGCACTCCTTTTACGGGACTGAAACCACTGACTCCTCCTAAAGAACATGCGGGCAAGTCAGGAGGGCGCGTGCCGGACTTGAACAAACTGGAAGAAACGCCATTATAGCACATGCTCTCAAGGATCACGGCGATTCATATCTGCGGTGAAATCCTTTTCTGTACATGTGGCGTTACCTAACTATTATAGTATAATCTAACCTTGGTAAGTTGCTTTGTGATTGGCTGAACGACTGGTACATTTTTAAAACAGAGAGAACCCGCAGATTATATGGTCAAATTTTTTAGAGAACTGAGCGGTGATCACCTTTTTGTAAACCAACACCGATTTCGGTAGCAAAACCACTTGAAAAACAGCAAAAGCAAACGCCGCCTTTCTGTTTTGCATTAATCCAAACCCTTGAGTTAAGTCTGCGGGTGCTTTCCAGCTGTCAGAACTGGCCGGCCAGACGATCGGTCCGTAAATGGACTACATAATTCTTTGAATTCTTCAAAACGGCACATTCTGAGTAGCATGCGCCATTTTAAAGCAATTCAAAACAGGTGCCATATAAAGTGTCGCTCAAATTGGTGCATTCAGATTCTAGTGCGAAATGACTGAACTGGCCGGCAGGTTCTGACAAATAGAAAACGCCTTGGGAGAACTGTTAAGTTCCTATGGAAACCTGTCCTACGATCGTGTTCACACAAGCTTTCAAGCTCCACTAAACTCAGTGGAGTGTTAGACCAAGCCTGTGTAAACACGCCTGTAGGATTTCTCCTTTCAGCCAATCACCATGCCGTCTTATTAAGGTATTAGGCTGATTTAGCAACAGTACGGGAACGTCATTTGAGGACGCGAGAGCGCGCGGAATAGTCTGGATGCGGGCCTATTTCGACTATATATGGGCATTCTTGATGCGCGCGCCGTTGTCAACTGATGTTCCCGTTCTGTTGCTAAATCAGCCTATTCTATTAAACTTGAAAAAACAACGCATCTGGACTAGGATCATTTGGGAAGCGTTAGAAGAAGTCAGGATTTAGGGGAAATCATATCCCTCCTTATTTCCTCCGGCCATTGATGTAGCCAAGTAGATTTTTTAACTAAACCTTCGTACATGGAAGTTTTTGAAAGTTATGGACAAAAGATTGTCCACTTTCGAGTAATTTATTTGTGGTATCTCGTTAAATTATTCTAATTATCTATTTTCGGTCTCGGTAGATACACATTTTCTCCCAAGGCTTCAAAACCGGAAACTGTTCTTTAGCATCCACTCACGAACTTGCAGTTTCAAAGTTTGACTTGTTTGATATTCAGTGAAAAGATATCAGGTTTTAATGATTATAGTGCGGGCCAATGTTTTAACTTTCAGCGAGTTTCTTGTTTGGAAGCTGAGAAGCACATCTCCTCTCCTAGTGAGATGAGATGGTGAAATCCACGCAAACTGTAAAAGCCAGCTTTTTATATTGATTTGCCTGGTTTCGTGGCAGACTATGAACAGTTTGTTATTTTCTCAAGCGGATGAAACAGATGAACCCGCGCAAAAATCGCCTTCCGCGAGGAGACTCCCACGCGTCGCACCTTCTCCCGGGAATGCAGTATCGTGTAACTCGTCAGTTTGCGCCAAGTTTTCACGCTTCCAATATCGCCACCAGTTTTAGCACCAGTTAATACTCGTTAAGAGGTTTTTTTTATTGTATGTAAATAACCGTTGTAAATATTTTAAAGTATAGCAGGGGGTCGGTTCTTGCACCTACGTATTTATATAAAATTTATGTTATAGTAGAGTTACTTTACAGAAAGATTTTCATTCAGCGCCATTCAGTAATAAAAGCCACCGGTCTCGCAGACCAACCGGTGCACACTTTGAGTCTTTGTCTTTTTGGGTTGATAAATGACCACAGTACCTTCCTGTGGTTCTGTTTATTATTTTGTGCAAAAAGAGTGTGGATGAAATCCGTAAGTGTGACCATTCAAATGAAAGCTATTGAGCAGTACTTTCTTGGGGTGTTGTTTATCATGCTGTACAAGGTGATTCTAACTTTTGAGTCTGTGGATGAAATCCTAAAGTGTGATAATTCAAATGAAAGCTACTGAGCAGTACTTTCCTGTGGTGTTGTTTATCATGCTGTACAAGGTGATTCTAACTTTTGAGTCTGTGGATGAAATCCTAAAGTGTGATCATTCAAATGAAAGCTACTGAGCAGTACTTTCCTGTGGTGTTGTTTATCATGCTGTACAAGGTGATTCTAACTTTTGAGTCTATGGATCCAATCCGCATTCAAGGAAACAACTGAGCAGTACTTTCCTGTGCCCGCTGCAGTTTTGTGCTGTAAAGGCTGCAAAGGAAAGCTATTCAGCAGAACCCTCTCGTAGTGCTGCTTATTATGCCTTTGCGAGGTGATTATATAACTTGAATTGAGTTTGTGGATAAAATCCTGAAGTTTGACCATTCAAATGGAAGTTACTGTCAATACTTTCTCGTGGTGCTGTTTGTTATGCTGTATTGGATTGTTCAAACGCTTGAGTCTGTGGATGAAATCTTAAAAGTGTTTCCATTCAAATGAAAGTTAATAGGCAGAACTTTCCTGTGGTGCTGGTTATTACTCTGTGCAAGGTGGCCCTAACTTTTGCGTCTGTGCATGAAATCGCAGTACATTCAACACAGTCACGGGAGCTTGGAGTTGAATGGAAAACGGAGTGTAGATTCGATTTGATCTGAAATTTGGATTGTATTGACAGAAAATTGACGTATAAATTATGATGCCCCGGTATATGTATGGACATTTGATTCTTGTGCATGTAAACTTGAAAGGCATGTTGTTATTACAACAATCCCAACGAAATTTGTGTTTCCCCGCATTCAGTTCCACGTTTGATAATAATTTGGTATTCTCAGTTGTTAAGTTGTCACGATTCACCTACCAATTTCGACCTGGAAATGCCAAAAAAAGACGTGACAATGCAGTTTGTAGTGCGGCATTATTTGAAACATAGACTGATACATTGTAGCAATGCATTTATCGTTGAATTGATAGAACAAATTTTATTGATGTGTGTTTGTTTCTGATTACGATTAAGCTTTCGTAATCATTATTATGAACACCTTATTCCAGCAGAAGCATATAATATGCTTCTGATTCCAGTTACAATATTATAATAAAGCTGATAGATAATGAATGAAGTAAAATGTCAGTGGAAAGAGATTAAACAATGACTAATTAAACAAAATTCAATTTGGCTAATTTTCGTATTATTAAGATCACGAATTAATACTCCTTTCCACAAACATTTCATTTTCCTCCCTAAGACTGCATGAAGCTGAGACAGTTTCGAGAAATAAATCTCAAAATAACCCATTACACTTTAGCAAGGCCATCATTGTTCTCGAGATTGTCAAAGGAGGCCAATGGAAGAGACTAGCTCAAGAGTCATAGTAGTAATGTTTGTTGTCAGCGCTAAATCCAGCTACCTGTTTATTTTGGTTCGAACACTCAATCACGCTCAGTCGTTTCATAATTGATTAGTAAACAATACCCGTGACATTCGCCGGCGACCATCCAATCGGAAGCCGAGTTGGCTCTGATCATTTTCGCTTTTTAGCTCTTGCTAACTGGCACCGATGTCCACCCCCACAAAGCTCGACACATGACGTGACAAAGGGTGGGTTGAGGTTAAGAGGGTTTTTCTTTGGAAGGGTTGGACATTCTTGGAGATTTGCGAGCAAAACGCACAGCTGCTTAAGCAGGTTTCTTGTGCTGTGCAGGAGTTTTGGTTAACAATGAGTCGATTATTACCCTTCCTGGTGGCATTTTGCATTTATCTGCGGGTGGCTCTAGTTTTCTCGCGCCCTAAAGCAGACACAGGTGCTTTGAGCGACGAAGACTGGACACACCATAACTTTGAGCAAATGACCGCCTACCTCCAAGATCTTCACCGGCAATACCCGAAACTTACCAACTTGTACAGCATTGGCAAGTCCGTACAGGGCCGAAAGCTCTGGGTCATTGAAATCTCTGATAATCCAGGAAAACACGAGCCAGGGGAACCCGAGTTCAAGTTCATTGCAAACATGCACGGCAACGAAGTGATCGGACGAGAACTGCTGTTGCTTCTTGCCAAGGCGTTCTGCAGGAATTACGGCCGAGATGCGAACATGACAAAGATGGTAGATAACACCCGTATTCACCTCATGCCAAGCATGAACCCCGACGGGTATGAATTAGCAGCCGAGGGAAATAATCGCAAGGATTGGATCATAGGTCGCAGCAACGCGAACAATGTTGATCTGAATAGGAATTTTCCAGATCAGTTTTTTAAGAGCGTAACAGGGCCACCCCAACCTGAAACACTTGCAGTGATGAAATGGATCCATGAGTACCCCTTTGTGCTCAGCGCAAACCTCCATGGAGGATCGCTAGTGGCGAATTATCCGTTTGATGACAATCCAACGGGGAAAAGCGAATACAGCAAGTCCCCAGATGACGATGTGTTTAAGGAGCTGGCCAAAAGTTATTCCATGGCTCACCCGACTATGCACCTAAAAAATCCACCATGGCCCTGCCCAGAGGTCCCCCCGGATCACTTCGAAGACGGTGTTACAAATGGCGCGGCTTGGTACAGTGTGTCAGGGGGGATGCAAGATTACAATTATGTTCATTCCAATTGCTTTGAGATCACCATAGAGCAAGGCTGTAAGAAGTTTCCAGAGGCCAGCGAGCTGCCAAAACAGTGGGAAGAAAATAAAAGAGCGCTGATCGCCTACATAGATCAGGTAAATATTACTGAGAGTAACAAAGATTGCTCAAAGTTTATCGACGCTTTTTCGCGAGTTCGCACTCTTAATGTTTCGCTTTCTGAAACCCAAACTAATTACCGCAACCTCCTGATATATTTAACGAGTTGTCATTCTACTAAATTTATACAGGAATTGAATCAGATTTTTTTGTTTTCTTTAGGTACATAAAGGAGTGAAAGGCTTTGTAAAAGACAGTCAGGGCTCGCCAATCCCTGATGCCAGCATCCACGTTGATAGTCGCAGAAAAGAAGTCTATTCCGCTAAAGATGGAGACTACTGGCGTCTCCTTCTCCCAGGGGGGTACAAAGTTACGGCCATCGCCCGGGGATATGAACCCCTGACTAAGGATGTCACGGTAACGGACGGGGAAGCAGCTGAACTGAACTTTGTTTTGAAGAAATCCGCGTTAAATGACAGCACCGCGGACGAGGAACAACAAGACAACTCTGAACCGAACCCTGTGGAGGATTCAAAACCGGAACCTGGGTCCCCTGTTCCTGCTGTGGATCTGGGCACAGGTGCTGCTACTGGGGGAGAAACGATGCAGACAGGGAACATGGGTGCGATGCCCGGTGGAGGGGACTACGGGATGATCATGAATGGAGGTGGGATGGGAAGTCCCATGCAAGACAATCCGTACGGGGTATCAACTGGGATGGGAAGTCCCACGGGAGGCATGGGCGGGGCTATGGGTTTGGGTAGTAATGTTGACATGGGGGGTCCTATAAATGATGCTGAGCTGGATCGGTTCGCAATGATGTCACCATATGAAGCTGAGTCTAAGGATAATACTAGGGGATTTTTTCATATTACAACTGATTCGCACGAACCGCATATGAATTATGCTAATGAAGAGGAGGGTGGGAATGAAAGTAGCATGATCATGAAGAAATCTGATCTTGGAAGACCGCGAAAGAAGTAGCTTGCATGATATCTCGTGTGAAAAGTTGATCATCCTGGCTCAAAAACTCGAGCAAAGAACGATGAAATTAAAGTGGAACCCCGATATAACGAAGTGCCAAGGGATTTGATGAATAAGTGTTCATTATATTAAACGGGGTTTCATTTGTTCAAACACGTCCAAAATCTTCCTTTTATCGGGATTTCACCAATAATCACTTTGATAATTTTTGAGAACTTGATTGAACAAAACTGAGCCCACGTCAAAGCGGATAAGCGGCAGCGTAGCACTATTGTAGTCTCTGTCACCATTCATACTTACTTCTTATTAACCGAGCGGGAGGTCTGTATGGGAGAATCTTGACCGAGGTCGCCAGTACAGACCGAACGCAGTGAGGTCTGTACCAGCGACCGAGGTCAAGATTCTCCCATACAGACCGACCTTGCTCGGTTAATAAGATGTTTATTATATGGCCCAACAGGAAATCAAAAGGAAAAAAATACTCGTTCCCCTGCGCGGGCTCAAGCATTTAGCTGGCTTACTTCTGTCACTAGTCTCCATTTCAAACGGGACAAAATAACTGTTCAAAGTACAGCTTTGTACAAACTTCGTCAATGAATGAAGACAAAAAAAACGTTTTTTCCTACAGGCTCAATGAAAATTTTCTAAAAAGCGACCTTTGTAATGATTTACGATCCTGAACACCGAACTGGCCATTTCCAAACAGTGCATCTTTTTCAGCTTCAGTTAGCTCTCTTCCGGGCTCTCTTGTTGAATTTGGACGCTCAAGCAGTTTAAGGCCTGGGTTAAGGGCTTTTAAGAGGAAAAATGGTTTATTCTAGATAACTTTAACAAATTCAATGGCACTGAACTAAAATTTGGAAGATAAAAAGATCTTATCATTCTGAAAATTTCTAAGCATAATAAGTAGTGCTATAGATCACGTGACATGTCACGTGATCGTTTTTGTGAAAAAAGCAAAGATTTGACAGGTAGGCGACGGTTTTAAGAGAAAACATCAAACAAAAACGCGTTTCTAATAAAGATTAAATATCTCCATCGCTTCACGTTTGGAATGATCGTCCATTGTTCTCCAGAAACAATTTATCACGACAAAAGTCATTTTTTAGTCCACAATTCGACCTTTGATTGTTAATTTCTCTAATTTAAAAACATAAGGACAGTCATTCCAAACGTAGAAAGTGAAATATTAAAAATCTGCTTTGGAAACACTAATTCAGTTATGTTTATAAAGAAAATTCGCCGCCATATCGCCGATTTACGAAATTTTCATTTTTTGGTCACGTGATGTGTCACGTGATCAAAATTATACGTTAAGGCAAAAGAAAACAACAAGTTTTATATTCATGGAAAGTTTAATCCTGTTCTAGGCAGACAAACCGAAGATATAGGGGATCATTCATAATTTCTGAACACCCTTCAAACCCAGGCCTTAAACTGCTTGAGCGGTTTCCTCTTCCTTGGTGAAGCAGGTTCTTTTGTTTAGTAACAAGAACCTCTCTGGACTTGAAGAACTCGTTATCCTTAAGAATGTTGATCAGGCTTCCTTTTTCATATAAGTGACGTTGAAAACTTCGCTGGAAGCGGCTCAATGTACACGGTTCGTACCCGGTGCCATCTTGTTTACGGAGATAAAAAATTTGGAAGAAGGTCGAGCTCATTCGGGTAGGTATAAGGACTTTTCAATTGCTCTAGACTCTTTCAGTGACTCACAAAGTTTCTTCCATGCATTTAAGTCGCTCTTAGTCTTGTATTGAGTGTTTTTGTATTGCTGCGCTTGCAAAAACTTCTCAATTTCGACTTCATCTTTGCTCGTAGTTTCCTCGGCTGGGCTCAAATTTGCCAACGTTTGCTCTCATTTGCTTCACCTGCTTCCACGTTTAGCGTTACTGGTTCTTCAATTTAGTATTATTAACAGGAACAAGCCAATTTTTCTTTCTTTTTTCTTTTTTTGTTTGTATCATTTTGAGGACAAAAGATCGGTCTAGATGGGAAAATCTAGACCGCGGTCAATATCGATTCTAGCCAATCAAGTTCTTGAATTTGATCGTTTTCAGTCCTTTTGAGACACGGCCATATAATAAATGTGCATATACATATACAAAAGTTCTTACAACTATATCACAGGGTTTCTTATAAGACCTGACATATCTAAAATACAATGAAGTAAAATAGTCAATCACCACTAACAGGAAACTGGAAAGTGACCTCAAAACGAGTGAGAGGGCGGCATGAAAAAAGTTTCAGTACTAGATAATGTAGAAAAAAATCGTAGTGCAACTTAACTGATATTTTAAAGGTAACCTTGTTTCTAATCCTCTAATTCACTAACCAATGGTTAGTGTGCAGTTCTGGCTTAACAGGGGCTCATAAATAAAACATACCGTCAACTCCCTTTATTATGGACACCCTCGGGACCGCGAGTTAGTGTCCTTAATAGCGAGAGTCCATAATAGCGGTGATTTATTTCAGTCAAACGTCTGTAATTTATTTTTGCCGGGGATTTAGACGATTTAGCTGCTGACCGTATTATCGGGGTGTCCGTAATAAATAGCGAGGTGTCCGCAAGGCGCGAGTTGACTGCATGTACAACGCTTTCCTCACCTGTCCGTTGTGAAACGGTTCTCCTTGATCTCTTCAAGCTGGGACTAAACCTACAAGAGTAGAACTGTAGGGCTTAGCTCTCCTGGTAGCCTGTGAACAGGCTCCCAAGTGGTGTGGGTATGGGGCAAAAATAAATTTTATTTTTGTATCATCATTTTGTATGAACTAAAAATATATATATTTTTATTGGGAACCGGCTCCTTAATTTAAAGAGGTAAGATATTTAACTAAGTACTTTTGTTCAAACTTGAAACTGCTCTTAAAGGACAAGGAAGAAAATATCAAAGGATTTAGTTCTTGAGGGAAGAACAAGGTATCCTGCGAGCAGAGTCTCTTCGATCTTCCTAGATCAATCGGTTTAGGAAGATCGAAGAGACTCTGCTCGCATTGTAAGAACAAGGCCACACTCACCGTTTTTTTGTAATTTCCGGCTCCGGTACAAATTGCGCGAACGTGAAAAACGTACGCGGCCAATTTTTTTCAAGTTGCAATCCGCAATGCCATCTGCAGTCAGAGATGATTAACACTAGTTTCTGTGCACCAGAGTAAACTGTTAACAAAACTTACTAATCCATTATTGTTATGTTTCCATTGAAACAAGTATACTATAAAGTATTTCAGTGGCTATACGGTGACACTAAAATTGGATAGCAGTGCCCCTTTAATGTAAATGTTATGTTTAAAATTAAACATTTGTACATTTTGATACTGAAGAAATCAATAAAAATGGGCGAAGTTCAGTTTTGATATCAGCTTTCGACCTTCCTATCTTCCTTCCAAGTCACCAGACCATCTACGGGAAGAAACAACTTAGGGAGCGAAACGATCCATCTACCAGGGGGACTGAAAGTTTTATACTAAGACGACCCTTTCTCTATGTGACCACCTCTCGTAAGTGACCACTTCTCTTATGCGACCACTTTCCAAAGCCACCGAAATTTTACTAGTCAAACCATTGTAGCAAAAACCTCCTAAAGCCGCCGTTACACGTGTAGAACTTTTAGCTGAAACTTGTGTGGTGTGCAACGGCGCTGCGAAACAAGTTGCACGAAGTGGTGTTAAACGGCGAAACTCTTGTTTTTTCACCACTGGTTCTACTTTTCGTGAAACTTCGAAAAAGAAGTTCAAAAAAGTTTCGCGAAACCGACCATGCACCATGTTACACGGTTCAATGCCTGCTTAAACTAATGTTTCGCAGCGCCGTTGCACACCACACAAGTTTCAGCTAAAAGTTCTACACGTGTAACGGCGGGTTTAGACGACCCTTTCTCTATGCGATCACCTATCGTAAGCAACCATCTCTTTTGTGCGACCACTTTCTAAAGCCACCGAAATGTTGCAAGTCACGCTGTTGATTTGAATTCAGTCGCTCGCCTTCCGGCGCCCGCGTTACTCGCGGTTTTGCCGTTCGCGCACCGAATGTCGTGCTTGCTCAGTTTTTTGCGTTCTTCCCTGCGTATTCTCAAGCAAAAGAGAGACTGCTCGAAGTCTAGTGTTTGAGGGGCGTTCCGTCCGGCGTTGTGCCGTGTTTTGTTCTGTTCTTGCATTTTGTTTTGTTTTGTTTTGTTTGTTTTTTTTTTTTTTTGGTCTTAACCCATGCAGCAATTCTGGCCTGGTTCCTAAGCTTTCTAGGGTTCAAGGCGCGTGATTCAAAGAAAAGGCTGAAGCCGCGAACTTTGTGAGAAAAGCGAAAGTCATATGAGCTAGGTATGAGAAAGAAGACCGAAGAAGGACAGTCACAATGCGTTTTGCCAGTTTTTCCCCGTTCATCGCTGTGATCTTTCTCACAGGGATTGCTCCATTGCTTATTCAGTGTGTAGAACCCGCCTGGAAACATGAAATAGTTGTTTCGCAGCACGATGGATTCGACAAGACAGCTTGTTTAAACGGGAGCATTCCTTGCAGAACTTTAGACTACGCTTTACAACATGTGACTAATTCAACTCTGGTGCTGGTACGATCTGCAAAGTCGTCCTACAATCTAACCCAAAATTTCACTTTTAAAAAAGTACAAAGTTTTGGATTAGTCGGAGAACAAGACTTGATTTCGGTCAAATGTGAAAGAAAAGGCAGCTTGTCTTTTGAAAGCAGCGAAGATATCAACATTACAAGAATCGTACTTGATGGCTGTGGTGGCCTGCATGCGAGCACTTCTGGAGAAAAGTTTAAACGCCCTCACATCCAGTTTCTCTCTGCTGTGTTTTTTGTGTACTGCAAAAACATTGTTATTGATGACTGCTCAATAGTCAACAGTCCAGGGATAGGAGTAAATATGTATGACGTGGGGGGTGGTGTAAGGATTGTGCATTCCAGGTTTGAAAGTAATCGACCTGATGGATTAAATTCCAGTGAAGACAACATTGCAATCGCTGGAGGCGGGGTATACTTTGAGTTAACTAAGCAAGGTGGAACATTTCCATTTGATCTCAATTCATCGACCTTGGCTGAATTTGACAGCAACAGCAGTTATGCTTTCTTTAATTGTCGTTTCACAAGAAACTCTGCTCCTCATTCTAATCAGACGTATAATATGACAATTGACAAGCCATTCAAAACTGATCATGTGCCCTTTGGGCGTGGTGGTGGGCTGTCGTTATTTCTAAGAGGAAAAGCAGAAAATAACATCATTCGTATTGATCACTGTTGGTTTGAAGACAACTATGCTAAATGGGGTGGTGGAGCTTTCATTGAATTTCAAGACGAAGTACAAAATAACACATTAAAGGTGACAAATTGCAGGTTCAAAAATAACAGTGCACATTATGCAGGTGGTGGTTTCAGAAGTGGAACTGCAACTGCTGGAAGTAACAGAGGACTACTGGCAAACAAAATGAAGTATGAAAATTGCACCTTTGAAAGTAACAGTGCAATTTTTGGTGGAGGAGTTTCATATTACGAGTCTGGCTCTCCCTTGATGGCAAATGACAGTGAATTGTCTATAGAATACAAAAACTGTACGTGGAAGAAAAACAGAGCAACAATGGGATCTGCTATAGGATTATGCAGTAACTCATTTATTAATGGCATCCATAAGCACATGGTTGGTCAAGAATTTATTAATAAGTATTGTTTCATTGTTTTAGAGGACTGTAATGTCACTGATAATCCAATAGTGTTGACAGAAGATGACAAAGTCATTGGCCAAGGAGCCATATATTCCTACTCTTTACCTATAACTCTTAAGGCAAATGTAATCATAGAAAACAATAACAACAGTGCCATGGTGATTGAAAATATAGTTCTATATGTTTTTGATAATGTCATCTTCAGAAACAATATAGGCGGACAAGGCGGAGCACTTGCATTGTTTGGCACATCAGTAATCATGCTTATGCCAAACAGTCGACTCACTTTTATTAATAACACTGCAAGAGAACGTGGTGGAGCTCTTTATGTCAAGGATTCTGGGCCGCCTGTTGTGGCCTTCAATGCCACTCAGCTCAAGACACGTGGGTGCTTTATTGCTTACAACAACAACTTTGGTAGTGTAGATCATGTTGCTGAATGGCATAGCAAAATTGTTTTCAGAGGTAATAAGGTGCATACTATCGGTGGTGGTGACTCTGTTTACGCTTCAACTCTCTCGGGGTGTCGTAAGAATTTACAACCTCGCATAAACAATGAGTCTCTTGAGTGGCCCAACATCATTGAGTATCAAGATTCTGATTCTAAAAGGGAGATTTCCACAGACCCAATTGAGATTAATTTCAACGAGATGGAGTGGGAAGTTTCTCCAAGTGAGGTGTTTAATGCTAGTGTTCAATTGATTGACGAGAAAAATCATCCCGTCTTAGGTGTGGTTAAACTGACCATTATCAATAAACATGGTCAAACTGATGCTGAAAATGTTAGACTGGGCACAGTGTCTCATTTTTTTCTTGTACAAGGGATTGACTCTTTCAATATCAGCAATCTGCACCTAGAAGGAAAGAAAGGAGCATCATTTAGTGTTGAAATCAGCACAATTGATGGCCGTGTAGTGCACACTTTCTCCAAGCGTAAACTTTATTTGAAACCGTGCAGTCTTGGGTTTGAGCAAACTGATGGCAAGACATGTTCATGCGTATCAAGCAAGAGTGCAACGGGAATCTTAAACTGCAGTGCTGACAACAAGCATGTCTTCCTCAAGAGGGGGTACTGGGGTGGAATGATACGAGATCATTTCAGTACATACCCTTGTCCACGTCATTACTGCAGCCATTACAGCACCAATTCTTCAAGCTTCAAATACAGCAGTGAAAAAATGTGCACCAAAGGCCGCAATGGGTCGAGCATCTTGTGTGGAGCATGTAAGAACAATTATTCTGTGAACTTATGGGATGAAGAGTGCAGAGAAACATGCCCTTATAGGTACTTGTGGCTTGCTCTTGGGTTCTTTGTTATAACACCCTTTCTCGTTTTTGATTGTGTTTCACATCAAGTTAGATATTTTCACTACTTACCTCAACACTTGGCTTTACTCTTATCAGATCATTTTGTTACTTCTGGAGGAAGGACAGAATCTTGATGGATTCATCTCTTTCATCATAAGTTTAGCCAACTGGAGAATCCAAGTCAATGGAACATGCCTTTACACTGGAATGAACAACCTTGACAAACTTGGTGTTAATTATGTTCTTCCTGTGTATGTCCTTTTCCTGCTTTTTGTTCTGTCGAAGATTGCAAGATGCCGCCCTGGCTGTTTTGTAAACAGGAATGTTGCCCATGCCTTCTGCACGCTGCTGGTTCTTTGTTACACAAATATTACGATGATTTCATTCACCATTGTTCACTATGTTCCCATCAGTGGCAAGAAGTGGGTGTTGTATGCAGATGGCAACATTGATTTTATAACAGACTGGAGAAGCCACTTGCCCTTTACCATTGTCGCGTGTCTGTGGATACTGTTTTTTGTTGCACTGATTCCATTGCTGCTCCTGTTCACACCATGGTTCTTGAGGCACATTCCATACTTGAACTCTTTCAGGTTGTTTTTTGACACTTTCCAACGATGCTTCAAAGTCCAATACAGGTGGTTTGCAACATATTACTTCATATGCCGCATCGTCATCTTGCTTATAGCCCTGTATGTTCCATTTGGGCCACTGAAGAGATCCATCCTTGAAGTGTCCAGCATTATCATTGCGGCAATCTGCTTGTATCTTCAGCCATACAATGAGCAGTACCGTTGGCTCAACAGGCTTGATGCAGTTCTTCTCACAAACTTGTGCTTGATTGTCAGCTTCAGCTCAAATGTCAGAAGTGATGTTACACTGTCTGTCCAGAAAGGCCTTGAAGCTACTGTAGATGCCCTGGCGTATGTTCCACTTGTTTACCTGTTTGTCCTTGTTTGCTACCATGGATGGAAATACTGGTGTCCACAGAACTTGGATAGCTATGAAGCAATGGAAGAAGATAGATCACTCAGCCCATCTGCAGAAACTGATGCTTCAAACCGCCCAGTCTAATGTCTTTATTTAATAATAATAATAATAATAATAATAATAATAATAATTAATAAATGATCTCTTTATTAAAATATTCCAAGGAAAATCGATATCCACAAGTTAAAGTAGAAAAAAGAATAGTAAAAAACCTATTTACAATTCAATTGTGATTAAAAAAAGAGTATCTTGAAGCACAACAGAGCTATTTTCAAACACAATATTAAAACAAAAAAACAATAATATTAAAATTAAAAAAGAGCAAAAGTTATTCATGTGACCAATCATACACTAAAATGAGAAAAATTCAGAAACCCCTATTAATCAACCCATAATAAAGTATCTATAGCAGTCTAGCGAAGTCCTGCTTGGCCCTTCTCTATTTCTAGAGCCCTGTCCTTAACGTCTAAGTTCCTCCTTCTCGAGGTTCTCGATCCCCTTAGGCATAGAAGTGCGCTCCGCAAAATTGCAAAGGACACTTGCCCTGACCCATAATAATAATAATAATAATAATAATAATAATAATAATAATAATAATAATAAACCCTTAAATTCTTAAAAACTTCATGACATTTGAGTGTTTTTTTCTTTTTCTTTACAAAAACATTGCTTGAGAATATTCTTTTTTTTTAATTGAAATGAATTTTGAATAGGTTTTTAATAGCTCTTTTTTATATACTTTTAACTTGTAAATAGCAATTTGTGTGGAATATTTTAATAAAGAACTATTGTACTAATTTTTATAATAATAATAATAATAATAATAATAATAATAATTATCATTATTATTTTTAAAAAATGGACAACCATCAGTTGTGAGTTCTTTAACAGTTGTGATTCAAATTTACGCTGGCAATGGTGTAACATGTTTTGAAATTAATGGACAATATTTAAATACTCGAGACATGGAACAATACATTTCACAAAACTGCAAAAACAAAGAGAAACATTAAAATAAATAATAATAATAATAATAATAATAATTATCCTGCCCAAGCAGTGACCCAAGCAAGTAACCCATAATTGATAATAATCTCTTTTTTAACATATTCCAAGCAAATTGCTATTAATTTACAAGTTAAAAGTAAAAAAAGAACTATCAAAGCCTATTTTCAAGTCATTTTGATTAAAAAAAAACTATTTTCAAGCACAAAATTTTGTTTTTTGTTTTTTTATTTAAAGAAAAAGCACAATTTCATAAGGCTACTAACAATAATATTCTTATTTGTAATAAAAAAAATCATATCATGATTGTATTATGGCTAAAAAAAATTTGGAAATAAAAAAAAGTTTTTCAATATCTTCATGAAAAAAGTCACATTACCATCATACTCTAGTTAAAAAAAATGGAGGTAAAATAGCGTTGTCAAACATCTTAGTGAATAATAATAATAATAATAATAATCATCATCATCATCATCATCATCATAATAATAATAATAACAATAATTAATAAAATCTTTATTACAAAGCCTCAATTAAAGTCCTATTTACAATCAACCTACTGTTACAAAAAATCCAATCAATTCATCAAAACACTATTCATAATAATAATAATAATAATAATAATAATAATAATAATAATAATAATAATAACAATGGTGATGGTGATCATCAAACTTTAGCTAAAGTGCACCGGCCCAGTAAGTAGACTGCTCTCCGAAGCAGGTATAATACAGTGCTAATGATAATAATATTGCTAATGGTAATGGTGGTGGTTGTGTGGCAGTCATGAAACCTTAGCCAAAGTGCAGCTACCGTAAATGGACACCTCTCCTAAGCAGACACTTAGTTTAGGTTCTAGTCACATACACATAACACTGCAGTTTTAATCTCCTATAGACAGTCACCCAAGCCATCAACATGCAAGATTTGGTGTCATAGGGGCACTTTGCAGTTAGTATTAATTTTTGGCCAAACTGCCCAATACTTGACAAAGCACCTTTGCTCAAACATTAAATTTGTTCTTAGGAAGAACAAAGCATGGTCAGGTTTTAGTGATTTCTCCAAGAATATGCATGGGAAGAACAATTTATTCTTATAAGTTTTAACCCACATTTTTTTCTGGGAATCTGGAACATATTTCACTGGATTAGATTTCACTAATTAAAATGTAGACCTCTTATTCTTAGTTACTCGTGCATGCTGCACAGTTTTATAGAGCATAGCCTGAGTAAACAGATGTCTGTTTTCTCACTTTAAATAGAGCATGACTGAAATTTACTTAACATAGACTGCAAACAGTCTCCTTCCTGTCCTATATGTAGCATGTGTTGGATCGCAAGTGCCATGAGAAATGCCATTGGCAGGCAATCCCTTCTGTTTTTCTACTAAGCTGCAAAATGTCTGCATTTCTTCTCGCATATAGGATCTGAGGAAAAAAGGATGATGTGCCTACAGTCTAACCAAGAACTAGAGATGATTCATTAGGATAACTGATATTTAGGTGAAGAATCCAAATTAAAAAAAAATGTTATATTTATAGTTTACCAAAATGTGCAGAACTAAAATAATGTTTTTAAAATATGTTATTGGTTTGTTATTTGTAGAAAGGAGTAACTTATTAATATATATCCAGTGTGGAACCACTCTAATAATACTATGCTTGATATGGAGCAACTGTAATTTGATAGGCATGTAGTTGTGAATGTTCAACATTTTATACAAGCTATTTTAAAGTAAATAAATATTAAAATTCATTTTTTTCTGTAGTGGCTCTTTTGCATTAATCATCTTGTTCCCTGCTTACTTTCCTTGTACATGCCAGTTGTATACCGATGGTTCTTGCATGTAGTTGGCAGTTAAATTGTAATATAAAACAACTCAACAACCTTGACTTTCCTTAAACTGAAAATTTTTTGGAGTTCACAGACCCGATTAAGGCATTAGGGCAAGGAGAACAGTACACAGGCAACCACAGTTATTATTAATAATATTAAGCTTTGTTGCTGTATATTCTTTTAAATCAAAGGGGGTGTCTGAGGGTCATGGACACTGGATAAAAATTAATACCCATACTGATTTATATTACGTACCTGAACTGTTAATTCAATGTTATATAGTTATTGTCCCAAAGGGAAGAGGGGCCAACCTCGTTCCCAGGGTATCTCCTCGTCCTGTCCCCTGGAGCGTGATGGAGACAGGGAACGAGGTTGAAGAGTTGCTATTTTGAAGATTTTTTTGTTTGCCAAAATCCCCATCCTGGGTCAAATCAATGGCTCTGTGAGCTAACTCTTGACATGTGATGTGTGTTCCAGAAAATATCCATATCTCCACGGAGGTTTTTTTTCCTTTGGAATACAGTCAACTCTCTCAAAGCGACCACTTCTCGTAAGCGACCACCTCCCGTAAGCGACCACTTCGTAAACAACCGTTTTGTTTGTCAGTTAAATACTGTTTCAAGAGCTCTCTCGTAAGCGACCACCACTCAAATTTCGAAGGGACCGCGACCACTTTTTAGGCCAGGAATTTGAAATATTCTTTTGTTTTCTGTTTCCGGTAAGCGACCACCCAACATATTCGCGTATGATCTGAGTAAATAACTGCTCAGAAGCAACAAAAGTTCAATTTTTAATGACGCTACCCCGGAAAACTGACAGTTTACAGACAGAGAAGATTACTGTAATCAGATCTGTAGGTAAATGGGAATTATTCCCGGGAAATTGTTACAGTGATCTGTTCCAAAATGTGACACAAAGTTTCTTCAGAAGAACGAATAGATGTGAAAAAATCAAATAAATTATTTTCCATTTTCCTAATGTTAGCTGCTGGGGTAATATTTTTAGGTAATTAATTTATCAGTCCAGCATAAGGCTTATTTTATTTATCTTTCCCGTAAGCGACCACCTCCCATAAGCGACCACTTTGTCCTGCACCAAGGGTGGTCGCTTACGAGAGAGTTGACTGTATTGAGCCACGTTTATACCCCTGTCCGCCAGTTGGCTAGCCTCCTTCGAGGCGCTCTTTTGGCTCGTCATGCAATCTTTCCTCTGACTGGGGAGGAAAGATTGCGTGACGAGCCAAAAGAACGTCTGCAAGAGACGGTTGCCAGTCCATGCCCCCATATGGAAACTGATCACGTGATAAAATAGAACCTTCCGTAAGCGACCATCCAAAATGCCAAGATTTATCAGTCGCTTACAACAGTCGCACCAGAAGGGGGTCTCTTCTAGGAACAGCTCTGACACATCTACTTATTCGAAGAGAATCTATTGCATGCATTTTCCTAGTTACAACACGAGAAGTGCTAGGTTGTCACTAAAAGTTCCTCGTAAATTCTGAATTCTGAGTAGCGCAGCACAGCCAGCATGGAGATCGGGGCGGGGGGGGGGGGCTATTTTGCGCGCTATTTCTCCAGTCAAAGTTCGGTTTGAGGTACAACCGGATACATGTAGATAAATGTTATTCTGCCTGCGGGTAATGCTCGTAGCTGATCTGAATCGCCATCAGCGTACGGGGCGGGGGGGCTGCAGCCCCCCCTGTCGGAAAAAAAATAGTATTATTCGGGCAAAACGGATGTACCGTTAGGGCAAAGACATAAAAATATATTGATTTGGGCCGCGCTAGAGCAAGTGCCGAGGATAATGGAAGGCGTGGTCACTTTATCAAAGGATCGCGATCTCAAGACCTACAACGAAAGTAATTCGCTTCTCCACTCAATTTGTCACTTTGAGTTTGTTTATGGCTTGATGGCTTTGAAGCTCATCTTATCCAACACTGATAACAGGGAGAACAGATGGATGTCATCACTGCCAAGAAGACTGCTGATGCTGTCGTAAAGACACTGAGCAATTGTCGCAATGAAGAGAGCTTCACTCAGATGTGGTCACATGCTGATGTTACATTATAGGGCAGAATAGGAATCGAGGGTACGAAATTTACGTTCAGAGATGCCAAGGTGCCTCGAACCAGACCATCACGCCGACTTCAGGGCCTTACTCAGTGGTGAGACACCTGCTGCAGCGAACGACAGCTCACAACAGACGCCAAAAGACCACTTTAGTATCACAGTTTATTACACAAGTATTGACAAAGTCGTCAGTGAACTTCAATCAAGGTTTGAGGGCAATCACCAGGAGGTTTTGTGTGCACTGGGCGAAATTGTATTCAGCCGTTCTCCAAGCATCAACAACATCTAAATTGTATCAAATTTCTATGGCGTGGATAGTGAAGTGCTAGAAAGTGAGAAGTCAATCTTTGAAAACTACGACTGCGGGGACCCATGCCAGAGAAGAAACGCAGCCTTGATGGTAAAGACCATGCATCAAAATGGTCTCCATGACATTTTACCTGTTCTATATAAAGTTGCCTCCATGCTGGCCACAATTCCTGCAACCTCGTGCTCTGCTTAAAGGTATTTCAGCGCCCTTCGCCGCATCAAGACATGTTTAAGATCCACAATGGGACAAGAAAGACCGACTTAAAAGTATCGCCATCATTAACATTGAAAAAAAGTATGCAAACAAGACAACGCAGAATGACATACAAAGGATTATTGATATATTTGGGTCTCGAAGTAAAAGTTCTTCATACTTCTTTTAGAGCTCAAATGGGTACGTTTTATCTCTCGCTTCATGGTTTTGTATTTTAGAAATGTTGATCTCGATTTACCGAAAATATTTGCACTATTTTGAATACCCGTGCTCTCACGGTATGGCGAAGAAAACTTGACGTCACGAAAGAATCATCTTGTGCATCTGTGACCAACAATTTTCATTCGGGCAAATTTTGTTCAACCCCCCCAACAAAATTTTTCCCGTACGCCAATGTGAATTGCGTGTTCTGTTCAAAGTTTGCTGAAATAAAATTAATGCTTTCAGTTCGGCAAGTAGGGAATTATGCTCGAAATTCTGCTGGCAGAATTTATCCAAGCCTACAATCTTGAACAGTTGACATGAAAAATTAAGACCACACCTCTTCTCCCCCACGCCCTATCTCAATGATGAGAAAAATGGCGCACTTTGCTTTGCGCGCGAATTCATAATTGATTTTGGGGGGGGAAGGGGAAGTTAATTTCATTTTTTATTTCGTCCAAGGTTGTAGTTTGAGGAAAAAACCCGATACAATTTGTTTCAGCACAGAAACTGGTTTTGCGTGTAAGTCAGTCCTACGCAGCCGTTCTTTGTGTCTTCACGCAATGCTCCTCCTCGGGTTGACCGGGAACTTTAATTCGAAGTCCGACTCGAGCTTGATCAGTTCCAAACTCGACGGTTGGTTAGTTTAGTTAGGGATGATTTTGGTTATATTTTATCTTACCGTGTATAAATAAAGTTACCATTACCATTCGGAACTCCGTAAGAAGGCAAAATCCCTCAAACCACCCCCCCCCCACCACTCCCTTACGATTACCCACTCTCCCACCCCGCTCCCTGGAGTTTGCTAAAGAACCGAGCCAAGAAACCTGAACCTGCGTGCCTTTGGCCGAAAGTCCTTGATTTTCGAAACTGAAATTTTCTACAATGCCTTCAAGTTCGTCTTCTCCGTTTATTCTCGCTTTTGCATTTTAGCGGTTGTCCCAGTTATTTTGCTGAGTGCAGAACCGGCGGAGATTGTAGTTTCCCAAGAAAATGGAACTGATAACAGCACGTGCTGGAATGAAAAGACACTTCCCTGTCGAACGCTGAACTACGCTCTGCAATATGTCGCAAATTTGGCGGTTTAGATGCCAGTGTTAAGTTTTGGCCAGATTGAACACCACGTGCAACGTCTCCCATAGTCGCTGAATTTTCTTCATTAAATCGCTTTGCGTTTGGAGATTTTATAGATTCTTCACTGCTGGCACTACTAAGATCACTTCTTTTACGTACAGTCCGGCTAGTCTCCATCATTCTCCTGCTGTTATCCCATGTTTAATCTCAGAGAGCCACAGAGCTCAAAGAAGCACGTCCGCCATGTGCAGCCTCTCGTCCCAGTCCCAATTTTTAGTGATACTTCAATGCTTTTTTTACTTATTCTACAACTGGGTTCAATAGAGGCATGCAATAGATCCTTCTCACGCGCAGGTGAAGATTATACTGTTTTAGTTTTTGTCCATCTAAACTCACAGTCAACATTTTCTCTGTATGGAAAAGCAATTCTTTGTTTTTAAGCAAAAATCCACTGTATGAGAAGAGTGTATACCAACTCATATCACAGAAATGGTAAAATCCTAGCTACCCAATTATACAATTGAACCTCAATATTCATCGTCAGTGCCTTCTCCCTTGGCTAAAAATACAGCTAATTCATATTTAAAAGACCAAGCCTCACTGAATATTGGCTAAATTACCAATTCTGAAAGATTTTGGTTTTCCATTGTAGAAATGAGGCCAATTATGATTTCCCATTAAATTTCATATTAAGGTTTGCAGTCCCTAAAGCTTTACTTTGCATAATTTATCCATGGCCATGAATCAGAGCACTGTTCATCAACTTCGATGATAAACTTTTGTTTACAATTACTCACCGCTTTCTTCGTTATTATATTCGAAGTGGAACTCGTGAGGATAGTCAACATGGGAGCCTACTGTATCTTCAGAAGAATGTTCACTGCAGGTGACGCTAGTGCTGGAACCAACTACAACAACAAGCAATAAAATTCGTCTAAATGGAATCGTAACATTAGAGTATTCAAAATGACTAGTCAGTAAATAATCCATGAATAATCAGAGCAAATGCACTCACCATTTGAGGTGCTCTGCGAGGATGTCGAGGCAGTTGACTTTCGATGATTTTTAATAACCCGTTGTCCGAACGAATCATATATAATTTCCACTTGGCGCTTTTTAGCCTTTTACCTGCGTGCCACCACCTCCTTTCACTTGTGACTCTAAACGGGTAATAGCCTTTTCGACTTCCTCAGTGACAGCTTTTAATTTGTCTTCAATTCGTCTCGGGGTAATCACCATTTTGATACCTTGCCGGCCATGCATTGGCTTGCAGTCCTCTTGCTAAGCGATCTCTTCAATCTCTGAGCCATCAATAGACCTTTTTACCGATACGGCGGCCATTTTGAATAACTTAATTTTACAGTATATCATGGGATGCCCAGGGGGCAAAGAATGTTTGCGTGACTGAACGCGCTTTAACATTGTTGTCATTTGACAGCGCTGTTTATACTTTCTAATCACCATTTAGTCATGGCTGATCAACCGGATGAAAACACAAAAGAGTTCAGTATGGAAGAGCTAGAAGGAAGGAATGTAGAGAAACTGCGAAAATATTTGAGAAATCGTGGCATTGCTATCGCGAATGATACTCGTAAGCCCGACTTGTTATTAAAAGTTTACTATGCTTCTCGGCTACATTTGCCATTGTGTAGCACTAAAGAACAACGACGATGTCCAAATTGCAGCAAGAAGAAAGGAAAAGCTCTTTATTGATAGAATTTCGCTTTGTTTCGCGGAGAAACTGGACAATTGGCTGAAGGGAAGCTATTATTTTCCTGACATGATGATGTGACGTGGAAGTGTACTTGTTAGCCTGCGTAGCTGGCGGTATTGTAGGCGCGCGCGAATTAAAAAGTTTTGGCGGTGGAGCCGTTAGAGCGGCGAAGCCGCGAGGAGAATGGGGAGGGGCACTTTGAAATACCGCCTGCACGAAAACCATGGGTTTTTGAATAGTCCGCACACCAGTGTGCGGGAAAAACGGATTGGTCGAGAGAAGTACATACCTCAATCAAATGTTAGATGATCCCTCGTATATTTCCCAAGGGACACTTTGCTTTGCTTATGAGTATGACAAACTATTCGGTAAAAATAACGGCCTGTTTTCTTTGTTCGTTGCATTTGAAGGAGTCGATTCTAAGAAATTGAAGAATTTTGTAGGGGTAGAACTGTCCTTGTATAAATTCTTTTTTGCTCGAGGACTCCTGTCCGGCGAAGACACAGACGACGGAAGAAGACGGTTAATCCCTACTTGCGTATATTGATCCGAAGACCAGAGCGGAATTTCCAAATTTCTTTCTAGGCCGGAGCGAATGAACCGGACAAGTTCAACTACGTTGAATATTTTCCTACCACAAAAGTGACAAACTCGACTCGATAAAACAGTAGACTCCACAATGTTCAGGCCAATTTCTGAGCAAAGTTCTGCTAATGTCTTGCCTTCACGCTTCGCGCGACCTGAAAGTTTAAATAAATTTTCCGTTGAAACGAATTTGGTACTTTTCTGATAATAACCGAATTTTATGTTCAGATTGACACCACAAAACCTACAAAAGTCGTTAGCGTTTTCCTCTTGGCTTTTTCTTCCTTTAACTGGCTTTGTAGGCATGTCTCCTTTCGATGCAAATTCTCCTTTATCCGCCATGCATGCAACAACAACAACAAAGTGTAAGACGATCGCCTTTACGCGTATATTTCGCGCGAAAATTGTTCTAATTGGTTGATTTAATTGGGATCAGTTGAGGTCAATGAGGTGATAAAAGTGGGCGGCATTCAAAATACCCAAGTTCTCTGGCAGGTGGTATTTCTCGCGGCTTCGCCGCTCGCTTTTAGCGGCTCCGCCGCCAAAACTTTCTTTCGCTCGCGCCTACAATACCGCCAGCTACGCAGGCTACGTACTTGTCGAAAAACAATGACATGAAATCCGTGAAGGAGGGAAAAAATATATGTGAAAGCGGACATGTCACTGTCGTGAGTACAATAACATATCAGATTGTCTTACAGTCAATCCAGGTCACGCGTGAACAGTATTTCCAAGAATGAAATGAACATTCAAATTTCTCTTGGTTTAAAATATCCGACGTGTGAATGGAATGTTGGACATTTCTCTGGAAATCGTTCCGAAAAAGATGCGTTAACTGAAAAAAAGATTCAAAATACCTGGGAAACAATTGTTATCCTTGAAATATTCAGTTTTACGATGTAATGAAAAATTCATAGCTTTATACCGTCAATAAGTTAGGGAAATTTATACGGGAACTCTGAAATTTTGTTGGCAATTTTCAAAACTGACATGTAAATTTCAAAACTCCGTTCAAATTTCAAAAATATCGTTCAGGCGTGACCTGGGTTGACTGTAAGTTTTGTTATGTACGTGGAAAAGTTGTCCCGCAAACGAGAATCGGAGAAGACCCGTACACTAACCAAGATAACGCGTTGTTTCGCTTCAGTTTTTGCCCCCTGGGCACCCCATAATATTCAGCAAAACTAAGTTATTCAAAATGGCCGCCGTATCGGTAAAAAGGTTGGCCATTGCCAGAAATTGGGGACAAGATGGCGGCCGCACGTGCGCACCTAGGTCCTAATGGCGGCCAAATCGTGTAAGAAAATGTATGGAGAGATAAAAACTTTCTCAAAAAAAGCCAATACGAGCTCACGGGTATTCAGTGCGCGACTTGAATTATGATTAGTACAGTAAGAGCTACGTAAGTTCTTATTTCATTGTAAAACGGCTGAATACACATAGGTTCACTTACTTCCCGAGATGATCACTTTCATCGTTCATTTTACACACCATTTCCCCATACATTGTATTAAAATCCTGCTGAAGTCATGCCAAACACTCGTCCATTCCAGTCTGAACCCTTCGATGGAGTCAATTTGCGCGACTCGATATAAATTCATCAATGTCTAGTGCATTTAAATCCACTGAAAAAGTATGAATATGTCCCTGCAAAATGCTTCCAAAGACTCTCATTTTCCCATCTCTATTCCAGTGAACGGACGCCATTTTCAAATGCCTCATTTCGGTCGAAGAAGGGAAGGAAAGACTCCAAACTCGGAACTTCTTTCCAGCCGCCATTTTGTTTGTTGCTATAGTCCAGCGATGTTTGACGGGATAGAATTAGGTTCCAGACCCCCAATTTATAAACCAGGCTTGGTTCTTTAGCAAGTAAATACGCGGGAAAAACGAACACAAATTTTAAGAGTGTGCCGCCGGTATCAAAACAAAGTAAAAATGTCTGAGATTCTTGACGCTTACAAAAAACAGAAGCAAGAATGGGCACTTAAAGTAAATTCAGAATGTAAATAGGTCGAGTGAGCTCAGACTGCTTAAAATATGGTATGGAACACGTTTCGCTCGCGAGGGACTCGCTAGGTTTGCTTACGGCCGACGGCCGCCATTTGAAAATGAGATACCGCTGTTAATTAATCGCAGGCGTGAAATGTCCCCGATTTCTGGTAATAGAGACTTTAAGCAATGAGAACGCGGACGGCAACGGGGACGCCAAAACCCGCAAAAAGACTGGGGAGAGAACGCCGTTGTGGCGGGAATTTGTAAACAGTTAAGCAGCCATTACAAAACGCCGCACATTATGTCTTTAAAAGAAGTTCGTAATCAACTTTTAATTAGCCACGATGAAGGTGTGATAAACGATGAGGAATTTCTTCTCCTGTACGATTTAAACAGGTCCAATAATCTCGACCTTCCTTACGATTCTTATCCTGGTTTTGACTTCGATGATTTGGAAGATGACGAGTGCCTGTCGGAGTTTCGCTTCTACAAGAACGACTTACCATTTCTGGCTGAAGTATTGGGGATTCCTGAAGTAGTCGAGTGCTATCAAAGAAGCATCTGTAGCGGATTGGAGGCTCTTTGCATTCTGCTAAAGAGACATAGCTATCCTTGTCGATATTCGGACATGATAGCTCGCTTTGGGAAGCCTGTTCCAGTGTTATGCATGGTAAACAACTACATGATCGACTACATCTACCAGGCACACAGCCACAGAGTTTTGCAGTGGAATGATAGCATCCTTGACCCTCATTCACTGGAAATATACAGTAATGCCATAACAGCAAAGGGATCCCCCTTAGATAACTGTTTTGGCTTTATTGATGGAACAGTTAGACCAATAAGTAAGCCTGGCCAAAATCAGCGAGTTGTGTATAATGGCCATAAAAGAATCCATGGCATAAAATTCCAATCCGTGGCATTACCTAATGGAATTATAGGAAACATGTATGGACCAGTCGGTAAGGGAAATGGAATATTAAAATAATCTTTCAGTAAAAGACATGAAAATTCTTAATCTAAATGCTGTCTCTTTTTTTTTTTTCATAGAGGGCAGACGACATGATGCTGCCATGCTAGCAGACTCAAATCTTCTTCAAGACATGCAACGTTATGCTTTTTCACCTGGGCCTGCAGGTCGTCCGCTGTGTGTTTATGGAGACCCCGCCTATCCGTTGAGGGTGCACCTTCAGGCCCCCTTTAGAAACATGATACTCACCCCACAGATGGTAAATTTTAACAAGGCTATGAGCTCTGTCAGAGTCTCTGTGGAATGGCTATTTCGAGACATAGTCGAGTACTTCAAGTTTGTAGATTTCAAAAAAAACCTCAAGATTGGGCTTTCTTCTGTAGGAAAGATGTATATTGTTTGCGCCTTACTAAGAAATGCATTAACATGCTTGTACGGCAATACCACCTCTGATTTCTTTGAGATAGATCCGCCCACCTTGGAAGAATACTTTGCTTAAGTCTAGGGTGGATAAGGACTTCCTACACCTTGAATAATTTTAATACTTTGTGGTGTGTGGGTTGATGGAATGGGGGGATTTAAGGTCCTTTGTCATGTTTGTTTAGCCCCAGGGGTACTTTAATATAAAAGTGACAGAGAGCTAGATGTTAATGAGGCCGTAATGTGTGACCCCTAAAATAACTGTATATTTTTCCTAAAATGTTAGGTGTGAATTTGATAATTAACCCCCCCCCCCCCAAGAAAAAAGGTTAAAATCTTGCTGCCCCCACAAAATTACTAAAAACTATGCAACCAAAGCAAATATCAAAATCTTCTTGACCCTACACATCATGAATCAGTGTGTATTTTTCTTAAGAGAGACTATTTAATCTCCACAAAAAAAGAAGGTTCACCACAGAGATCATGGCTAACTACTATAGTCATAGAAGGCTATGAAACACACAGGCGTATTGCCATAACTTCTGCCATGGCTTGTTTTTGAATATGAACTTTGTAATTATCTTAACCCAATAAAGAACAACAAACAATGGGACTTCTGTTCTGAGGACAAGAAATGTATATGTTGTAGTTCAATTTTATCCTTGGTTCAATTTTTAATGTGTATGGTAATGTACGATGAGTATAAAAAGGGAAATAAAAATTGAAACAAGGATAAAATTGAACCACAACATATACTTAGTATATCAACTTTAACTAAACTCAACATGTTTTAATTGTCTACTTCTTCTTGGCAAGTTCTTGCAGCACAGCCACTAGTGCCTGGTTTTGCTGCTGTTGCTGTTGCATTATAGTCATTTGCATCTGGCTTAGCTGTTGAAGCTGTTGTTGTTGCTGCTGCTGGAGGTCAGCAAACATTGTTTGCTGATGCTCTTGTTGACGGATCAGTTGCTGTGTCATTTCCTCTTGCTGCTTCGCTTGGGCACTCTGCTCTCTTTTTTTCAGTTCTAACTCTTCTTGCCTCATTTTAAATTCTTTTTCCGACTTCTCCTTCAGATACACTATGGTCTCTGTTCCAGATCTCCTTGCTCTTTTCTCCTTTTTTTCCGGCTCTCCACTACCATCATCACAGACCACTCTTTTTCTTGTTTCTCCAACTTTCTCCAAAGCCTTGGCTCTCATGTCTTCTGCGTGCTTTTTCTCTTTCTCTACGTTGGCTTTTTTTCCCTCAGACATCATTTGCTGATCCCTCTCAGCAGCCTCGGCTTTCTCACATATTTCTTCCATTCCTAAATCAAACTCTGAGGGCTCATCAACGGCTATTCCGCTGGCCTTGCTTTCTTCTGCAACCTTTTTCTTGTGTTTCTTTATTAGAACCAAGTTTACACGGTCCCTTACAGACCTTACAGAAACCGAGAATCGGGGCACAGACACTGCATTTAGGTTTGAGGCAATTTCTTCCCATAGTTTCGCTCTCTCTCTACTTCCCTTCGGTTGGCTATACGGATCAACAGTTAGCACTTCTCTTACTAAAAGATGATCGTGTTCTTTCGTCCAGTACATTGGAGTAGTCCTTAAACATAAATAAAGTAGTCTCAACTCAGTACCAAACAGGTGATAAAACACACTCGGCATAGTCACCTTTCAAGGTGAAATTGACTACGACAACCTTGGAAAAAAAATTACAGAATACTGGGCCACATTTCAGGGCTTAAAACCGATTCAGCTCGCTTAATTCACACAGCAAACGAGCCACAAAACCTATATATATGTAAGCTTTTCTAAATAGTCCTCTTCTTTCAGCTTAAGCTTAAATACAGACTGCCGAGTTAAACGAGCCACCAAAGTATTTGCTTTCAAACGTGGCTCTGTATTCTGATGATGCACCCAAAATACTTTATATAGCCTAAATATACAATATGATATTCGTACAAAGTAAATTGAAAGAAAATTTTCTCAGTAGATGTTTATCGACTGGCGCAACAAAATTAAGCTTGTGCTGGCGGATGGAAGATGGAATAAACTACATCTTCGACTAAACTAAAAAACGAAACAGCTACACCAGTTGTTGTGCTGCCTTCCCTTTTAAATCTGTTTAGAATATCTTCTCTCCCAAACCGTTGAACTTTTTAGTGATTCTTGACAGCGAAATTTCGATTTGAATCAATACGAGCTCAGCTTGTTTACATTCTTTATACTCACATGTTCGTCGACTGGTCTCGAGGGGTTTCGACGTTTCTGTTTAAAAACAAACCATCAAATCAAAGAATAATCTCACATAATGAAAGAAGAAAGCGATGAAAGTTATTTCAAAATGTATCCCGGGATTATTTGGTGTTGAGAAAGCAGAAAAAGTGACAAAGAATACCCACGTTTTCAGACAACGCGAAACCAACTTCTTTCACGTCGGGGCCGAACGCAGAACGTCAAACTTTTTCCCGCCAGTCATGCGCAGTTGATTATTTGGATTTTCCCGGAGCCCTTGCGGTCCCCGTCGCCGTCCGCGTTCTCGTTGCTTAAAGTCTCTAATGTTGAATTACCCCTGCCATACGGAGCTTGAGCCCGCAGTACGAGCGGCAGTCAAAACTGGTTATCCTACGTCATCAGCAAGTGACACTTCACTGTGGACTAAATGACAATACTATCGAATTTGTTGTTTATCACCGCTCTAGTCGCTCTAGAGTTCTCGAAAATGGCCTATTTCTCCAACCTAAAGCAAACGGGAAACCACTAGATACCTTTCCCCAGCATTCTGGAACTATCACACAGCCACTTAGCTTCACTTAGTGAATAACACCTCACAGCGTTAAAAAGAAGGAGAGCGAAAAACCTTGACAACCGCGGCCGTCCGACGCGGGCAGTGCTTTTAAGTGAGGTACTCCTTAAACAGTTTGCGCTATTCTATGCGTTTAAATATAAAATATAGCACTAAATAAATTAATAAATATGTATACAAGTATACAGAATAAAGTTATTCACACGACCGTATACGCGTGATTTTTATTAAATTTAGCTTGCGGCTTTATGATGTATCCGCGAAAAAGTTTCAATTTCTATTTTTCATTTGGTTGTAATCATTGGTTGATAGCAGTCATTACTCACTTTTTTCGAATCACCGCCCCGAGCTTGTTGTGAGTTATCAGCGAGTAAGCCGTCAGTATCTTTTTTAGCTGAGAATCTGAGTCTCACAACAGACATTTCCAGGCCAGATTTGGGAACTAGTACTGGAACTGAGTTCGCGCAACATGTACCTCTAATATTTGCTAAAATATTATAAATATCTACCTCTTGCTCTGAGTTTCAAGTTCAGATTCAAAAATCCAACCAAGAAGAACGAGGTAGTGAACTGGCCCGCAGGTAGCGAGTGCTAATCTAGGCGGGCCAGACTTTCAAATCACTCTATTGCTAGTTAGTAGTTAATTAGTAGCTAACTATAGTTGTTAAAATTTCACCTATTTACATTTAGGCATTTCACCTATAAATTTAGACGTGATTCCTGTTCTTGTTATTCAGATTTATGAGATAATCCAAACCCTGATTCAAAACAGTAATAAGTTTAAGCCCCAAATTCGCATTATTTCCCTTACTATTAACACTTTACACACCTGTCAGACAAGTAGACTTCATAAAACTGCAGATTGTTCAAAAATCAAGAATAATAAATTTAAAAATTCTAAATCCCATCAATTATTATATGTTCCTCTTGACCCAGAGTTTTTGAACGGTTTTTGTTGTTCCTCATTATTAAAGCAAACACTAAAGAAAACCATATTATGTTAACTGATATTAGTATAAGTGTTCAGCAATAATTATTGTTATCAATCTTACATGTCGAGGCAACTCTTGGCACTTCATTATTTTTTATCATGTTTGAAACTCAATGCACAAGGAACAACCCAAACTATAATTGTGGATGTGACGAGCTAATGCCAAATTTCTGACAATGGCTACATCATGATACCCAATAATAATAACAATAATAATAATAATAATAATAATAATAATAATAATAATAATAATAATTATTAATAATTTGTTTTGTTTGTTAGGAAGCTTCCAGTCACTTAACATGGTTTTCAGAAAGGTCCTTGATGGAACTTTGCAAGGATATATCCTTCAGAACTTATCCACAAAAGCTACTTAGAAACAGCTATGACAGCTAACACATTCATCTCATAGCCAGTATTCCCATCAACCTCATTATCGGCCTCCCAACTGATTGTAGCTTTCTCCACATGCTCCTGTTTACCATCCCTCATTCAATAAATATACTGTAGATGTTATCAATCACATGGGATCTAGTTATGTTTGGCTATTTACTGTGTTGCATCTACTGTTTCGAGTCTCTTGTAATTGCCAGTCATTCTTCTCATATTTAGTTTTGCTTATTTTTATTGAATTGCCACAGAAGCCAACAAAATATAAGAAAAAAACAACAACGACAACGTACAAAAGAAGAAGGGGTATGGCAGGGGAAGTAACAGGGCTTTGTCCAAATTGACACCTGCTCCATATAACTAAGAAAGAGAAAAAACACCCTGAAAACAAAGTCAACAAGAACCAAGAAAAAATAACAATAATAAAAAAATTAATAGGTTATTCAGGGAATTATTTCATTATTCAATCGGTTAATAAAAATTGAATTTTCACAGGCGTGCATTTCCTTCTCATATTTTGTCTGGCTTTTTACTTTTGCTATTTCTTTGTTACCCTATCTAAAACTCACCCTTCATTGTACCTTCCACCTCTTGCTCATGGCATTCACTAACTTGATTTATAAAAATGTCTGATGTTTGGCATCCGTAAATTCTTACTCTAGCTCAAATGTGGGTGGGGGAGGGGGGGTCTATTTCCCCCCTTTCAACCTCATGTTTGGGGTTCCACCAATTGCAAACGTTTTATTTTAAATGCAATGGGATACCAAGAGCACTTGCTAAGTTCTGTTTTCTCCACATAGTTTTAAACTGCGCAAAAATATTCCTGTATTAGTGAGCACTACCCAAGGGAAACCCTAGTATCTCAGTGCCTACTATTGTTTGCGCAGTTACAATAGTAGGCACCGTCCTTAAAGACATTTAACATTTGACACTCTCCCACCCACGCACCCTGTCTAAGGGGTGATGGATATGGCTGGCAATACATTTACCAATGTTATTCAATTTATATAATTTCTTTATTTATAACAATTTAATGGCACAAATCGGTAAATAAAAAGTAAAAATATCTAAAATAGCCATAAGAATAATCTGTAAAATTTTAGGGTAAAAGCACCTCATACTGAGACAGATCACCAATTACCAAAACAAAAAATGTAGGGACAATAGATGACAATAAAACTAGCCATAAAGTTAGTAAGTTAATTAATGATATTATTTAAGGTGGCCGAACACAGTTTGCGCACGCTTTACAGATTCTGTTAGTGATGCTATTAAGCGAGCACTAGGGTTGTGGTAAGCAAAATATTATCGATCCCTCGATTTTATACCAAATGGATCACAAAGGTGAGTTTTGCTCTTAAAATAACTCAGTTTCTCGTTTTTGAATTCTTCTTCATTTATCACCGAACAAAGAAAGTGACTTCACGAAGAGCGAAGCCTTTTTGCACGCTTTTCATCTTTGCTGAAAAAACCTAATTAAAAGCCACGCATGCGCACTCGACCAAAAAATTGTGACTGGTTGTTTTAATGGAAATGAACAGTTTTCTAAGGAACCGCTCGTTAGAATTTCGTGAAATTGGACAAAACAGTAGTTCTCTAAAAGCGTAACTTGCCTACAAACAAAAACCGAAATGTAACAGAGGGTATCTTCAAAAATAATTAAAATGCAAAACCAACATTTTACAGGAGATCTCTCTGTTAAAATTACATGAAAGCAGCATCAATATGTCAGTATTTTGTGAGTTTTTCTGGATACAAAAAATGGAAAAAATCTAACAAGTGCATTTTCTAAAAATTAAGGAAAACCGTTATTTGTGGACGGTTAATAGCTTGCTACGTTGCCATGGCAACGGCAGCTTGCTCAACAAGAAGTATCAAAATTTATTCCTTCGTAGTTAATCTTGGATCATGCTAATTTCGGGTACTCATAAGTACGTAGTTTTCAAACAATGTTTACTAACGCCTGTATACTGGAAAACTGTGTTCGGCCACCTTAAATTATAATGAAATCACATATGTTGGTCGGTGAGCGAAGAGTCCAGTCCACAGTTGATCGATATAGCCTTCTTTTTCCGTTCCGAGCTATTGCTGGGCTGCGTTTCAACATTTTACAGACACTGACAATAGCCGCACACTTCAAGTGTCTTTTTGAGCTTTAAAATACAAGCGCTGCAGGAGGATTCACTGAGGATTGCAAGCAGAGGACGTGGAAAACTCTCAGAGATTTATACTCGTTGTTACCTGGCAGAGAAACAGGTCGGGAATTTGTATCCCTAAACACTGCAATCCCCACCTTGCGAGATCAGTCTCTCCGAAATGTAAGAACAATTTGAAAAGCATATTTCACAACCAGAATGTAAACAAAAGCTGTCCATAAATTGTACGACGAGTACAGTCGGCCAAAGCGTCGGAGTCTTAACTGTGAACCTCACGCGGCTAAGATCACTATATACTGGTCATTCAACCGAAAACAAAACGACGCAGTAAATCGAACAATACTTATAGTCGCCATGCTACGTCGTGAACTTGGTAAAATCAAAAGGACGAAACAGAAAACAACACTTCAGGCCATGCTAAATATTTTTCTTGCGCTTTCAATAAGCACTTCATGTAATTTCTCTTGCTTGACACAACCAATCACAGAGCGCAGATATCAATGACGTATGAAAACTCAGTTTTGACCCGTTGCTGAAATCTGATTGGTTGATTTAAATTTCAGACGCGCGGACCGTATGGCAGGCCATTATAGACTGTCTAACTGACTGTCTATATTATTTAGCGGGAGATTGGGTTGGCATGCTCGCTCTGCCGTGACGTCACGATGGCCCGAGAATCAGCCGCGCTCACGGGTTTATCACTCCCTCCTGTTAACGGATGTTTAAGCCAATCAGCGGTTTTTCCTCCGTGCCGGCCTAGCCTGTACACATCCAGCCACTCTGGGCTGGTTCCTAAGCTTTCTAAGGGGCGTGTCTTCAAGGAAAAGAAGGAAAAGGCGAAAGTCATAGTCAAAGTCATATACTGGGTATAATGAGGAAGAAGACCGACGAAGGACGGTCACAATGCGTTTTGCCAGTTTTTCCCCGTTCATCGCTGTGATCTGTCTCACAGGGATTGCTCCATTGCTTGTTCAGTGTGTAGAACCCGCCTGGAAACATGAACTAGTTGTTTCGCAGCACGACGGATTCGACAAGACAGCTAGCTTGTTTAAACGGGAGCATCCCTTGCAGAACTTTAGACTACGCTTTACAACATGTGACTAATTCAACTCTGGTGCTGGTACGATCTGCAAAGTCGTCGTACAATCTGACCCAAAATTTCACTTTGAAAGAAGTACAAGGGTTTGGATTAGTCGGGGCGGAAGACTTGATTTCCGTCAAATGTGGAAGAAGAGGCAGCTTGTCTTTTGAAAACAGCGAAGACATCAACATTACAAGAATCTTACTTGATGGCTGTGGTGGCCCGCATGCGAGCACTTCTGGAGAAAAGTCGAAACACCCTCACATACGCTTTCTCTCGGCTGTGTTTTTTGTGTACTGCAAAAACATTGTTATTGATAACTGCTCAATAGTCAACAGTCCAGGGATAGGAGTAAACATGTATGACGTAGGAGGTGACGTGTGGATTATGCATTCCAGGTTTGAAAGTAATCGACCTGATGGATTAAATTCCACTGAAGACAACATTGCAATCGCTGGAGGCGGGGTATACTTTGAGTTAACTAAGCAAGGTGGAACATTTCCATTTGATCTCAATTCATCGACCTTGGCTGAATTTGACAGCAACAGCAGTTATACTTTCTTTAATTGTAGTTTCAGAGGAAACTCTGCTCCTAATTCTAATGAGGCATATAATATGGCAATTGACAAGCCATTCAAAACTGAACATGTGCCCTTTGGGCGTGGTGGTGGACTGTCGGTATTTCTAAGAGGAAAAGCAGAAAATAACATCATTCGTATTGATCACTGTCAGTTTGAAGACAACTGTGCTCAATGGGGTGGTGGAGCTTTCATTGAATTTCAAGACGAAGTACAAAATAACACATTAGAGGTGACAAATTGCGTGTTCAAAAATAACCATGCACATTATGCAGGTGGTGGTTTCAGAAGTGGAACTGCAACTGCTGGAGGTAACGGAGGACTTCTGGCCAACAAAATGAAGTATGAAAATTGCACCTTTGAAAGTAACAGTGCAGTTTTTGGCGGAGGGGTTTCATATTACGAGTCTGGCTCTCCCTTGATGGCAAATGACAGTGAATTGTCTATAGAATACAAAAACTGTACGTGGAAGAAAAACAGAGCAACAATGGGATCTGCTATAGGATTATCCAGTGAATCATTTATTAATGGCATCCATAAGCACATGGTTGGTCAAGCATTTAAGTATTATTTCATTGTTTTAGAGGACTGTAATGTCACTGACAATTCAATAGTGTTGACAGAAGATGAAAAAGTCATTGGCCAAGGAGCCATATATTCCTACTCTTTACCTATAACTCTTAAGGCAAATGTAATCATAGAAAACAATAACAACAGTGCCATGGTGATTGAAAATATAGTTCTATATGTTTTGATAATGTCACCTTCATAAACAATACAGGGGGAGAAGGTGGAGCTCTTGCCTTGTTTGGCACATCAGTAATCATGCTTATGCCAAACAGTCGACTCACTTTTATTAACAACACTGCAAGAGAACGAGGCGGAGCTCTTTATGTCAAGGATTCTGGGCCGCCTGTTGTGGCCTTCGATGCCACTCAGCTCAAGACACGTGGGTGCTTTATTGCTTACAACAACAACTTTGGTAGTGTAGATCATGTTGCTGAATGGCATAGCAAAATTGTTTTTAGAGGTAATAAGGTGCATACTATCGGTGGTGGTGACTCTGTTTACGCTTCAACTCTCCAGCGATGTCGTAAGAATTTCCACCCTTGCATAAACAATGAGTCTCTTGAGTGGCCCAACATCATTGAGTATCAAGATTCTGATTCTAAAAGGGAGATTTCCACAGACCCAATTGAGATTAATTTCAATGAGACGGAGTGGGAAGTTTCTCCCAGTGAGGTGTTTAATGCTAGTGTTAAATTGATTGACGAGAAAAACCATCCCGTCTTAGGTGTGGTTAAACTGACCATTATCAATAAACATGGTCAAACTGATGCTGAAAATGTTAGACTGGGCACCGTGTCTCATTTGTTTCTTGTACAAGGGAATGACTCTTTCAAGATCAGCAATCTACATCTAGAAGGAAAGAAAGGAGCATCATTTAGTGTTGAAATCAGCACAATTGATGGCCGTGTAGTGCACACTTTCTCCAAGGGTAAACTTCATTTGAAACCATGCAGTCTTCGGTTTGAGCAAACTGATGGCAAGACATGTTCATGCATATCAGGCAAGGGTGCAACGGGAATCTTAAATTGCAGTGCTGACAACAAGTACGTCTTCCTCAAGAGCGGGTACTGGGGTGGAATGATAGGAGATCATTTCAGTACATACCCTTGTCCACGCCATTTCTGCAACAAAAAAATCACCAATTCTTCAAGCTTCAAATACAGCAGTAAAACAATGTGCACCGAAGGCCGCAATGGGTCGAGCATCTTGTGTGGAGCATGTAAGAACAATAATTATTATTCTGTGAACTTGGGGGATGAAGAGTGCAGAGAAACATGCCCTGATAAGTACTTGTGGCTTGCTGTTGGGTTCTTTGTTATAACACCTCTTCTCGTTTTGATTGTGTTTCACATCAAGTTAGATATATTCACTACTTACCTCAACACCTGGCTTTACTCTTATCAGATCATTTTGTTACTTCTGGAGGAAGGACAGTATCTTGATAGAGTCATCTCTTTCATCGTAAGTTTAGCCAACTGGAGAATCCCAGGCGTTGGAACATGCCTTTACGCTGGAATGAACAACCTTGACAAACTTGGTGTTAATTATGTTCTTCCTGTGTATGTCCTTTTCCTGCTTTTTGTTCTGTCGAAGATTGCAAGATGCCGCCCTGGCTGTTTTGTAAACAGGAATGTTGCCCATGCCTTCTGCACACTGCTGGTTCTTTGTTACACAAATATTACGATGATTTCATTCACCATTGTTCACTATGTTCCCATCCATGGAAAGTGGGTGCTGTATGCAGATGGCAACATTGACTTTATAGCAGACTGGAAAAGCCACTTGCCCTTTACCATTGTTGCGTGTCTGTGGATACTGTTTTTCGTTGCACTGATTCCATTACTGCTCCTGTTCACACCATGGTTCTTGAGGCACATTCCATACTTGAACTCTTTCAGGTTGTTTTTTGACACCTTCCAACGATGCTTCAAAGTCCAATACAGGTGGTTTGCAGCATATTACTTCATATGCCGCATTGTCATCTTGCTTATAGCCCTGTATGTTCCATTTGGGCCACTAAAGAGATCCATCCTTGAGGTGTCCAGCATTATCATTGCGGCAATCTGCTTGTAACTTCAGCCATACAATGAGCAGTACCATTGGCTCAACAGGCTTGATGCAGTGCTTCTCACAAACTTGTACTTGATTGTCAGCTTCAGCTCAAATGTCAGAAGTGATGTTACACTGTCTGTCCAGAAAGGCCTTGAAGCTACTGTAAATGCCCTGGCATATGTTCCACTTGTTTACCTATTTGTCCTTGTTTCCTACCATGGATGGAAATACTGTTGTCCAAAGAACTTGGATAGCTATGCAGCAATGGAAGAAGATAGATCACCCAGCCCGTCTGCAGAAACTGATGCTTCAAGCCGCCCAGTCTAATGTCTTTATTTAATAATAATAATAATAATAATAATAATAATAATAATAATAATAATAATAATAATAATAATAATAATAAATGGGCAACCATCAGTTGTGATTCAAAGTTATGCCGGCAATGGCGTAACATGTTTTGAAATTAATGGACAATATTTAAATGAACGAGACATGGAACAAAACATTTCACAAAACTGAAAATACAAAGAGAAACATTAAAATAATTATTAATAACAATAATAATAATTATCCTGCCCAAGCAGTGACTGATTAACCCATAATAATTATTGATAATAATCTCTTTATTAACATACTCCAAGCAAATTGCTATTTACATTCAAGTTAAAAGTCAAAAAAAGAACTATCAAAGCCTATTTACAATTATTCATTTTGATTAAAAAAAACACTATTTTTAAGCACAACAGAGCTATTTTCAGCACAAAATTTTTTTTTTTTTAAGAAAAAAACAACATTTCATGAAGCCACAATAATATACTTATTTGTAATAAAAAAAATCATATCATGAACGTATTCTGGCTAAAAAGAAATTTGGAAATAAAAATAAGGTTCTCAATATCTTTAATGAAAAAAGTCATATTATGATCGTATTCTAGTTAAAAAAAAATGGAGATAAAATGGCCTTCTCAAATATCTTAGTGAATAATAATAATGATAGTAATAATAATAATAATAACAATAATAATAACATTTTAAAGCGACCAAAGGCCAGCACTACAACTTATGGCCTTAAATCGTGGAGGTTTACGGCACCAAAACTCTGGAACTCATTACCTGACTCAAGCAGAACAGTGACTACTTACAAGGCTTTTAAAAACAGTATCAGAACACTAGATCTGGCAGGTCTACTATGATCGAGTGAGCTTTTCACACAATACGAATTATTGTAGTTTTTTATATCCATTTATTTCTTTATTGTAAATTTTTGTTTTACGTATGATGATAAATTTGTATTAGAAATTTAAATTTTACCTAGTATGCCATTTGATGTTTTTTAATTTGTGTTAGTTATTTTAATCTTTTAGTATGAAATACCTGTAAACTAGCTGGTGAGCCTAGCTTGCTGGTCTCACAAAAGCTAAGTGTATTTTCACAATAAACTGTTATCTATCTATCTATCTATCTATCTAATAATAATAATAATAATAATAATAATAATAATAATAATAATAATAATAATAATAATAATAATAATAATAATAATAATGAAAATAGTGATGGTGATCATCAAACTTTAGCTAAAGTGCACTGGCCCAGTAAGTAGACTGCTCTCCGAAGCAGGTATAATACAGTACTAATGATAATAATATTACTGATGATAAATGGTGGTGGTGGTGGTGGTGTGGCAGTCATGAAACCTTAGCTAAGGTGCAGCTACAGTAAATGGACACCTCTCCCAAGCAGACTCTTGGTTTAGGTTCCAGTTGCATACACATAACACTGCAGTTTTAATCTCCCATAGACAGTCACCCAAGACATCAACATTCAAGATTTGGTGTCATAGGGACACTTTGCTGTTAGTATTAATTTTTGTCCAAACTGCCCAATACTTGACAAAGCGCCTTTGCTCAAACATCAAATTTGTTCTAAGGAAGAACAAACCATAGTCAGTTTTTAGTGATTTCTCCAAGAATATGCATGGGAAGAACAATTCTTTTAAGCTTTAACCCACATTTTTTCTGGGAATGTAGAACATATTTCACTGGATTAGATTTTACTAGTTAAAATGTAGACCACTTGCTCTTAGTTACCAGAGCATGCTGCACAGTTTTATAGAGCATAGCCTGAGTAAACAGATGTCTGTTTACTCAGGCTAGATAGAGCATGACTGAAATGTACTTAACATGGACTGCAAACGGTCTCCTTCCTGTCCTATATGTAGCCTGTGTTGGATCGCAAGTGCCATGAGAAATGCCATTGGCAGGCAATCCCTTCTGTTTTTCTACTGAGCTGCAAATTGTCTGCATTTCTTCTCACATATAGGATCTGAGGAAAAAAGGATGATGTGCTTACAGTCTAACCAAGAACTAGAAATGATTCATTAGGTTAACTGATATTTAGGTGAAGAATCCAAATTAAAAAAAAAATGTTATATTTATAGTTTACGAAAATGTGCAGAACTAAAATGATGTTTTTAAAATATGTTATTGATTTGTTATTTGTAGAAAGGAGTAACTTATTAAAATATATCCAGTGTGGAACCACTATAATAACACTCTGCATGATATGGAGCAACTGTAATTTGATAGGCATGTAACTGTGAATGTCCAACATTTTATACAAGTTATTTTAAAGTAAATAAAATTTATTTACTTTCTGTAGTGACTCTTTTTCATTTATCATCTTGTTCCCTACTAACTCTCCTTGTACGTGTCACCTGTATACCGATGGTTCTTGCATGTGGTTGGCAATTAAATTATAATAGTAATATTATAAAACAACTCAGCAACCTTGACTTCCCTTAACTGAAAATTTGTTGAAGTTCACAGAGTTAGGGAAGAGAGAACAGAAAAGGGGGTGCCTGTCAGGGCCATGGACACTAGATTAAATTTAATATCCATACCAGTTTATATTATATATTCACCTGGACTGTCAATGTCATAGTTACGGTCCCGACGGGAAGAGGGGCCAACCTCATTTCCAGGGTCCCTCTTCTCCCCATAAGGGAGACAGGGTTTATCAAAATCCCCATACGTGTCAAATCAATTGCTCTGTGAGCCAACTCTCGACATTTATTTATTTATTTATTTATTTATATATTATAATTCACAAAGGTTTCCCATCACTTAGTCTGAAATGTCAGCCGTCTCCTCCCCCTAACCCACAGGGGGCGTGGGAGAGAGAGACTCTCTCCCGCGCCCCCTGTGGGTTAGGGGTAGGAGACGGCTGTCATTTCAGACTACCCATCACTGTGAATGTGCATGTGAAAGATTAAAAATACAAGAAAAAGGCGGTGCTATCATGTTACAAAAAGGAATAAATAAAATAATATTAATAATAACGATTACACATGTGATGTGTGTTAAAATATCCATATCTCCATGGAAGTTTTTTTCTCCTCTGGAAAATTGGGCCACGTTCATACCCCGTCCGCGAATTGGCTGGCCCTCCTCGACGTCGCAGGCGCTCCTTTGGCTCGTCAGGCAATCTTTCCTCTCGTCGGGGAGGAAAGATTGCGTCACGAGCCAAAAGAGCGTCTTGGTATGAGTTTTGGTGGTCAGTTTATTTATTTATTTATTTATTTAAATTTAATAGCAAACAAGAAAGGAAAAAGCTATGCCTCCATAAAGGAGTCCATGACCCCATGTGGAAACAGGTCACTTGATACAGTAGAACCCGCCGTAAGCTACCATCCAAAATGCCAAGATTTAGCAGTCGCTCGCAGTCGCTAACAACAGTCGAACCAGAAGGGGGTCTCTTCTAGGAACAGCTCTTACACATCTACTTTTTCGAAGAGAATCCATTGCATGCATTTACTTAGTTACAATACGAGAAGTGCTGGGTTGTCACTAAAAGTTCCTCGTAAATTCTGAATACTGAGTAGCGCAGTACAGCCAGCATGTAGATCGGGGGGAAAGGGAGGCGGGGGGGGGGGGGGGGGCGTTTCTCTGAAGACGCGCGTTATCGCGCGCTATTCCTCCAGTCAAAGATCGGTTTGAGGTATAACAGGGTACATGTAGGAAAATGTTATTCTGCCTGACAGTAATGCTCGTCTGAATCGCGTGTCCTGTTCAAATTCTGCTGAAATAACTGCAAGTAGGGAATTATGCTCGAAATTCTGGTGGCAGAATTTATCCAAGCCTATAATTTTGCCCCACCCTACATTTCAGTGATGAAAAAATGGTGCGTTTTGCTTTGCGCGAATTCATAATTGATTTTGGGGGGAGGGGGAAGTTAATTTCTTTTTTTATTCCGTTCAAGATTGTAGTTTGAAGAAATAAATTTGTTCAGCTCAGAAACTATAGTTTTTCGTGTACGTCAGTCCTACGCAGCCGTTCTTTGTGGCTTCACGCAACGCTCCTCCTCGGGTTGACTTCATAACGAATGGCTAAGAAGAAACTTCATCTCGAAGTCCAACTCGAATTCTATCAGTTCCAAACTCGACGATTCGGGACTCTGTGAGGAGATGGCGAAATCCCTCAAACCTTAAACCGACCACTCCTCACCCCCCCCCCCCCATCACCACTCCCCCTCGATTCCCCACTCCCCAACGATTACCCACTCTCCCACCCCGCTCCCTGGAGTTTGCTAAGGAACCGAGCCAAGAAACCTGAACCTGCGTGCCTTTGGCCGAAAGTGTCGAAGTCCTTGATTTTCGAAACTGAAATTTTCCACGATGCCATCAAGTTCTTCTTCTCCGTTTATTCTCGCTTTTTGCATTTTAGCGGTTGTCCCAGTTATTTTGCTGAGTGCAGAACCGGCGGAGATTGTAGTTTCCCAAGAAAATGGATTTGATAATAGAACGTGCTGGAATGAAAAGACACTTCCCTGTCGAACGCTGAACTACGCTCTTCAATATGTCACAAATTCCACCTTTGTACTGTTGCGGTCTGGGCGTTATTCCTATAACCTAACTGAGCACTTCAACTTCAGTAACAGGAGAGAGATTGGATTAGTTGGCGATCAAGAATCGAGCTTTGTGACAGTTGAATGCCACAATGGATCTCTGTCATTTGAAAACAGCGAAAACATCACATTGAGGGGAATATTGCTACATGGATGTGGTGGCTTGCACAATAGCACTGCTGGTGATACCTTTGCAGAAGATCGTCGTGCTCACATACCCTTTCTCTCTGCTGTGTTTTTTGTGTACTGCAAAAACATTGTTATTGATAACTGCTCAATAGTCAACAGTCCAGGGATAGGAGTAAACATGTATGACGTAGGAGGTGACGTAAGGATTTCATATTCCAGGTTTGAAAATAATCGACCCGCTAATTCCACTGGACAGGACATTGCAACTGCTGGTGGTGGTGTTTACCTAGAGTTCACCTACAAGGGCGGTGCATTCCCATTTAATCAAAATTCATCAGCACTTGCTGAATTTGACAGCAACGGCAGTTACACCTTTTACAACTGTACGTTTACAGACAATGAAGCTCCACGTCAATACTTTCCAACATTGATTGCGAATCCACATGGAGGGGCACATTTTCCGTTTGGTCGGGGAGGAGGTTTGTCGATTTTTGTTAAGGGGGCTGCAAAAAATAACCTCATTCAGATAATCAAGTCTAACTTTGAGAATAACAATGCCCTTTGGGGTGGTGGACTTTTCATTGAGTATCAAGATGAAGTGCAAAACAACACATTACAAGTTGCCAATTGTATATTTAGAAATAACAGTGCAACCTATGCTGGTGGAGCTGCCAGGAGTGGTACATGTGCTGAGAGCCAGTCTCAGGAATTACTCGCAAACCGGATGACTTACAAAGATTGCATATTTGAAAGAAATGGTGCCATTTTAGGTGGAGGAGTATCACACCATGGATTCCTCTCTTATTTGAAGGATCCTAATGGTAAAAGCCACCACATACGATATGTAAACTGTGTCTGGGAGAACAATGCAGCAACTATGGGCTCTGCCATTGGACTAGCTACACAACCCTCCGTAAATGGCCTCCAAGACTTGACTGGAAGAGGACCCATGTTGACATACAGAATTGATCTTGAGGACTGTAATGTTACGAACAATGCAATTGTTTTAACGGAAGATAAAAAAGTCATTGGCCAGGGAGCAATTTATTCCTTTGCAGTTCCTGTCATTTTAAAAGGAAATGTAAACATTGAATATAACAGTAACACTGCTATGGTGATTGAAAATGCAGCTTTACATATTTCTGGTAATGTCACTTTCAGAAACAATACAGGGGGACAGGGTGGAGCTCTAGGGTTGTATGGTATGGCCGTTATTATGCTTATGCCGCAAAGCCAACTTAATTTTATAAGCAACACTGCTTCCGAACGCGGAGGAGCTATTTTTGTGAGGGATTCAGGGCCACCTGTTATGGCTTTTGAGACAACCGAACTTAACACCCGAGCATGCTTTATTGCCTACAACAACAGCTTCAGCCTGGAAAGCGTCAGTGAATGGCAGACCAAAATAGTTTTTAAGGGCAACAAAGTGTTAACTGATGGTGGAGGGGACTCTGTTTATGCCTCCACTCTCTCCGGATGCCGTCAAGAAGGGCAGCCTCGTATAAACAACAAATCTCTTGAATGGCCCAACACAGTTCAGTATCAGGATTCAGATAAAAGCTCTAAAGAACAAATTTCTACTGATCCAGTTGAAATTAAATTCAGTAAGACAGACTGGGAGGTTTCTCCCAGTGAAAGTTTTGATGCTTTTGTTCAGTTGATTGATGAAAAAGACAGTCCTGTCTTGGGTGTGGTTAATGTTACCGTTAGTGGTAGTCATGTGAAACTTGATACAGCCTCAAATTTGTTTCTAATACAAGGTGGTTCCCACCCAATCAAGCATTTGCATCTGCTAGGAAAAGAGCATAGTGAATTTAGGATTCATGTCAATACGGTTGCCGGCCGTGTTGTGCAGAATGTCTCCAACAAAGTGACATTAACAGGATGCTATCCTGGGTTTGAGCAAAGTGACGACCAGACATGTTCATGTATGGAGGAAAAAGAGGCCGGTATTTCAAACTGCTCTGCTGATTCTAAGCATGTTTTCCTAAGGAGGGGATACTGGGGTGGAATATTGGATGACAAATTCATTACATACCCTTGTCCACCACATTACTGCAGCAAAACAGAAAATTCATCCTTTAAATACAACGCTTCAACTCTGTGTACTGGTAACCGCAATGGCTCGAGTGGTAATATTTTGTGTGGAGCATGCAAAGATGACTACTCTGTGAATTTAGGAAATGAACACTGCCAAAAAGAATGTGTGAACAGCCATCTGTGGCTTCTTCTAGTATTCTTTATATTCACGTTGCTGTTGGTGTTGGTGGTTCTTCGCATTGAACTGGACATCTTCACTACATACCTCAATGCATGGTTGTACTCTTATCAAACAATAACATTTCTTGTTCAAGAAGGGCAGTACCTAGACCCTTTTATAACATTCATCATTGGTGTAGCCAACTGGAGAGTCAAAGGCATTGGAACATGCCTGTTCGATGGAATGAACAACCTTCAAAAGCTTGGTATTAACTACATTCTTCCCTCTTATGTTCTTCTCCTGCTGTATATTTTGGCTAAAATTGCAAGATGCCGTCCTTCCTGTTACATTAACAGAAATGTGTCGCGTGCATTTTGCACGCTCTTAGTTCTTTGCTACACAAACGTTACAATGATCTCTTGGGACATTCTCCACTATGTGCCCTTAAATGGAAGATGGGTGCTGTACGCAGATGGTAACATTGACTTCGTAAAAAACTGGAGAACACACCTTCCATATACCATCTTAGCTTTTCTCTGGATAGTAAGCTTTGTTCTGTTACTTCCACTGATTCTTCTCTTTACCCCATGGTTCTTGAGGCGCATACCCTACTTGAACAATTTCCGATTGTTCTTCGACACCTTCCAGCAGTGCTATAAAGACAAGTACAGATGGTTTGCAGCATTTTACTTCATGTGCCGAGTATTTATCTTGCTCATTGCTCTGTACATTCCCTTTGGCCCTCTAAAGAGATCCATCCTAGAAGTTTCCAGCGTCGTCATTGTGGTTACCTGTCTGTACCTTCGTCCATACCAGACCAGGCAGAATGAAGATTACAATTGGCTGAATACCCTGGATGCTGTGCTTCTCACAAACTTGTGTTTTGTTGTCATCTTCAGCTCAAGCATTGTAAGTGATGTATCGCAGTCCGTTCAGGATGGCCTCGTGAAAACCGTGAATGTCCTAGCATATGTCCCTCTGGTATATCTTGTTATTCTTATTTGCTACAACGGTTGGAGATATTTTTGTCCAAATAACTATAATGAGTACATAGAGGTGGAACCTGAGGCAGTCTCAACAACGGATAGTACTGTTGCTCCAGCCCATCCAATTTAAACACTTCCACATTGTTTTTGTGAGATGTACTTAGCCTGAATGAAAGGCTTGCATTAAACCCCGAAAATTGTTGGACTGAATTTTAATTATTTCGGACAAAATCTATACTAGGAACTACTAAAATACAAATTATGTTTAGTAACTAAAGGTGCTTAAAATGAGAGATGTAAACTGCTAAAAATCCATAGTCAAACATGAATCCTCCTGCAGTTTCATAAATGCGCAAAATACAGAGTCATGAAATATCAAAAGAACTAAATGTATCTGTTTCAAGATAAATGTGAAACTACTCATAATAAATACTGCTCTATTCTGTTCGACAAATGGGCCTTACTACTTCACAATGTAGACTAACAAATCCGCAATTTCAAAATCTTAATTTTATGAGCGCTGTAAAATTTTTAGCCCTTAAAAACCTCGGATGGGTTTATTTTTGGACAAATTTTTATCCAAAATTAAAAGCGTCGAAAAATAATTAGGGGTTTAATGAAGTACAAGAAAGGAGTGATCAAATATTGATGTGACCATAAAGTGAGGAAATTCGTGAACCTTGATACTGTAAGTATAAATGGCTGCTTGAAAGTATTTAGTAAAAGTGGTTAATGTTACGGTAATGGTAGGAACCATGTGAAAACAGTGATAACCACCCCTCCCCCGCTTCTTCATGAAAATTATAACTATCATAAAATGCTGCTAAATCCAAAATTAATTGAGAACAAAATTTATTGTAATATTGCAAAGGGGTTAAGTTGAGAGCAGGGAGGGTCAAGATCATATTTCATTGCAAATAGAACAGTTATGCTAAAGAGGATCAATGATTTATTGATCTGTTTGTAATTACAGTTATTATTGCTGTACATCATCTTTCACAAACTTCCAATCAGTGGCTCCAAAGTCATATTTCAGAAAAAAAAAATGGCTCCCTGTTTTATGGTGTAGTGACTGTTTATATGGATGTGGGGCAGCCAAGAAATTAAGCTGACCCATTATGGAAGATGAATCTTGTCTTACATTTCTAAAGATGGAAAAAAATCATCAATTTTCAAAAAAAAAAAATAGTATTAGTTATAAACGAGTAGGTGTACATGTATAATTATAATAGTTTACCTTGAGTGATCTCAGAAAACGTTAGTGTAAATCAATGTTTAAGCCCCAAATTCAACATAAGTTGATTTAATGTTTTGTTTTCATACAATTTTGTTCTTACTGAGTATGGCTAGTTATCCTGGTGAAACTCTCTTTCTACACCAAATTTTTATCTGTCAAATGCTATAAGTTTAGTCATCGCATGAGTAGTACTTTTTTTAAGTAACTAAGGGGGGTCTTCTAGATAAGCCTAGAAAAGCTTCTGAGACTTCCTGTTAAAAATTGTATTGCTATATAATAAAAAATTATGATAAAATGTAACAATACCTTATTTGGAGCAACTAAAAAATTCCATCTCACCATCTGCACCTGCAGTATAATTGAGCAAAATTTTCATGCGCACAATGAATATTTGTAGCCCAGTAGGTGGACTGGTTTGTTTAAGAGATTCTTGCAGCCTGGCGACAAATGGAAACATGTAAATTGGCACATGCAATTGAAGCTACTATTTGGGCCAATAAACTGGGACATGTAAATTAACCTTTATGAGTGGCCAGAGGCCATGCCACAAGAATCTAGATTTTGTTACACTGGAACAAAAAAATTATTTTAACAAGAGATAATCAGTAGTACTTGCAGTTTATTATTGAAAAATATTATCTTAGCAATATTAACAGAATTGGGATAATTAGTGAATTATACAGATAATACCTTTTAAGAGCAAATTAACAAATTATTACAATTTAACTGTGAATGTTGTCGGTATAGAAATTTTACTATTAATCATAGAAATAGAAGTAGAAATATTTTAAGTAATGTTTAAACCACAAGCAGCAGTGTTTTATCGGGATTTAAAACTACAAGGTGCAGCCGAGTGGTTTTAGACCTGATAAAACATGTGCTGCGAGTTTTTTGAACGGCTTCAAAAACATCCAGGAAAAGTGTGTGTCAAGAGAGTTCATAACAATGAAGCTTTTGTGAACATTGGAAATAAGCACACGAGAAAAACATTAAACACCGCATACTAATAAGGAGTAGGTTTTATCGGATATAAAACCATTGCAGGTGATGTTTTATCGACCATTTGATAGGTCAATGGGCTTATGAATTATTATTAATTAGTTTTTTAAGTAAATTACCAGTATAGTCCAAAGCATGTTGTAGTATTATTTTAGATATTATTATTATTTTATATTAAATTTTGCTCTAAATGTTTTGAATGAAGACCTTTTTGAAAAAAACGTCTTCTCTTTTGCCTTTATGTGAAAATGAGTTTTGATGATAATATAGATCCTTTTATTTGTAAGAAGTAAGATTATTTCATTTTTGAAGCTTCCAAAACAAAAGGTCATGATTGTTTATTAATAAATGAATTATTTTATAGTATTTTTTATTACTGCTGTCATTATCAGTTTAAAAATTATTTTATTCAATACTGTCTAGTATCTTAATGAAAATACAAATAAATTTATTAATAATGTTGTTGTTGACATGTGACTTAAAATATTTATTATGAGGATTAGCAAAAGTTATACGAAAGCCTTCCATGTAACCAAGTATTCTTGCGTCAAGTGAGTGCCACAAGACATATGTTTTCCCCTCCCCACTCCCCTAACCTGAGTATCAAACAGGGGAGGGGAAGGAGGGAAGGGAAGAGGAGATGAGGAGAACACGACAAAGTGCGGGTGTAGCATGCAGGAGAGGTATACATCAAGACTCCAGCAGCAAGTGCACCCCTCCCTCTCTGACAATTAAGCCTGCAAATTAAATAGCCTATGTCACGGGCATTTTTCTTTTCTTTTTTTTTTTTTTTTTTCAAAAACTGTGCTGAAGCTGATGCCCAGGTGGCCGGCGTAATCGGGGAAGGGGAGAGGGAGCAAAGGAAGCGAGAAAAAAATTTAATTGTGGGGACTGGATCAAAGTGTTACTAAGATCGTACTTCCGAACATAATATGTTTGATTGACACTAATTTGATCTCATAATGTTGATTGACAGCTAGTGCACGTGGTTTTGTTGTATGTGTTGGGAGACGATACGCCTCGTTAAGTCAATCCCGGTCAATGCGAGATCACAGTGACACGGTCACACGGAGGAACTGCCATTTGGCTCCTTTTGCATATGTATGCGCCGCACATGGCTGCACTTTTATTTCTCTCTAGTTAATTTCGAACCTTTTTCGCTTGCAAATCGAACCAATGGCTCTCAGTCGCCTGGGAAGACTTCCTAACGGCCTGAACAAGACCCCCTGGCCACGATACCGCATGCTTTGATCAGTATGATTCATTCTTGGGCAAAGTCAACGGATAGAAATGGATCGACTACGAGAGTCATTCTCTTTGACTTCCGGAAAGCATTTGATCTGATTGACCATCATGTTCTGGTGCGGAAGCTCTCTTCCTATGATATCCCAAGGTCGATTTTGTGCTGGATCATAGACTTCTTAATGGACCGTAAGTAAAGGATAAAACTGAGCCGCGATTGCTTCTCGGAGTGGGAAGCTGTTCCTGCTGGGGTCCCACAGGGGACGAAACTGGGCCCCTGGCTGTTTCTTATCATGATAAATGATCTTTCTGTAGCAGACACATCCCTTTGGAAATACGTCGATGATACCACCCTTGTCGAATCAGTATCGAAAAACGAGTCTAGCTACATGCAGTTACGCGTAGATGAACTTGTACGACAGTCGGAAGCTGATGGTTTCCAACTCAACGAGTCTAAATGTAAAGAACTGAGAATATCTTTCTCTAGATCAGGAAGTTCTGTGGATCATATCACTATCAATGATAAGCAAATCGAAGTTGTTCCGTCCGCAAAGCTGTTAGGAGTGGTAGTTTCTGAAAACCTCAGGTGGAACGCGCATATAGAATCTATATGCAAAAAGGCTGCGACACGCCTATACTTCCTAAAACAGCTAAAGCGCGCTAAAGTTCCATCCAAGGATATGTTACTTTTCTATACAACCTGTATACGCCCTGTTTTAGAATATGCGTGCCCAGTCTTTCATCATTCCTTGCCACAATATCTGTTTAATGAAATGGAAAGGTTGCAAAAGCGCGCGTTGCGGATAATACAACCCGACCTATCCTATGCTGAGGCCCTAGTAGCTCTGGACATCACGTCACTGTACGAGAGAAGGAAGGCCTTGAGCAATGCTCTATTTCAACAAATTGTAAGGGACCAAAGCCACAAGCTCCATGATCTGCTGCCGCCCCGCAATGAGTCTACTTATTGCACCCGTAGCCAAAGATACTTTAAACTACCGATTTGCAAGACAAATAGGTTTAAAAACACTTTTATTATGGCGAACAGTTTTAATTATTAGTAATAATCCTAATTATTAGTAGTTTACGGTTTTTATAATATTTGTCATATATTTATAGATAATTTTTAATCTCTTGTAAAGTAAGTCGTATTTCAGCCGGCCCGGGGGCTGCAATGATTTTACTTAATAAAGCTATCTATCCAGTGTAGTATTCCCGTTTTCTGCAATAGTGCTAGTGCTTGTGCAAAGCAAATTAACAAACAGGTTACGGCCTTCAAATACAGTTCAGTGCACGGCGACCTGACATGTGAAAATAAAGATAAGAAAAATAAAAAAATAACTTTGTTCCGGAAACGGGCTCGTGATTTGCGGTTAAATAGATAAAATGATGTCATTATGACGTCAGCATAATATTTCATGCATTTCTCACTCGGATTCTCCGACTCGAGGTCGACGTCACCCGTGTCAACCCCTATGTACCAGGCCGGGCAATTTTTTTTTTTACGCCCACTTCAAGATGGCGGACAGTTACCGTGATAGACTGGTAACTAGCAAGTCAAGTAGAGTAACACAACATTACTTCCGGTAAATTCGCGAGTTTCCATGGCTTCTCAAGACGTTGTTTTTACCTGTTTTTACACTGAGACACCAGACATCATTAGCGAAATGTAAATTTAATGAGCTGAGATCAATTAAAGTGCGGATAACCTTGTGAAGAATACTTCTCAATTCGCCTCCGAACATTTTTATAGTATGTAGTGTATCGAGCCCCTTTCTACGGAAACCCAACCTCTACTACCTTTAAAAAATATGTCTCGTACTTTTATAGTGTCACCATTCCTCGAGTGCAGTTCAAAGCTCAGAAGACATTTTTCTGGTGGGCGTAAAACGAAATCGATTTTCATTTTACGCCCACTTTTTGGGCCCGCGGAAACTAACGAGAAAACTGGGCATGAAAGATTACAAGAAAAGGGACTGGAAATGAATTAAGACATAAATGTTGAACTCTGGAGAGTACAAGTCTGTACGGCTCGTTTCAATACGGACAGCTGCTTATACAGAGGGTAATCAAGTGCAATCAAGGTATGCAAAAAGCAACCAATCCAAAAACTTGTAAATAGAAAATTGTGCATGTGTTTACATAGACTGATGCAGACACTTAAGGGAGTTCGGGTACCCCTTTGCCTTGCATAAACTTTCAAATTCTCCCAAACTCCCTCAAATGCTGTTTGTAATTGAATGTGTGTTCCTTTAACCTTGTTAATCACAGTCACATCCTCTTACTTGTGATTCTTTAAGCTCAACCACTTGCCTAAATTGTTAACACTTTCCAGAATTTTGCTGATTTTTTGCAATGTTACTTGCAAGATCATGCTTTCTTTTCTGTACCTTTGGTCGTTTCCTGACACGAAAATTATCTAAGACTAAACCGATCAAATTCATCACTGTCATTGCCCTCATCCTCAGCCTTTCTTGTAAATGGTTTTGGAGGTCAGTCTGCTCGAGTTTTCTTCATCCTTCAGGAAATCCCCTTTCTTCTCTGGCCTGTTACTGTAGATTGCACCTAGCTTTCTTCTTTTTCCAATCCTTTTGTTTTTTTTGGTTGTAGTCTGGAATCTGTTAAGGTGACGGCTTGCAAAAGTATGTAGCGCAGACGCAATTCCAGGTATCACGCTACAGGTACTCCCTTCTTTGAGTTTTTCATACCTTGAAACAAACTAGTTGACTTCCACAATAAAATTTTCATCCCCACTCTTTAATTTTGAAACAATGTCATTGCACACTTCATAGACCTTTGTCTAAAGACCTTCTGCTATGGGGTGGATTGGATGCATTTCATCAATACTGTCAACTTGACTGCTGTTGTCTGTAATGTCTGTTGGGCCTAGTGATGGTGTGGTTAAATCTAATGAACATTGGGGTCAAGCACTGATTGTCCATTGAAGCAGACTCCATTTTGAGTTGCTTCCTCTTCCACATTTTTCTGGTGTACATCGTCTGCCTGCTAATAACTAACAAAGTATTTAATGCTGGCTGTTATTCTGATCTTGTTTCTAACTTGTCACCCCCCTTTGGAACCCACAATAACTATATAACTGTATAATTTGGAATTTTATTGCATCGCTTGCAAGATGAAGTGAATCCTGTGCTCTGATTGGCTACTCGCCTGATCAAGATGGAGCCATCTTGCCCACTTAGGATTACCTGTTACCCGTTTACTCATGGATGCATATAATAAATCTTTTTATGGCCAAGCTTAGGTCAAGATGGCAGGATATTGGCTTTGTTCTATTGTTGGCAAAATTATTGATCGTCCTGTCCCTAAATTGTACCGATGCCCCCCCCCCCCCCCCCAAGCCCCTCACCCCCTACACACACGCACATCTTTTTAGGCTGGGATCCCTCCTAAAGGCTAATCTCTTTTGTTTCACGATTATTTTGAAGGACATAAAAAGAAGATAAGCCTCTTGCCCAAGAGCTTCGTTATGTGATACACAAGAAACCTGCAAAAAAATGTAAAAGTAAGAAACTGTATGTATGGCTTTAACATACCACTTCATCATTCATACAGAACCACCTCTGGTCCACCTTGCAGTAGCTATAATGGTGGCCACATTTGCACTTAGTACCACTATGTACAACAACACTTTGCAACTCGTACATATTGCTGTTCTATGTAAGCAAAAAATTATAGTATAAACAATTAGAGAAGGCATAATCTTAACTATTTCTATAGTTGTGTACCCTTTCTTAGATAAACATTTAAATGGTAATACAGTGGAACCTCTCAAATACTGGTTAAGGCAACCTCCTATTTAATGTCAGGAAAAGTGGTTGGCTAAAAGAAGTGGTCACTGTCAGAGAGCCTGCAGACTGTAATGTTGTTAATTCTAACCTGAATCAATTTCTATAAATGGGGATGGATATGGCAAGTGGAAGTTGTGGGAAACACGAACAGAAGGCAAGTGTTTCATCAGCTAGTGGCCTGTTTCAGGTTATCCCAAAACTTTCACAAATGTTACCATGGAAATAAGGAAAGTATGAATTTATACATCTTTTCTATGGAGTTACAGTTAAGCAACCAACCAAAATAAATACAAGGGAGTATTTTTTTCAAGCTGTTGGTAGGACTGCTGTAAATTATTGGTCAGTGGTGTTGCACATGGGAACGAGTGTGAGTTGTGTGTAAAAAACATGGCCGACAGCCTGAATAAAGTATGATCGTTGTGTTAGCCAAGTTGTTCCTGTTCATACCTGTATCAGCTGGTCAACAAAGCTAAGTGGACTATTTCATCACTTTTCCTTTTTGAATGTCAACCCAGTTTATTTGTAGAGATCAAAATTACTACAATCAAACTTCCCATAAGTGAACACCTCCCATAAGCAGACACCTTTGGGACCAAGCACAGGTGTCTGCTTTTGAGAGGTGTCCACTTACGGGAGCTGTGCATTGGCGGAGGGTCAACTATAATACTAGTATTCTTAAAATAAAGCTATATACCGGTAATGATAGTACAGACAATAATTAGGGTATGTCACTACTTACAGCTTTTTCTAACAAAATTATATTTTACTTTCTTATTGTATCAAAAATAATTATACCTTTGATGGCTCATTCAATAGTAAGTAGTCAAACCATGCAGGGTATATCAATTTCTTCCTCAATTTGTTAATTCCTGTTCTCTCAAATCTGCAATATATTATTGCAAATATCAGGGAAAAAAGGATCCCTTGTCTTTAGAGTTCAGGTATTAAATACAAGAAGCTAAGACAAAAATCTCCACAAAATTATGTAACTTTCAAAACCAATTTTTCGAAATAAACCTACCTTTTTAAATGGAATGTGAGGACTTTGGGCCATTTACCAACAAATTGGTCTTTCTCAGCCCTGGTCAGCTCATTACACCTGTGTACAACACCAAGCACAATAGGTATTGTGGGCACACGCAAACACAATCTAATATGATCTCTGTGAGACATACCGGTATTGCAAATTCATGACTTCCTAACCTTTCGCAGAAGCATCGATTGTCCCCATCAAGAATTTTGGTCATATTTGTGCAAACAGTAACTACATTTTAATATTAACAATTTATTCAATTTTCTTATTTACAAAAACGTTTCCTATCATGGCCTCTTAACCATCACCATACATAGTCAAATGGAATCATCTTTTCTTATTATAAAATAGGGGTCCTCCCAATCACTGGTTGAAGCACTTGATAATATACAGACAAAAATTCTTGATGATTGACACAAATCCTTTATGCACAGCCCATCATTGTTGATTACTGTGCTTTGCTATAACATGCCAAATCCGAAATTGAAATCACTGCCGACAGTTGCATTTTTCGCTACCGTCAATGACTGCACTGGAAGCTTTAGAAACAAAGTAACAGGATCAATAGGTCACGCTCGTGCAGTGCATGGTGATTGGTGGATTTTGATCCTCTTTGTTTGATTGATGGCAGGAAAAAATGCAACCATCTGCTCATGCAGTGTTTTGTATTTCAGATTCCACCTGTTATTGAAAAGTGCAAGTTAACTGTCACATCTACCTGTATGTCGATACTGTTATTTAACATGGTGATTGTTCTGCTGCTGACATGTTGGCACATTGTACACTTTACTGAAGTGGAGAATAAAATAGCATATTTGGAGATATTGACTTTGTTTATCTGTGCAAAATTACTACTGTCACATACCTCATGCAAACATGGGCACTATTATTTTTGTTTGTTATAGTAACTAGAATACTTCTCAATGGGAAGCCTACTACTAGTTAGCCCACTAGGGGTCAAATCCTCCACCCTGCCACTATCTGGACTTTTCTTCCATAGTCTCAAATTCAACTACTCTACAGTTTGTAAATAGCCTTCATTGGTCAGCATCCCGCCAGTTGGTTATAACATGGTGCTGGAAAGTCATTAGGGGCAGCCATGATTCACATTTGTGGCATTAATTTATTCATTTATTGTTATTATTTTTTTGATCATTATTTTTTATTTTTGTATTATTTCAATAATTGCATGTATACAAACCTGTACTGGTTAGCTCTCCTCCAATTTCTTCATGGAAGTGAGAGGCACCACTAAAAACAGACCACCAGCCTTAAGTGGAAGTGTATCATTACTCTATAAAGTATTGGTTTAATCATGTTTTATGTCTAGCTGTATAAGGTACAGCTTTACTGACACTCACTTGTCAACTGATAACGCCATGTCCAATCGATCGCACAGAAAACTAGTGTAAACAGAGAAATAGACGAATTTTCCACGAGTGTGACAAATTACCGCGAAATGAAAACAATTTTGCCGCCAAAACTTACATATCTCTTAGTTACCAGCTTCCCAACGAACGATCGCACTTTTTTCATGCCCAGTTTCTTCGTTAGTTTCCGCGGGCCCAAAAAGTGGGCGTAAAATGAAAATCGATTTCGTTTTACGCCCACCAGAAAAATGTCTTCTGAGCTTTGAACTGTACTCAAGGAATGGTGACACTATAAAAGTTCCAGACATATTTTTTAAAGGTAGTAGAGGTTGGGTTTCCGTAGAAAGGGGCTCGATACACTAAAGACTATAAAAATGTTCGGAGGCGATTTGAGAAGTATTCTTCACAAGGTTATCCGCACTTTAATTGATCTCAGCTCATTAAATTTACATTTCGCTAATGATGTCTGGTGTCTCAGTGTAAAAACAGGTAAAAACAACGTCTTGAGAAGCCATGGAAACACGCGAAAGCGATCGCGAATTTACCGGAAGTAATGTTGTGTTACTCTACTTGACTTGCTAGTTACCAGTCTATCACGGTAACTGTCCGCCATCTTGAAGTGGGCGTAAAAAAAAAATTGCCCAGGCCGGTCGCATAAAAGAATATGCGCCCCTGGCCTGTGTGTACTTTCTAGACATGATCGACTTGAAGAGGCTATATTGAATAATAATACTCAACAATCGCCACCCGTACTAACACCGAATGCCTCGATGTTTGCCCAGCACTGACCTTTTGCCCTGAGGGCATGCAGATGCAGTTGAGAGCAAAGATCTTAGAAAGCATGCTAAGTTATTTTAGTAACGGCGACACTGTATTAAAGCATGCATGCGTTGTGGTCCTGATGGACGGGAGAGTACATCTAGAGCCTGCGATAGAGGCTAACGATAAAAACGGAGGATCGATTGAAGAGAGTGACGAGAGAAACTGGAAACCCGGGGGGAGGGGGTACTCCCAAAAAAATTGGGTAGGGGTGTGTGACCCGCTTCCCAAAACCCTTACCCTATTTATGACAAAAATCTGCGTTTTACCCTACCCTAACTATGACCTGACCAAACATTTGATACCCTATTTATGACCTGATAGTATCTGGTCAACTTCAGTTCAAAAACCCCTGAAGCCAAGCGCGTAGCATTTTTTTTTTTTTTCTAAAAACAAAAACAATTCAAGACTAGAGTGCAAAAATCGATACCCTATTTATTACCAAAATGGCGGCAAAATGGCTAAAAATCGATACCCTATTTATGACCAAAACAGCTAAAAAACCATACCCTTTGGGGCCGCACATACCTATATAGCCCATATTAGGGAGTACCCCCCCCCCCTCCGGGCTGGAAACGGAACCCTGGGGATTGTTGTGAAGCTCATATCAACTGATGATCAAAGGAAGAGACGGTGTCGTCAGGGCAGCACGACTGCGGGCTATGGGGGTATATCTATGACAAAATTCAGTAACCTAAAACTGAAAAGGGTTAAGTCAAATGTGAAATATACCGAGTCAAAGTTGGCAAAAGAAAGACCACGGTAAGAGGAAGAAATACAGTCGAACCTCCCGTAAGCGACCACCCATAATGTCAAGGATATGTGGTCGCTTACGGGAGGTGGTCGCTTACCAGAGGTCAGACCACAGGGGTCTAAATTCCGGGTAATTTACATATGGTAATTGCGGAGACCTAAGCCTTTTGCTAGACTGCGAGCAGTCCTGACCTCCTTTTTTCCTCAGATCACACGAGCAAAAGCGCCGGCAAAATCATGCAAATAGAAAAGCGAACGAGGAGGAATTTCTTTTTCCTTTCCCTCTGCGCTCGCGTTTCTCTCAGGTCGCGGCTTCCTCGTTCGCTCGATCAATCGCGCGCTACAGCGCAACAGAAGTTAGGAAAGAAAGAGACTGCTCGCAGTCTAGCCTCTTGCCAGTGCTTATCGAAACCCATAGCAATAACTTTTCTTAGCTACAAGTATATTAAGACCGGTCCAAAATTATTCTAGGCAAAAAATTTGAGGGTCTATGGTGATTATTGTTTGTATCTCGCAAATTACTTAATACAGCGATTGAGACAATTATTGTGAAAGAAACTTGACTCTTTTGTTACTCCAGGTGGCGCCGTCTAAATTTTTCAGGGAACGGAACATAAGCAAAAAGATAAGAACGGTAAAAGATAAGAGAGTTTTTTCCTACAAGAGATTCGATCTGATTAAAGTTTGTTACAGTGTGAAGTATAGTGCACGTGTATTTTATCAATTGTTTCAATGCTAAGCTATATCGGGAAATACTTCCGGTAGCTCCGACTATGAGATTTACGGCGTCTGCTGTAATGATGTAGCCAATATGTTACAGCGACACATTTTTCGATTTCCGCCCGTGAGAGATACAGCAGATTGTGTGTCAAGTGCTAGTGGTCGCCTACGGGAGGCTAAAAACAATTGAAAATTATAAAAAATCATCTTTAAAAGTGGTCGCTTACGAGAGGTGGTCGCTTAAGAGAGGTGGTCGCCTACGAGAGGTTCCATCTATAGTGATTTGACTCAAAAACTTTTGGTATTTTGGAAAAGTGGTCGCTAATGAGAGGTGGTCGCTTACGAGAGGTGGTCGCAAAGGGAGGTTCGACTGTACTAAAAAAGCCACTATCATATAGGTATCACGCAGAAAAAGGTATCGCGCTAAAAGGCAACACGCAAAGAGCCAACACGCAAAGAGCCAACACGCAAACAGGCATCACGCAAAGAAGCAATAAGCAAAAAGGCAACACGCAAAAGGGAGAAATGCAAAATGTCAAAAGGTAACACTGAAAAAGGCAAAAAACAAAGCGGCATCTCGCTAAAGTGAAGAAGACTTCCGTAGGAACTGAACTCGCGTTGTCTGCTGGGAACTCCATACCTTGAGTTCGCCATGACGGCCAACAGGCAAGACACCGTTTCGTCCCCAGTTACTTTGGTAAAGATGTGCCAATCTCAAAAGTAAATCAGTTAAGTTTTCCAGCCGGAAAGAAATGCAATCGCTGTCAATTCCGTTTTGGACTTGTTGTAATATATCAATCAGGGCACGCCTAAGGTACTGAATAAGCACCTCACGAGGTGAGCAAGATGGAATATCTCGTTCGAATACCATTTCGGTTTGCTTGCAGTTATACTAAATAATACTGTTTTAGATCCAGGCCTGGATCCTAAGTAAATTTCCCACGTGATGCCCTTTTTGCAAATTGTCTTTTTTGCGATGCCTTTTTGCGTTATGCCTCTTTGCGTGCTGCCTTTTGGCGTGTTGCCTTTTTGCGTTATATCTCTTTGCGTGATACTTTTTTGCGTGATGCCTTTTTGCATGTTGCCTCTTTGCGTTATGCCTCTTTGCGTGTTGCCTTTTTGCGTTATGCCTCTTTGTGTGATGCCTTTTTGCGTGTTGCCTCTTTGCGTTATGCCTCTTTGCGTTATGCCTACAGTATTTGCCCGATACCTGTTTGCGTGATGCCTTTTTGCGTGATGCCTCTTTGCATGATGCCTGTTTGCGTGTTGGCTCTTTGCGTGTTGCCTTTTAGCGCGATGCCTTTTTCTGCGTGATACCTATATGATAGTGGCTTTTGTAGTATTTCTTCCTCTTACCGTGGTCTTTCTTTTGCCAACTTTGACTCGGTATATTTCACATTTGACTTAACCCTTTTCAGTTTTAGGTTACTGAATTTTGTCATAGATATACCCTCATACTATGCGGGCCGGGAGGTCGTTTCTAGAGCGAGCAATTCAACAGGAGTTGTCATGCGACAAATGTGGAGACAAAAATATCGGACATAAACCCCGGGCATAAACCACAAGCCCAAGCTCTCAGGCTCTTCACCTCCAGACGAGCGACTGTCACTGCCGCACCGAAGCAAGATGAGAAACTGCAGAAAGTTTCGGTATAAAAAGGGCCCGACCTGTCACCTTTATAGACTGCAAGCAGTCCCTTTTTGGATCCATACATTTGCCTGACCAATTGATCTGAGGTATCAGGTATGGCGGCCACTACTAAACGCTCTGCAAAATCACTAAATAATTCCCTAACCAGTACTCCAATTAAGCCTAATTCAAAACAGGCGAAAATCCAAGATGAAGAGGGCAACATTAAGTCGATAAAAGTGTTCATGGCAAGCATCAACAAGAAGCTAGACAAGCTAATGCGCCGATCAAATCGAAACTTCAACATCCCCCCTCCCCCGGGCAAACCCCGAGCATTTGACTATTTTCTGTGCCCGGGGAGTGGGAAATTTGACGGGTAAGGCCTTCCCGGGGGTGGAGAATTTGACCTTTGCCTGGGTGGGGTGGGGAAAATTGAACCGGAAGTTTCAGGTTTCAAACGGCTCTTTTTTTTCGGGCGCTGAAGTCGCTAACAGCTATAAAGACGTGTTTGGACGAGATGGAAGAGTTTAAAGGAAGAGATATAGCATTTATGAGCGATTGGCTTACAAAGCACAAGGGTTGTGTAGTATTTTTGAAGGTATGTATAAAAAGTAGAAAGTGCTAAAATATTAATGATTTTTATAGATTGTATATAAACGATGTAGGTTTTTTGTACAATGAGTCAAGCCGAAGTTAACTTCGCAGAAAAAAAGAACGCTATTACACAAAAACAGAAAGCACACAAGAAAATTTTACCCTTCGTGACAATTTCAACCATCACTGCCATGTTTGAAAAATATATTCTAATAGACAAATGGCGTTTAATACAAAACCAGCCGCTACTAAGAGACATCTACAAGAAACCTCCCTTGATCTCTTATTGAAAAGGAAAATCGCTCAAAGAATCACGAAATTATTAAAGATGAAAGGAGCTGACGATGATTGTTCTTTAGGAGGGGCATTTGACAGACAAATCCGACGATAAGGTAGGGCATTTGAACACCATTTTGGCCCGAGGGGGCGGGAATTTGAACGATCTAAACTTCAAAAGTTCAAATGCCCGGGGTTTGCCTGGGGGGGGGGGGGGAGGGGATGGATGTTGAAGTGTCGAGTTGATCGGCGCATAAACCACATCGTTGAGCGTCTGGCTACCCTAGATGCAGACATCTCTGAAGTAAAGAATTCTTTGTCTTTCTTGCACGGAACAACTGATGAGCTGACCAAGACCCAGAAACTACAAGCAAGCTAAGGAAATCAAGACTTTACAACAAACAATCTACCAGACTGAAGCAGAGAAAAAGATTATGAATGAGGCAATATCCGATATTCGAGCTTATTCAATGAGGAGCAACCTAATATTTATGGGATCGCCCGAGCAACATCAAGAGGAACCAACTTCCACTGTAAAACAGTTCATTCAAAACAACCTTAACATCAATCCAGCAAACATTGAGATCGAACGGGCGCACAGACTCGGTAAAACAAGACCAGAAGATAAGCGATCCCGTGCACGTGCTGACCTCAAGTATGCCATTCAATTCTCTTAATGATCGCGATTTTAGTGATACAATTTGCGAAATTATTGAAAATGAAAATGAAAATGTGCAAATCTTTGGAATTCCATTCCTGAGCAGCTCAAATCACCTTACAGTATAAAGAAGAAAACCAAGCTATATCTTTTAGAAATCAATGAATATAGTTAAAGTTTGCTTAAAAAAACTTTTGTTATATAGAGTATATGTGTTAAGTAACTTCCGCTCACCTGATTTGTAAACAGAATTACTATTAATTAATTTGGGGGATCTTGTAAAAGCTCGAAAGGGTTTCCTATCCCCCTCAACTTCAATGTATATAATATGGTAACATGATACTATGAATAAAATGATTTGATTTGATTTGATTTGTCTGTATAGCGAACCAGCCGTGATTACTGCCACTAAAAAAATACAGGGAAATGTAAGGAAAGTTCAAATCAAAGGCTCCTGTGAGCCAACTCGTGAAGGCAGATGACACATAGTAATTGAAATTTAGACGGCTACGGAAACTTCCTTGAAAGCTAAAAGAAATTATACCTTTGCCCGATTATGTAACGAAAAATAACCATTCTTGTACTATAAAAATGATTGTCAAACTATTCTCTACAGATTGAATAAGATTATTCTGATGCGCCGATTAAAAAAAAAATCACGTGATTTTTTTTGTTTTTTTATTCAAAGTTCATTCTCGGTTTTCACTGTCACGCCATTGAAAAAAAAATCGAAACCATTCCATGAATGAAGTCAAGAAATTGACATGGCATAGAGGATAAATAAATAAGGCATCTGTCCAAGTGTCAGGTCTGTGCAGCATTCCGTACTTGAGTTATTTGACAAAATGTTCCACATAAATTTATAGAGCTTAGTATGGAGACGCCATGTTTGTGTCCCTCTGAGGGGCACAAACATGGCGGCCGGAAATACGAAAAAACATCTGGAGTTCACTTTTGCCAGAAAAGAGGTTTGTTTGCCCTTGTGAATTTTCGAATGTTTAGATTAATATTTTTCCTCAAACTTAAATTGTTTAGAATGCTGAAAATCAGCCGAAGAGTCATTTTTAAGATACGGAAAAGCTCTGTCACGGCCGTCCTCATTATGTCACGCACGATGGAAACTCGGAAATTGAAACTGTTCTATTTTCAAAAGAAAGCACGACATCGAGCTAAGAAATTGTGAACAGACATCTTTTTAGGTTATCTTTCCTTGAATGAAGGTAAAAATTTTGTAGGCCTCCCAGTTTTGAATTCTAGAATTTGGTGACGTCACGTGAAAACCGAGAATAGAAGCACGCCATGTGCAGCTACGTCATGCAAATTCGTGTCCCCGATAGTCCGGGGCTACTGGATTTTGCGATCGGGCTAGTGGATTCTGACCATCACTTGCCCGGCTAGTGAAGTTTTTTTGGGAATTAAAATTACAAAATTACTGTAGGGCAAGCCGATCTCACAAAGGGAAATCTGTTCAACAAAGTATTGTATTACATTTCATGCCCCACATAAATGCGTGAAATTTTTCCTTTGGAGTTCAGTCCACGCAATCCTCAAGTAAAAATAATGAACTATGACAAGCTCTTGCTAAATAAGAATTATTTATCGACCGCGTCCTTTTGCTTTCCCATAAATTACCAGTTGTAAATTTCGAAAATGAAACATTTTTTCCCTTTGAAACCTCTATGAAAGCTGACAAGATCTTAACGTGTTCATTACACCAGAAATTTGCATAATTTTGTTTACGACGTCAATGATGCGTGACATGGCACGTTCCACTTTCGCGTTAAAGCTGACAAATTAAATTATTTTTTAATTAAATTATTTCAGGAGCCCATTACCCTAATTTATTTCTAAATTAAATTATTTTTAATTCTTAAAAGAAACCGCGCTTTGTAGAAAAAAACGAAAAAACCTATAACTTTGCCCAGATTCAACGAAAAATCTCCATTCTTACACTAAAATGATTGTCAAATTATTCCCTACAGAATGAATGAGAGAATTCTGACGCGTCGTGAAAAAAAAATTTTCACGTTTTTTTTTTTTTTCACTAATTGAGTTTACGACCCCGGACTTTCTGAAAAACTGAAAAAACTTGTAACTTTGCTCAGATTGAACGAAAAATCTCCATTCTTGCACTAAATGATCGTCAAATTATTCTCTACATATTGAATAAGAATTTCCTGATGCGCCGTGAACAATAAATGTTCGCGTGTTTTTTCCACTAATTGAATTTAAAACTCATTCACTGCGCACGCCCGAAAGTTAACGACAAAACCGACTGACAGACCAACCAACCAACCAACCGACCAACCAAGTCAAAAGTCAGCTATCGCTATAACTCGTTCATTGCGCTACGCGCATTCACGAGTTAAAAAGGACTGGACGCTTTCTGGCACAGCAACATCCCTCCAATTTTTTTTCTTAAAAATCCTTTTCCCAGTGCCTATAGTTTCCAATTCATGAATTTTTCAGAAGCAATGTTTTATGAAAATTATTTGACATCGGATTTCCATACAAGACCATACAAACACTGTTATTCCTGGTGTTATTGCATACTCGTCAAAATGGCGTCGAAAACCGTGATAAGGCCTATTGGCTTAGTTTTCAGACTAAACCGTGTTAAAGAAATTAGAACTTGATGTGTCATTTCTGTTGTGATATTATGAGATTTTGAGGTCCCTTTTTTCAGAGGACGCTTGAGTCAACAACTTGCCACGACTGAAGTGACACTGAACGTACGGCTTCTTAATAGGCCTTATCACGGTTTTCGACGCCATTTTGACGAGTAGGCAAACACGTCTGAAATAACAGTGTTTGTATGGAAATCCGATGTCAAATAATTTTCATAAAACATCGCTTCTGAAAAATTCATGAATTGGAAACTTTTAGCACTAGTAAAAGGATTTAAAGAAAAAATTTGGAGGGATGTAGCTGTGCCAGAAAGCGTTCAGTCGTGTTTTGAACTTTCCATACATTTGTCTGTATAGCGAACCAGGGTAAAAGACGGAAAGAGTTTGCGGAATGGCATGTGGCATGGCGTGCGGAATGGCATAATTATGCGAAATACGATTTACGCGGGGAATAAATTAACTGAGGAGCGCATCCTGTTTTCGCGCCAATTTTATAAGAGCAGCAGTTTTTCCGATGTTGCGGACCATTAACAACCAAACAACAGATCGAGGATTAGAAAATATACGCCTGGGATAGAACATGTCTGATCGCTGGTTAGGAAGTTAGAGTGAAGAAATCGATGAAGTTTCCCATTCAAGGAACTAAGAATAAATTAAATTTCTAGTTGACAAAAAGAATGTGGTAGCGAGTAGCCTAGACAAAAAGCAACACCAGACTGGAGAAATAACATCAGTCCAAGGCCAAAACTATTATGTGAGAAATTTTAAATTTAAACTCGGTCATTTTATCAGACTCTTTGACGGTTACAATTTGTACAACTTATGGGAAAAATATGTTCTACTTTTTCTCACCTTACATTTTCGTCGAGCGACGAGTACGCAAGTCACTGTTGAGCTGCTGAGCTAGCTACCTAGCTATTCAATACGGCGATTCAGGTAGCTATAGTTCAGTTACGCGTTATCGAACTAAACATATCCGTCTTTAATTAAGGTCTTTCAGTGCCAGACGTCCCAACCTAAAATGAGATTTAAAGGCGAAAAAGCCCTAGAGCAAAAAAGCAGATGACAAGTATGGTGTCTAATTATCGACACTGATTGTGTGAAAGGTTTTGAAACTATTCTTATCACAAATGCATTTTGGTCAAATTGTTGTTCATTTTCTCGCTCATGATAAACTAGAAATACGTGACTCGCAAAACCTCGCGAAGCAGGGGCTGGGTGGAAAGCCCTCTTTACTCGTATTGTAGCATCGAATGAGGAGATTAAAAGGTTTCTGAACATAGCAACTATTTTGATGAGCATGGTCTTTTCGTAGTTCCACAGGCTAGTTTGCGGTTTGCGGTTAAAAATCTATTTCTGACGAGATGAAATGTACAACGGGCGTGCAATGCTGTCGTGTTCGATGAATTTATTTCCCACGGAAAATTATTTTACCGCGGCCACAAAACGTGTAATTTCTTCAATGCAATCTTTCACAAAAAAGATTTCTGGAAGAAAGGGAAAAGATTCTGGAGAGATTGATCTGTATCCAGGGAATATTGATTAAATTTTATCCGACACGCAAACTTTCCCGATGTATGCAAATTTTGCTGCAGACGACGCCAGACAACCTGACGTCATTCATACTTTGTTTTTCACCGTTGCTAGGCAATATGCGGACACCTTCACGGAAATATATAAACATACATACATACATATATATAAATATATGTTCGGCTCGAATTTTCACGGCTTAGCTCCCGAGCGCGGCCTTCGGCTGGCCTTCGGCCCGACAAATTTATTAACCTCGCTACGCTCGGGCCTTCGGCCCTCGCTTCGCGAGGAATGAATTGATCATCGAGCATACAGGGTATGAGAATTGATCTTTTACCGAGGGTTTAAAAAAAAGAAAAAATGTTTATTATTTTCCCTCGGTAAAGGATCAATCTTTGTCCTGAGAAGACTTCACGCTGCCACATTATTTTTGTCAACCGAAGTCGCATGGAGTAAAGTGAGCATGAAATTTAATTTACCACGGATTTACTCATAGTTCCTTGAATGCAAAAACTATAAACAGTTTTCATCGCTTTTTTTACCCTCACTTCTTCCAAATCAACAATCAGACGCTCAAATCCTCGAATTTTTGTTAATATTTAGCGGGATATTTAGCAAGAGTCCGCAGCATCAAAAAAGCTGCTGCTCTTATAAAATTGGCGCGAAAACAGGCTGCGCTCTTCAGATAATTTATTCCCCGCGTAAATCGTATTTCGCATAATTATGCCATTCCGCACGCCATTCCGCAAACTCTTTCCGCCTTTTACCCTCACCGGTGAACTGCTGCTAAAAATAGTTCGCGGGAAAAAAATACAGACAAATGTATGGAAAGTTCAAAACACGACTGGACGCTTTCTGGCACAGCTACATCCCTCCAAATTTTTTTCTTGAAATCCTTTTACTAGTGCTAAAAGTTTCCAATTCATGAATTTTTCAGAAGCGATTATTTATGAAAATTATTTGACATCGGATTTCCAGACAAACACTGTTATTTCAGACGTGTTTGCCTACTCGTCAAAATGGCGTCGAAAACCGTGATAAGGCTTATTTCCCGAAATTTGCATCTCATGCCCTCACGGAGTCACGCAACCCCTCCGAGATGGTGTTTGCTGAGGAACCGAGCCAAACGACCTGTACCTGCACGATTGCGGAAGTACTTGAGGAAACAAGTTTTAGTATTTTTTATGATGCCTTCGCCTTCTTCCTCTTCGTTTATTCTCGCTTTTTGTATCTTAGCGGTTGTTGCTATTACTTCGTTGCGTGCAGAACCGGCGGAGATTGTAGTTTCCCAAGAAAATGGAACAGATAACAGCACGTGCTGGAATGAAAAGACACTTCCCTGTCGAACGCTGAACTACGCTCTCCAATATGTCACAAATTCCACCTTTGTACTGTTGCAGTCTGGGCGTTATTCCTATAGCCTAACTGAGCACCTTAACTTCAGTAACAGGAGAGAGATTGGATTAGTTGGCGATCAAGAATCGAGCTCTGTAACAGTTGAATGCCACAATGGAAGTCTGTCATTTGAAAACAGCGAAAACATCACATTGAGGGGAATATTGCTACATGGATGTGGTGGCTTGCATAATAGCACTGCTGGTGATACCTTTTCAGAAGATCGTCGTGCTCACATACCCTTTCTCTCTGCTGTGTTTTTTGTGTACTGCAAAAACATTGTTATTGATAACTGCTCAATAGTCAACAGTCCAGGGATAGGAGTAAACATGTATGACGTAGGAGGTGACGTAAGGATTATGCATTCCAGGTTTGAAAGTAATCGACCCATTGCAAATTCCACTGGACAGGACATTGCAACTGCTGGTGGTGGTGTTTACCTAGAGTTCACCTACAAGGGTGGTGCATTCCCGTTTAATGAAAATTCATCAACACTTGCTGAATTTGACAGCAACGGCAGTTACACCTTTTACAACTGCACATTTAAAGACAATTATGCTCCCGGTCAAAATTTTCCAACATTGACTGCGAATCGACATGGAGGTCAAGACATTCCATTCGGTCGGGGAGGAGGTTTGTCCATTTTTTTAAAGGGTGCTGCAAAAAATAACCTCATTCAGATAATCAATTCTAACTTTGAGAATAATCATGCCCTTTGGGGTGGCGGACTTTTCATTGAGTATCAAGATGAAGTGCAAAACAACACATTAGAAGTTATTAATTGTGCATTTAGAAATAACAATGCAACCTACGCTGGTGGAGCTGTCAGGATTGGTACATGTGCTGGCAGCGACTCTCAGGAATTACTTGCAAACTGGATGACGTACAAAGATTGCACATTTGAAAGAAATGGTGCCATTTTAGGTGGGGGAGTGTCACATCATGGAGTCCTCTCTCATTTGAAGGATACTAATGATATAAGCCACCAGATACTGTATGTAAAGTGTGTTTGGGCGAACAATGCAGCCACTATGGGCTCTGCCATTGGACTAGCTACGCAACCCTCTGTAAATGGCCTCTTAGACTTGACTGGAAGAGGGCCCATGTTGACCTACAGAATTGTTCTTGACAACTGTAATGTTACGAACAATGCTATTGTTTTTACGGAAGATGAACAAGTCATTGGCCAGGGAGCAATTTATTCCTATGCAGTTCCTGTCATTTTAAAAGGAAATGTTAACATTGAATATAACAATAATACTGCTATGGTGATTGAAAATGCAGCTTTACATGTGTTTGGAAATGTTACCTTCAGAAATAATGTAGGGGGACAGGGTGGAGCTCTAGGATTGTATGGAAAAGCAGTTATTATGCTTATGCCACAAAGTCAACTTAATTTTATAAGCAACACTGCTTTCGAACGAGGAGGAGCCATTTTTGTGAGGGATCCAGGGCCACCCGTTTTGCCCTTTGAGACAACCGAACTAGACACCCGAGCATGCTTTATTGCTTACAACAACAGCCTCAGCCTGGGAAATGTCAGTGAATGGCAGACCAAAATAGTTTTTAGGGGCAACAAAGTGTTAACTGATGGTGGAGGGGACTCTGTTTATGCCTCCACCCTTTCTGGATGCCGTCAAGAAGGGCAGCCTCGTATAAACAACAAATCTCTTGAATGGCCCAACACAGTTCAGTATCGGGATTCAGATAAAAGCTCTAAAGAACAAATTTCTACTGATCCAGTTGAAATTAAATTCAGTGAGACAGACTGGGAGGTTTCTCCCAGTGAAATTTTTGACGCTTTTGTTCAGTTGATCGACGAGAAAGACAGTGCTGTCTTGGGTGTGGTTAAAGTCACTATTAGCGATGGTCATGTGAAACTTGATACAGCCTCAAATTTGTTTCTAATACAAGGTGATTACCCCTACATCAACAATTTGTATCTGCTAGGAAAAGAAGGTAGTGAATTTAGGATTCATGCCAATACAGTTGCTGGCGGTGTTGTACAGAACATCTCCAAAAAAGTGACATTGCGGGCATGTCACCCTGGTTTTGAGCAAAATGATGACAAGACATGTTCTTGTATGGAGAAAAAAGAGGCCGGCATTTCTAGCTGTGCTGCTGATTCTAAGCATGTATTCCTTAGGAGGGGATATTGGGGAGGAATGGTGGATGATAAATTCGTCACATACCCTTGCCCACCAAATTACTGCAGCAACTTCACTAAAAATTCCACCTTTGAATATAACGCTGAAACGCTATGTACTAGTAACCGCAATGGCTCAAGTGTTTTGTGTGGAGCATGCAAAGACGGCTACTCTGTGAACTTAGGGGATGAACACTGCCAAAAAGAATGTGGGAACAGCCACCTTTCACTTCTTCTAGTATTCTTTATATTCACGTTGCTGTTGGTGTTGGTGGTTCTTCGCATTGACTTGGACATCTTCACTTCATACCTCAATGCATGGTTGTACTCTTATCAAATAATAACATTTCTTGTTCAAGAAGGGCAGCACCTAGACCCTTTTATTACATTCATCATTGGTATAGCCAACTGGAGAGTCAAAGGCATTGGAACATGCCTGTTCCATGGAATGAACAACCTTCAAAAGCTCGGTATTAACTATATTCTTCCCTCGTATGTTCTTCTCCTGTTGTTTATTTTGGCTAGAGTTGCAAGATGCCGTCCATCCTGTTACATTAACAGAAATGTGCCACGTGCCTTTTGCACGCTCTTAGTTCTTTGCTACACAAATGTTACAATGATCTCTTGGAGCATTCTCCACTATGTGCCCTTAAATGGAAGATGGGTGCTGTACGCAGATGGTAACATTGACTTCAGAAAAGACTGGAGAACACACCTTCCATATACCATCTTAGCTTTTCTCTGGATAGTAAGTTTTGTTCTGTTACTTCCACTGATTCTTCTCTTCACCCCATGGTTCTTGAAGGGCATACCCTACCTGAAAACTTTCCGATTGTTCTTTGACACCTTCCAGCATTGCTTTAAAGACGAGTACAGATGGTTTGCAGCATATTACTTTATATGCCGAGTATGCATCTTGTTCATTGCTCTGTACATTCCCTTTGGCCCTCTAAAGAGATCCATCCTAGAAGCTTCCAGTGTCATCATTGTGGTTACTTGTCTGTACCTCCGTCCATACAAGACTGGGCAGAATGGAAATTACAATTGGCTGAATACCCTGGATGCTGTGCTTCTTACAAACTTGTGTTTTGTTGTCATCTTCAGCTCAGGCATTGTAAGTGATGAATCACACTCCACACAGGATGGCCTTGTAAAAACTGTGAATGTTCTAGCATATGTCCCTCTGGTATATCTTGTTATCCTTATTTGCTATTATGGTTGGAGAAAGTTTGTTCCAAAACATTCATTTCAAAATGATGTGGAACCTGAGGTAGGGATAGGCCTATCAACAGATAGTGTTCGTCCAAGAGAGGAGTAAAAAAAAATGATGTGACAGCCTCAAAGGGGAGGAAATTCTTTAATCCTTACAGTTTTGACTGCTTGAAAGTAATAAATTAATTGGTTAATCTCAATGATAGGAACAACCAGAAAGCAGTGGTTACTAACCCCCTTGCCTCCCACCATATATTCTTCAAGAAAAAAGTTAGCAATATTGTTATGTAAATTAAATCCAAAATTTAATCAACAATAAAATTTATTATAATATTGCAAAAGGGGTAAGTTGAGAGGAGGGAGGGTCAAGATCATATCTCATTACAAATGAAACAGTTACTCTAGGGAGGGTCAATTACATCATCTTTCACAAACTTCCGATCAGTGGCTGCAGAGCCATATAATTTCAGAAAAAATGGCTTCCTGTTTATAGGCGAATACTTGCTGACGTCATTGTTTACATTTTTCCTCATTAGCATACGACTTAACTCGACATACAAGCCGTGGCTGTAAATATGAACTAAATGCAAGAGTTGAAATAGCTGATTAAGTTGAGCAATTTGTGCAATTTTCAGTTCTTTGCAAGCAATATTGAAGGAAATATCAGCCATCAAAAACTGCGAAATTGCTGGGTGGCTAAAAAGTTAAATATGAGCCATACATTCTCTGCAAAATTTCGAGGTTTTAGAAGAGAATTTCTCCGAAACCATTCGATGTATTGGGCTCAAATTTTCAGAGAAAACTGAAACTGTTATGCCCTTTCAATATTTAGAGTTTTTATTTTATTAGCGTAATCAGATAGTGATAAGCATATGTTAATGAGGCAAAAAGTGTAAACAAGGATTCGCCTATATGGGTGGGGTAGCCCAGAAAGAGAGATAAATCTTGTGTTAAGGTTGAGATCGATTTAATGTTTTATTTTCATATGATTTTTTTTTGTTCTTACTGAGTTTGGCTAAGTTGTCCTGGTGAATCTCTCTTTCTAGACCAAATTTTAATCTGTCAAATGCTAATATATTTACTCATTGCCGAAGTAGCACTTTTTGTAAGTAAGTAACACTATGAAAATTCAACCACGTGAAAATACCATGAAAAATTCATGGCATTTAAAGTGTATATTTGAAGTATTTTAATAGTGTAGTAATGGAAAATTCATGATCTAAACAATGGAAATTTCATGGTCTTATTGGTGATGGGTTTTGGTGTTTCTCATAGCCATGATAAATAAAACTATTATGTTTTCATTCCAACTATTAATAGGTTTTTCATTACTATGAAACAACCATGAATTTTCATGAAAAGGATGCTACTTTGAATTCATGGTCTTTTCGTGGTGCCATTTTCACATGATTTTATGGGGTTTGGTTTTCATGGCCCATGAAATTGCTTTGAAGGGCACCAAAAATAATGGCCATGCTGGTTTTTGCAATGGTATTTTACTGCCATTTTCATTTTTCAACCAGCCACTCTCATAATGTACCATGAATAATTATAATATTATTTCTACTGCATTTTCATGGCGTTTAAAACGCTAACTTATTACTATTCCATAATTATGATATATATAGCCATGTATGTACTGCACTTGTATACAGGGTATTATTTATGCTACATGAATTGAACATAAGGTACATAAGCAGGGCTGTCAACCTCCCACGTCTTCTAATATGGAGAATATGACTTCCCAGCCAGCAACGACAAAGCCCCTTACAGGGGTGTGCCATTAAGGCTAAATTAACGGCTTCAGTGGGGGGGGGGGGGGGGGGGATCCTTTTAACTCTTTAAAACAATAGCTGAAACAACACTAAACATTTGAGATTTCTTTCGCAGAATACCAAACTTAGGGAATTATCAGGGAGATTACAGCTATAAATCTGGAGACCGGGAGATACGACTCAAAATGTGGAGATTATAGACATCAAGCTGGAGACCGTGAGATACGGTTCAAAATCTGGAGTCTCCTGGATTATCCGGGAGAGTTGACAGCCCTGCATCAGGTGTATAATATTGTACATAACGTTATGTATGTCTATGTAGGAAAAAGTGAATAATTAATCCTGACTGACTGCACCATTTTGGGGGCAAACCAGTATGGTGCGGGTTTGTTTTCTAAGGATTCTGGGAATATTTTGGACCCAGACCATTGAGTCCTAGTGTTGCATATTAAACATGCTGCATTCGTTTGGCCACGGCTTGTTCAACACTGCGACATCGTCCAACATTGTTAGAATTTCAACAATGTTGGATGATGTTGCAATCGTTTGCCTGGGCAAATTGACAAGTTACTATGATGTAAGTCTGATGGATTTTAGAATATTGTCAGTATAGAAATTTTATTATTAATAATAGAAATAAAACAGGAAATATTATCAGTACCAGTGTAGTCCAAGGCATATTAATCATTTGCAGTATCATTGTAAGACCAATTTTATATTAAGTTTTGCCTAAAAAAGGTCTTGAGTCTTCTCTTTTGCCTGTATGTATATAAAACTGTGTTATGTTGATAAAATAGATCCTTTTATTTGTTAGAAATAAAGTTAATAAATTAATTTTGAAGCTTTCCAGAAAAGTAAAAAAATGGATGGATTTCTTTTCTTACTGCTGTCATCACGAGTACTATTTATTATGCAAATGAAATGCAAATGAATTAAATAATGTCGTCGTTGTTGTTGACATGTGACTAAAAATATTGCCAAATGGCCTTGTTTTTTAATGGGGTCAACTAATTACTAACTTAGTAAAGGCCTAATGAGGCGAGTAGCAAAAGTTACACCAAAGCCTCCAATGCAACCAAGCATTATTGGGACAAGTGCGTGCTTCAAGGCATATGTTTTTCCGCCCCTAACCTGAATATCAGACATTCCTTAATGGAGGGGGAAGAGGAAAGGGAAAAGGAGATGAGCAGACACCACAAAGTCCCAGGGAAGGGGGGGGGGGGGGTCTCCCATATAAAAGTGACGGGTATGATCAAAAGGTAGCAGAATTAACTCTGTTTTGTGGGTGTGGTGCAAATATCTCTGACGGAAGTCATTTACTTGCTTGCTTCATCCTCTTCGTTCCTAGGTGGAACATACATTGTAGGTCCTCAACTAGTGTGCGCCACCTAACCCTAGTTTGTGCAGTGTCTTTTGCCTCGTTCCACGTAAGATGTTTCGCCGCCAACTCTGCCATTCTCGTGCGTCTCCAGGTGTGCTGGGGTCTCCCTCTCTTTCGCTTCCCTTGTGGGTTCCACTCCAGTGCCCTCTTGATTACATGTCCATCTGGTCTCCTCAGCGTGTGGCCGATCCAACCCCAAGCTTGCTGTCTTATCTCTTCCTCTATCGGTCGTTGCCCTGTTTGTCTCCAAAGCTCCATCGGTGTTGCTGATTTTTCGAGGCCACCAAATCCGCAAAATGTTCCTCAGGCTCTTATTAATGAACACTTGCAGCTTCTGCTCCAGTCCCTTGGTCAGCCTCCAAGTTTCGGAACCATACAAGAGCACCGGCTTCACATTTGACCCAAAGACTCTCAGCTTGGTCTTGGTTGTTAGTGCTGTGGATCGCCATGTTGGTCTCAGCATCGCAAATACCTGTCTTGCCTTTCCAATTCGTGCCTAAATGTCCTCATCAGTGCCTCCCTTCTTCCTTACAATGCTTCCAAGGTATGTGAACTCGCCCACTTCTTCAACCCGCTCCCCAGCGACCGACACACCATCGCCACGTTTGGTACCAATACGCATCAGCTTTGTCTTGGTGGCATTGATCTTCAGGCCTAGCTTCGCACTTTGAACCTCCAAGGCCCGTGTCGTATCCCTCACATCCTGTATTCTGTGCGACAGTAGGGCCAGATCATCGGAAAAGTCAAGGTCTTCTAACAATGTCGTAAAGGTCCACTGAATACCTCTCTTCCTGTCAAAGGCTGTCCTCGTCACCCAATCCAGGGCGACCAGAAACAGCAGGCAGCCTTGTCTTACCCCAGTCCTCATATTCAGTGGTTGAGTCTTCTGCCCATTGTGTACCACCTGTGCGGAGAAACCCTCATAGAGAACTTTGATGATGGTGACTATCTTGTCAAGCATCCCGGCGTAATGCCGCAACAACCTCCAAAAAACATCTCTACTGATACCATCGAAGGCCTTTTCGAAATCTATAAAGTTGATGTACAGGGAGGACTGCCACTCGATACTCTGCTCTACAATACTCCGCACGGTGTTGCTATTTGATCCGTACAGCTTCGGCCTGCTCGGAAGCCCGCCTGTTCCTCTCTCAGCTTTTCATCCAGCGCGGTCCGAATTCCCACATCCTAGCTGCTTCCGCTCCACAGTTGGATTGGTTTCTCATCAGCCTGTGGATCAACGTTAGTCTCTTGCGTTAGTATATTAATTTGTATGAATTTTGGGAATATCATATGTCATGGCATTCCTGAAAAAGTAGTAAATTATCAGGAAATGTACAGGGCCGTACCTAGGATAACCTAGGATTTTTTGTCTGTGGGGGCAAACTCCGGACACCCCTTCGGGAGGGGTCTCCCGTATACAGACAGGGTTTCCAGTTGGAAGTTTTTGTTTTCACCCCCACACAGAAAGTTGCCTTTAAGACCTTTAAAGAAAAAAAAAAAAACACTGAATTAACATTGAAGGGAGATTTTTTTTACAGTCAATTAGTCGATTTTCTTGTGATTTCTGACCAATATAGCTACAAGAAATAGCTCAGCAAACTTAAACACTATGTTAGACTGAAAAAAATTCAGTTTTCCTAGTGGGGGCAGCTGCCCCCCCTTCCGCTATGTAGGGCCCTGATGTAACGAGCCAAAAAGAATACAAGCGAGATATTTATAATTTGTCCTCAATCGACTTCAAGTGCCTATCAGCATGAAGGTTTTTCTAAGACATGACGGGTTCCTTTAGTTAATATAATGCAAGGCTCCGCTATTGTGTAGGCTAAAAATAGAAAAAAAAAAGATAAAAATAAACCGTAATAGGACAGCCTTCCCGTGGTTTTGTATAGCGTTTTTGACCAATCAGATACATTGCTTACGCGGTGAGTGTTAGCATTCAATCCCACTGCTGCCTAAACAATCCTGTCGTATGTAAATGCGCTTTCGGATTTTGAGTGAATTTTTCTGTTTTTCTTGCTTGGACGTAAAATAGAGTTTTGAAGTTGAAAAAAAGAGATATGGCACAAGCTTGGGGCGTTTGCATGTTACCACAAGTAAGTATATTATACGTTAGCCTGAATACTTTAATTTTTTTTAATTGCGCGTTTCACCTATTCAATGTATAAACACTCATTACAATATACCTAGCAACGTAAACTCAAGTTATGAAAATAAAAAATTTAAGTTTTGTATTTCTACAATTCACCGTTAGGCTGAATTTGCTTCAGGGTGTAAAGGAATCAAATTGAATTTTGTGGTCGTGCTAAAACTGTTTTAGATCCAGGAAAGAATGGAAAGGAGTCATTTTGTGATAATACATCACTGAATTGCTACAGAACTTTGAATTGTAGGTGGAAATATAGTTCACAACGATGTACCACACTACAACCTCAAGGCGTACGAGCTGGCCACACAGACCGCAGTTGGAAAACTGAATAAGTTAACATAATCCATAAAACATTTTCAGGGGTGGATCCCAGAAATCCAGAAGGGAGGGGGCCAAAGAAATTGTGGCAAGAGTGTAACTCCCCCCCCCCCCCCCCCTCCTCCACCTCCAATGAAAAATTCGCATTCGTGGAGATTCTGCTTTACAACATTCTGCGAGCATTGGTGACCAAAAGTTAGGGCTTTGGAAGACAGACTTAAAGAGGATTTTTTTTAAAACAATTGATCGCATGATACCACTCGAAAGACAGTTACAAAACTTTTTAAAAATACAAGAAAAGAAAGGGGGGCCCTAAATCCGCCCCTGATTTCAGGGATTTTGTTGTATGCCGGCGTCAAACTCGCTAGCCCCGCTCCCAAGTGGGGTATAGGGCGAAGACAAAAAAATCGAGCTTGGAGAGCCTCTGATATACCGCGCTCCGCTCGCCCGGCTCGCCGGTTTTCCTTTAACCCTATACCCCCCTTGGGAGCCTTTTCACAGGCTACAAACCCGCCGGTGTGATAATTTTGATGGTCAGTGTGTATATAACCAATGAGGCCTGTATTCTGGTATGGCGGGTCTTCTATTGGTAACCAGTTTTAAATGCATGTTTTTGGAAGGGCTTTTCAGAAAGGTAAATATTGTAATCGGTGATAAGTGGTTGTTTCCATTTAAAAATACAGTTTTCTTTAATTTTACTATATTAAACTTATTAAACTCACTGAATTAATGTCATTAATTCCATTGTTACTAACTGCAATGCTAGCTACGTTCTTCCGATCTGACACTGATAAAATGAGACCAGGGAATGAAACATTTTGTATTGTCTTTTCTCAGTTTTTATTTATTTATTGCGTTTGAGGCCAATCTTGGCTGTTCAATGAACTCGAAATGAAAGATCATTGCTTCGAGTGCTGACTTCATATTTTGTGAAAAAAGAGTTTTTTTCCAAGTTTTTACAGTGCATGCTTGCCTTCATTGTTTCATAGTAGTAATTATTAAAAACTGGATCATTGTATAATGCAATTAGAGCGATTTGATTGGTTTAGCGGCCATGATACCATGCCCGAGAAATAGAGACCATTAAATTGTCTTCAAATTGTTCTTGCAAAGTGAAATCCGCAAAATCTAGCAATATTTCTTGAGTGTTTTTAATAACACAATTATTCCACTCACGCTTGTTGGATATGCGCCAACGCGCGCTCGTGGAATAATCGTTAATTATTCATTTGACGATTGACATTGTTGCCAATCAAAAGAAGTAGCTGGTGACGAAATTTTACTTCCGGTGTGAAGTTGGCGCTCAGGGACACGCGCGACTCGCGCGACCCAGTTAAAATGACTTCAACAATGGCGCCGCGTCCAATTATAAACGAAGGCATCCCGAAGCCAATGCAAGCTTGGGACGAAGAGCAAATCTTACAAGTAAAATAAGACAATGATGTTGAAATTATTTCCGCAAGCATGATCATAATTTTAAAGCATACTAACTTGTGATATGTTTACCTTTCTAGTTAGACGAATCTGTAGTGACGCCGGGTTTTGCTTACAACCTTGCAAGGTTTTTTCCTTCTGGTTCAAACAATGATAAAGAAAGGTGCATAGAGCTTATGGAGAAGATTGAAGGGTCATCAGATCCTGCAACATGGTACTCAACAGGTGCGATGTTATTAGAATTCTTAGCTTAATAGTTTCGAGTGTCAAAAAGTATTATCGAGCTAATTTGTTGTTGTCATTTGTAGTGTCTCGCGCGCGGACACCAACACCAACGCGACCGAGGAGCGTTCCTCCACCGAAAAGCCGTTTCCCTGAGAACATCAAACACAGCTACACGAAAAATCCAGAGCTCTTCTACATGACCACGAATAAAAGAGAATTTGGAGGTACCTTTGGTTATCCTGCAGGAAATGCTAGGTAAGCACGTACGCCTTCCCCGGTCGCCCAGCAACAGAATGTGAACCAAATTAATTTTTTCATGTACTCTATTTTTCACTCTCGCATAGGCCGAGCACATCGCAGATATTTCCAACTAGGGGCAGTAATAATTCTACAACATACCAATCTGCATTTAACCAGAAAAATGTCCTAAAGGCACAAAGCATTCGCGCAGGAAGTTCTTCAGGCAACAGAAGAAACAACCCCCACCCCTCTGAGGTATAGTAGCGATGTTTTTTAGAGCAACTAAAAGGCCGATAGTCCATAAATACCTTTATTTGTGACCGATACCTTTTTTTTTAACAATCTACTTGTTGAATTCTTAGCTCGAAAGGAAGTTCTCTATGGAAATGTTTTTGCAAACGATAGCCTACAATATTTAGCCCACGATTTTCGGACTCCGCTGCGATGGCCGAGTGGTTAAGGCGTTGGACTTGAAATCCAATACGGTCTCCGTGCGCAGGTTCGAATCCTGCTCGCAGCGTTCTAATTTTTTTTTCTTAATTTTTATTTTCGTTTCAGTGTTCTAGCTTTTGTTACTGACTATAATTTTCCAATCAGTGAGAAATATGCAGTTTGTTTTATGAATGCTTGTCACACACTTGCATGCAGTTTGGGAAAGTGGTCAAAATTGAGATCAACAGCACAATGATCCAACTTGATAAAAATATGCAGCAATAAGATACAGTAGCTTTATCAAAATATCTAAAAAAAAAAAAAACATTTCTTAACTTAAAGTTGTTTTTTTTTTTTACAGGCATTCATGGTTTGGAAATTTCCAAGTCGTTTTCCACCTCCAACAAAATCAACACATCAGTCAGACTACACAGGTATTTCACAAGCTAACTGGAATATATATTAACACTTCTGGCTGGTTTCTTGCCAGGTGATAATTTTACTCACCTTTGTTTATCTAACAATTATAGCCCATCTTGGGGTGATAAATCCTGAGGCAATAAGGGAGGTGTCTAAGGAGCAGATCAAATCTACATATCAATCTGATTACACAGGTATTCCACAAGGTAAGACATACTATTGTTAGAACTGTATTAATTAAGCGATCTGATTGGTTGTTTGTCAGGGGATAATTTTAATTACAAATGTTTTTTCCTCAAATTAGCACCTCCTTTGAAAAGTTTCAAAGTAGTTTACCCTCAAATTTACTATATATACACCTGCCCGATCAAAAGTATTACCTGACTACCGGTACTCCCTTTTTGGAGTGCACCTTCCACCTCCAGTTATTTTTCAAGGCTTAGTACAAAGTTCAAGAATCAAGGTATCAACATTTATCTGTGTCCCATTTGCAAATTTATATTAAAATGATTATTGTAAAGTCTGGTTTTGATTCGTAACTAATTTCACTAATTACATCTAATCAGACAACACAATAACTGGAGCAACAATCAAATTAGGCTTCAGCATCAATTTTGGAGTCCAATTATCTTCCAAATTATAAACATTGTGTAAATCGTGTTGTGTTAATGAACAATATTATATATTGTGAATATTAAGGTGTGTAAGTCATCGTGGTTTGAAATCATAGCTCTTATTAATAATTTGTCTCATAAAGACCAGCTGTATTGAGGTCGAAACGTCGCAATCCATGACAACTATGTGACACAGTTGTGGGACAAATATACAGCTATATCAGCTATATATTGTTTAAGATGGAAAATGACATATTTGAATAAATAGTTTGCATATTTGAGATTTTCATCTGACCAGGTAATATTATTATCATACATACTTTTCAAATGTTTTATTGTTATTTTTAGGGCTGAATATTTCCACAGTATTTGAGGGAGATCTTGTGCCTGCATTGTACAAACCACCCTACACACTGGACTCTACGGCACGGTACAGTTATCAGACTCCTGCTAAGAAGAGCGAGTTGTCAGAAAACTTGAGCCGTCGCTTTGGGTGTAACAAAAACAACCATAAACCTGCTGTTGGCGCAGGTAGGTAGCTTAACAGCATCAGGCAAACCACTGGATTATAAATTATCTGCTTTGTATTTGAATTTGAAAAAATAAGTTACTGAAGAGCTCAGTGCATAACCGACCTGCACACAGCATATTTTAGATTTGCTTTTTGTTGTTTTAGTTCAGATCTCTTAGATTTCAGTGAATAGAGAATTAAATTGAACAACGGTCAGTGCATATGTATGACGTACAAGAATATGACTTAATTGTAAACTTTCATTCTAGTTCCTACAGTGTCTTACAATTCTCCTCAAATGCATCTCTATGGAAGGACACATTACTCCATAGACTATGTTGACAAGTCTGCTGCCCTTAAGGTCAGTCTTCAAATAATAACACAAATAAAATTATTGCCTCCTTGTTACCCTTGCACAAGGAAGCCCAACCAGACCATGCCATGATATTTGGCCAAGCATTGTGCATGTATCTCCAGAAAATATCCATACTCCCCCTACAGGTTTTTTTTTTTTTGTATTTCACCCCCGGGAAATTCCAGTTTAGCTTCATTAATGCTTTGCTTGTAAAATTTAGATTTCAAGACCCCCCTTCCCTTAGGAATTTCCAATGACCTTCCATGGGGTGGGTATGAATTTTTTCTGGAACTGCATTTTCACTGATAATTTTGGGTTAAAGTGCACCAAACAAGGTACGTCTACTAAAATTTATTGTTGCCTTTAATTTATATTGTGCAGTTCCAGAAAAAAATCTATACCCACCCCATGGAAGGTCATCAGAAATTCCTAGAGGGAGGGGGGTTTTGAAGTTAAATTTTTTTAAAGCAAAGTATGAAGCTAAACTGGAATTTCCTGGGGGAGGGGGGTGGAAAACAAAAAACCTTCCATGAGGGGGGAGTGTGGATATTTTCTGGAACTGCGCATTGTCTTCTCCAGTGTCACAAAACTCCAGATTCAGGACAGGACACACCAGGATTATTTTGACAGACAGTTTGATCTCTCTTTATTGTAAATGTAGGAAGAAGCCAGAAGGTTTAAATCAGGTCCAATTCCAGCCTTGGAGGAATTTCTGAAAACTGCCAAACCACATGGTATATTTGATTGTTTTCTTTTTCTTCATAGCTGTTAAATAGTTTATAGGATTTTGAAATTTATGTAAAAAAGTTTCTTATGGAAAGTTAGTACAAACACTAAAAAAAATGGTCAAAGATGATTTTTCAGAGTCAGAAAAAGGATATTGTTATTAAAAAGTCTTTTTAACCATCGCTATAGTTGCAGTTTGTGGTTTATAATGATATTATTCTTGAATTTTTAATTTTGAAAATGATTGGTAACTGCGATTTTATAAGAATTTGACATTTTAAAACTGTTTGTGATTTTCAAAGTTTGGAGACAAACTTTCTCCAAAATAGATGATTGGTTTAATAAATGGCTTATAATAAAAAAAAATTATCAAATAACTGGATCATTGTATAATGCAATTCCAGCAGGGATTTGATTGGCTGAGAGGCCATGTTCTATGAGCCATTATACCATGTGTGAGAAATAGCAACTTTTAAATTATCTTCTTGTTCTTGCATGGCGAAATTTGCAGGATCTAGCAATAGTTCTTGATTGCTTTTAATAAAATAGTAATTATTATTATTCCACTCACGCTTGTTGGATATGAGATTATTATAACCAACTCGGCACCATGCACCTCTTTGGCTATGTCTCATCTCATATCCAACGAATTGCTCATGGAATAATTGCTGCCTTTTTTGTTACAGAAAGAGAAAGATTACTGAGAAAACTACAAAGCATAGGTGTAAAAGACAAGAAAGAGAACCGCGACCCAGAATGGCTCTCACTGTGGACGGGACCAGCATAAATCTACTGCAAAAAGAAAACATTAAGCAAAAACTTTGCTGGAATGACATTCAAGGAGTTAATTTATTCCAATGGAAAAATGATCCAACTTTCCACTTCAAAGCTGGAAAGGAAAAAAGCATAATTTATTTCCAAACATGTAGATAAAAAAAGAATTTGACACTTTTCCTCTCCACTCCCATTGCTGTTCTAATTTGCAAACTTTAAAATTACCTCAATTTTTTTACAAGAACTGTTCTTTTCAGTTACCATTATGTTGACTGGTAAAAGATTTCTATTAACAGGAATGATGTTGTAATGTCAGAGGAGACTGCTACAAACAGATCACACAGCTGACAAGTTTTTATTCCTGAATGAGGAGGACTAGCATTATTTTGTAATGGTCAATTCTTTTACCAGTAAGAATTACAGAATGATCGAACTCTTTAAGAGTACATTACTTTTTACAAACTTAAGTATCTTGGGAAGCGGTTTGGTTTGTTCTGGCTGACACATTTTTTGTCTTTCTACTATGGAAATGAGGTATTCAAGTTTTGTGTGAGCAACAAATTGAGAAGAGATTCCACAGAATAGAAACATGTTTTACTTAGAACACAAATCACACAACGTTTGAATCTTAATTTCAATAAAGGTGAAATAACTGAATGTTGTTAGTACAGTAGTATGTGTTAAAACATAAAAGAAATTGTTAACATAATTTATTGTCATTTGCTGATTTTATTTATCGCTTAAGCTGAATGAGGATATTTAATTGTCCTTAAACCTTTAGGCCCCAACAGGGGTGAGTACTTGTTTTCCCCTTACAATGTCACAAACTGATCAAACATGTAAGTGATGAGAATAGCGTATAAGTAGTGCTTTACTTCGGGGTTTTTATTAATTTTGTGATAGGAGGGTTCAGGCACCACTCATTGATTTGTCTTGTGTAGATTGGCTTTCAATCTTTCCAACAGTAGCAGTACCATGTTCAGAGCAAATGGGTGTGATTACCAAGCCTGGACTTCTAATAAAATGCTTACAATAATAGTTCACTTGCACTCATGTCACCCATGTGAAGCAAATGCAAATGCAAGCACAAGAAAAATGAAAACTTTCTTTTTTCTTGTGCTTGAGTTAGCATTTTGTAATTTTCACGTATACTTGCACTTGCACTGGTGTTTACATTTGAAGGGGTGCATGGAACAAGGCCCTTAGTGACTTTGATGCAATGTTAGATTTTCCTATTGTTTACCGAGCAAATACAAGGCAATTTGGAAGGAGAATCTAGCAATTTATCACAAGTCACTTAGGAACTTCTTGCACTCACCCCTTCATTTGTGTCAGGCATGTGAACCAGGCGTTTTTGATGCTTGTATGTGTATGTCCCACGTAGGAAAATTCAACCACTCAAATTAATCCTTCTTTGTGTGGCCCTCTATGTTGGCAATGATTATCGAGCTCAACTTGATGATACAAATGAATGGTACTGTAATCCAGATGGAATTTGGAATGATGAATAGTCCAACCAAAGATGACCAAGCCACATCTTTGAACTCATCACCAGCGCCGCAAAGCTCTGTGGCCATGATTGTGAAGAGGATTGTCTTGGCACATGTCATTGTACAAACCACAAGTCCACTTATCAATGATGTAATGCAGGATTTACCATGCTGAAAAAATAAAAGTACAGTGGAAACCCATTGTTAAAATGACCACCAGCTGGCCATGTCTTTTTTTTTTTTTAACAAAAACTATCAAAATTCTTGCATGCTGATTGGCTTGTAGCTATTTAAGAATACAGATAATAAAAATGGCATCAGATGTAATTTGCTTATGTTTTCTCAATGGAAAATAAAGCCAATTGCACTCATACTTTTCATGTTATTTGTAAAAAAAAATTGATGGAAGTTTTCTATGATCCACACTCTCATAGACAATAACAGGATGCCATAGAATGTTCAAAACTTGGCATCATTACTTTTCATTTGATGGTCTACAATGAGTTTAGAGCGTTGAAAACTGATTAATTAATTGGTCGTATTAGAAAGGGAGGCTCAAAAGGGTTTTGCGCAGTCTGAGCGTGCACATCAACCCACTATAGCTATATATAGCAGGATGCATGTATCAGCTGAATGAATCCAACTCTTTACTGAAGTCACAATGATGCACATTAATAATGTCACGAGAAATCAAGTGTGGTGGCAATCCTGCAAACCAGAAAAAACCGTAGAGGATACAATGTTTTTATTTGAAAATGTTGCACAGTTACCTATATCGAGTTTTATTGTGTTGAATTAATTTGTCTGTAAAACAGAAAATACACCGCAGTATTCTTTGATATGACACATATATAACATCTACTTGAATAACTACATCAACTTGGTAACTTCTTGTCAAACTGCCAACAACCAAAATGAATTATAAAGAGTGTAAGTTTAGGCAATCTGCAAAACTAAATTTTTGAGCTTTTTGTGATGCTGATGTGTTGTCACTGATGCTATGCTATGAAGTCAAAATTAGCCTTAAAGTGCTGCATAGAGTTACTCAAAGTCTGTTTTCCTTGGGCCAACATTACAGTTGTCAGATATTTATGCTTTGTCCACACAATCAAAACACATTTTTGTAATTTTCTTAAAGTTAACAAAAAGTCACGATCGCGAAAAACCCTTAAATGAGCCTCCTTAATTAATGGGGTGATTATTTTAATAGTAACAAGCCACATTGCAACAGCCTACAAAGAAGGGGAGAGGACACAAAGAGAAAACAACATACTTTGTACAAAGCCAGCACAAAATTAACAGAGAGCAATTTAATGACTTTTAAACTGGTTAACCAAAACAGATGAAACAGCTGAAAGACATCATTGGCCCCAGTTGTTCAAAGAGCAGTTAAGTCACTATCCAACCAATTAAATGTATTGGTTGGAGGGTAATAATTATTGTGAAGAACAGCTCCCCTCTACCGTCTGTCAGTTAACAGTCGGCCGACAACAACGGCCAACTGAGTCAGCCGACAATCTGTCAACCGACTGTTGGTTAATAAATTTGTAGGCTGACAGTTTACCAACAGGTGGCGGACAGTCGGTAGAGGTGAGCTGTTCTTCACAATAAATTACTGGTTGGAGTACATGTCATCTGTTGGGTAGTGATTTATGCACTGGATGGAGTTATTAGCTCTTTGAACAACGAGGGTCTGACTTTTTCTCTATCAACAACCTTGCAATTTGATTGTTCATCATTATTATTATTATTATTATTATTATTATTATTATTATTACTATTATTATTATTATTATTATTACTATTATTATTATTATTACTATTATTATTATTATTATTATTATTATAATTATTATTATAATTATTATTATTATTATTGTTATTATTATTATTATTATTATTATTTCATTGACATTTACCACAGTGCAACCTTAATTGACTCTCTGGATGGCAGAGGGACACGTGTTATTGGTAACCACTGTCACTTCAAAATGGAACAAAACACAGTCAACTCCCTAAAAGTTTACTCAGAAGATTCAGAAATTTTGTTGGAAGTCATATCAACTTACCTGAATCAAGGTGATTATGTTCAAGCCCACTTCTACAAGATTCATCCTAAGAAAAAAAAATGCATTAAGATGGATAAAATAGACCTCTTATTTGTAAATTAATCCTTAAACCACTGTAGCAAATGTAGGAGTACAAAATAATAAAGTTGTTGTTCTTGTGAAAGCCAAATCAAACAGCACAATTTGTCACCCGAATACAGTAAACACCTGGATAAAAGAAACAGCGGATTAAGAACCTCCTTTCTTGAGATGTTTTTTTTTTTTGGGGGGGGGGGGGGGGGGGAAATCCAAATATGGATTAGTAAACTAGTTCCAACAGACACCGGTGCAAATCGAAATTTTAGGGGCTCACATATGTTCAATGTGTGTTACCTTTTGGATAACAATTTCACGTGCTTTGTAGAGTTCACACAAAGTAAGTAAAAACAGTTGGAAAGTTTTCCGCACAGCCCCGGCCCAAACATTACTGTCATACTACCCCTCTTACACAAAGAACGAGCATGGGCCGGGAATGGAGTTTGAGACGCAAAACGTATACATATCATAATAAGATGTATGGGGCTGTGTACCCTGCCAGCGGAGCATTTCTTTCTGGTAAGTGTTTTAATTTAAGCATGTACGAAGTTGTTCATGTCGTTCATGTCTCGAGTCTTTCAAGTAAATGATCATGATATATCCCCAGACTGGGCCAGACAGCTTACACACTGTAATTACCAGCTTTGTCCAATAACAAATCCATCTTTAAGATCTTTATATCTTTGATCGACTTGGATGTAAATGTTATCTGAAAAACAAAGAGAAATCAAGCTTAAATCTCAAAAATGGCGCCGAAATTCAGTTTGGCTAGTATATCAACTTGACACCATTTGACCTAATTCTCCAAGCACCATACTAACATGGTTTGAATATGTAGTTCCATTTTCCACCAGGAAGTGTATGTGGTCGTAAAAGGACAAACAAAGCATCGATCAAACAAACAACGCTGGAAAAAAACAGCCAAAATGCGACCCAAGATGGAAGTTTGCGCTGCATCGTGCACCGATCAACAAGATGAAAGAAGGTAGTAGCTCGCACTGCATCTTGGGTCCGGGATTCGTATCGCGTGACTCGCTTGCGGAGTGTGTGACAATGCTGCAGAAAGGATAGAGATTTCAGCCAGTTGAAGCGTCCTGGCCCTAGTACACACGTAAAAATTAACAAGAAACCCATGATATATTTTCTTGTGGTTTATAGTTTCAACCAGAAACTATAAATATGGTTCACATATGCTTCTGTTTCAACTCGTTGCAGCCCCGGTCACAAGAAAAATTGACCCATCATACAGTGCGAGCTGGCATCAGACTTCCTTTTAGCTTCCTATCCCTGGAACGTGAACAACGGCAACCATGAATCAGCGAAATCTGCCATCTTGGGTCGCATTTTGGCTCTTATTTTCAGCCATAATTTGTACAATCGACGCATTATTTATAATTTTGCGACCTCATACATTACCAGGGGGGAAATGGAACTACCTTATCAGACCATGTAAGTGTGAGCTTAGAGTAAAAGCTCGCGCCCGCCTACGTACATAATTTCAAGGGTCAAGCACAGCCCCATACAATAATGAAGTATACCTTTTCTCACTGAAACTCTACATGGAGGCTTGCGAGAATTTTGAGGATCTACATGTATTCATGCTCACTTCTGTGTTTGTTTATGAGCGATATTATGTTAGTACTGTATGGGTTTGTGTGGAAATCTTTCCAGGGAGATTCACTGTACAAAGCTTGTACGCAGTGCTCGACCTTAACGTTTTCACAAACTATCGTCCTTGGGCAAGTGAGGTATAAAATTTACTAGCCAAAAGGCATCACCTGCTAGCCCTGAATCAAGTTTGAATAAATTAATGATGATTATTGTTGTAAAATGCGATAAAACCCACTTTCTTCCTTTCTTTTAGCTTTCTATTGCAAAAAGGTTGAGACACTCACCATTTTTTGTATTTCCTACAAATAACACACTCTAAAAGGGCAATGAACAATCTAATACACTTAAAGAACTCTCCCCCCCCCCCCCCTCCTTTCTTTCAATGTTGAGGTTTGCTTGGTTGAATGTCATTGCAAAATTTCGTTTAACATTGATAAGGGGGGGGGGGGGGGAGGGGAGGGGGGCAACAAGCAATACAATGGTGAGCGTCTAAAATGTACCCACTATCAGAAAGTGTATCAACTCTTTTTGCAATTGCTTGTAGATTTTGTGATCAATAAAATCTGTTTATTTTGTTCCTTTACCTATCTTTCTAAAACCTCTTCTTATGGGACTAGTCCAGTGGCTAGTAAACCTCAAATTTTAGAAGCCCAAACCCAATTTCTCCCTCTAAGGTCAAGCACTGTGTATTAAGTTGAAACCTATTTGCTTAATGGGAAAGGGATGTCTGTGCATTAATTTTTCTATTTATTTATTCGTCTATTTATTTGTTGAATCACCAAAAAAGATGTAACAATTGTCAATATAGACACAAAAGAACATGCAAGATGAGTACAAAGGAATAGGAAGGGTGCATGAATGTAACAGGGGGGAGTAATAGGGCTTTTGTTACTTTTAATTTAATACATGGCATTTTTAATGACAAATTCATGTAAAATACATCTGCAAAATTCAACTAAAATTTGACTAAAATTACAAATTTCAATATTGTAAAAGAACACAATGTCTTTCAAAAGTGATTCAAAAGTGTCAAAAGGATAACGTGCCCTGTACATGATTTCATCCAGATGTATTCTGCATATTTCAATGTTACAACATCAATGCATCTGTTTGAAATCTGCTTTCCAAACTCCCCTAAAACCAAAACGTAAGAATTTTTCATGTTGCGTGATTAACATCCATGCCATTTTGCACGTGCATTTGGACAGTGTTTTCTTTATAAAGTGTGAGTCCCTTAAAAGTAATGAAAGCCAGTAACTGGATGGAGCCCCACCCTATAACAGCTTGGAAAGAGAAAAAAAATTAAATTAGTCAAATGAAAACCATGAAAAATGACAGTCATGTTCATTATAACTAAGCCACATGATTTTTCCCAGAATATTTTGAAAATAATCTCTTTTTAAATATGTACCATTAGTTAATAACGTTACATAGATAGTACATGAATCTTTGATGAAAAATCATGTTTGAATATTGTTTTCACGAATATAATAAATTATTGGTCCAATTGATCCACCTGAGCTTTGAGCTATTTCTTTCAATTGGCTTACTTCGAACTGGCAAAAATGTGAGAAGGGGTTTATCAGTAATAACTTTTCATTTGTCAAACTGGTAGCATTTTATTTTCATTTCAGATAACATTTACATTGAAGTTGACAAACGATATGTAGATCTTAATGACAGTTTTGTCAAAGGAGTAAGCTGGTGAGACTTCATTAGTACAGAAGCCCGCTTCTTTTGTAAATAACTAGTCAACATATTTTCATGACACCTCAGCTCTGTTTAGTGGAGGCAGCGTAGCCAAGCGGTTAGGGTGTTTGACTTGTAATCCAGAGGTTCCGTGTTGAAGTTGTTCTTCATCTTGGTAGTTGCAAGTTCAAGTCCGGCTTGTAAATAACCGGCTGGTCCACCTCCTCCAGTTGAATGAATTTCTTTTCATGTTATGTTGTATATGTACTCAGTCAATTGACATCCAATCTTCAGAAATACATACTAACCTAATACTATCTCCGACTTAGGGACTTTTCAGTTTTAATGTTGCTCTGGTACCTTTCTAAGGTCATCTAGAATTCCAATAATTTCCATGGAAATTATTTTAGAAACCTATCATGAATTTTACATTGTAATTCCTTTTACGTTTTTTACCAATACATTTAACTTACTACTAGGTAATTTACTTGGCTCTTCCTTAAATCATTTATAAACTACTCATAACACACGAAAAAGACTGTCTGTTAAATGGCTGACATGTTCATATAATGAGAACTCTCCTTCCTCTTTGCCTTATCTAGGATGAATCTTGTAGAAGTTGCCTTGAACTGCATCACGTTGGCAATAGTAAGTAGCCTTCTGTTGATGCTAAGACTAAGAAATGGAGGCCAAATATTTTCCCCTGTTAACCCTAAAACATATACATACATACATACATACATACATACATACATACATACATACATACATATACACACATACATACATTTATTCAAAGCATTTAAAATTAAAATTACAATAAAAATACTTTGAGAGGGAGTTTAAGAGGTGGGCCCAATGTAAAAATCTCCCCCTAAAATAGGAATAAAAGCTAAAAAAAAAAGTATGTCATTTACATTACGGGTAAGGCTAAAAAAGTTTAAATGTATTTTCATTGGCATATTTTAAATAGCATTTTAATTGGCTTCCGCTTACGACTCCGACAATCTAGTTTTCACTGGTGAAAACCAGCCTTAAACGTATGAATTAAGTCTAAAAACAGAACCAGCTGAAGTGGGACTTGAATGATTTCTTTCCTTCTCTCAGTTTTGAGCCAACTAAAAGCAAATGAAACATTTTCCCATCTTCTTTTGTTTTCGTTTCTTGAGTTTTTAGCAAAAGTCATGGTCAGATAATTTGGTGAATTCAAGTTTTTGGGCAACAATAATCATTATGGACAGAATACATTATTTATTTTCTAACATGATAGCCAATCTGTAGATCAAAGTAGAGTGGTTGTGGAGAAATTTGTATTCTAAAGGCCAAAGCATCACTTGTGCTTTTTTTTTGAGCAAGACCATCAATATTATTACGATTGTCCATGCAAATGTATAGCTGAAGGAAAATGAATTTAGTTTTGTATGTACCTGGTGTACAATATTATTATTTAAGTCCATGTAAGTATTTAATACTTTATTTACTGTGGTTATATACACCTAGCTATATACCACGTGTGCAAATTGTTGCACACGTTGAAGATGAAGATGACTTCCGCTCAGGTTGTCGAAACGTCAGTCAAAGTCACCACAAACAGTCCTTCTCAGGACTACACTCACCCGGATGATCATAATTTACGTACTTATAACATGTAGCAGCTTGTTTTGAGGTACCCCACAAAATAAAATTCATACGATAATTATAAAATATAAAATAAATAGCTACATGTACAATATAAAATATTAAAAACTGTAATATCAAATATAAAAAGTTGTTGAGTCAGGAATTGCCTTTTCGATAGGCGATTCTTTATTTTAAAATCATTACTTTATTTTATCTTTTTAGCATATGAGTGGAAAAGCAGGACTGTCCAACTTGTTTGCCTTCATGGTGTCTACAATGACATTTGCTAAGACGGTGTTGTATTTCTTGTTAACTACCTCAGTATGTGGTGGGCAGCACTATGTCAGCCACAATGATTGGAAGACAACCATTTTGCTTTATTATTTTCCAAATGGTATCTGGATCATTATTCCTTTCCTCTGCATGGTGGCCACTGGAAGAAAAATGCTGGCTTTCATGGATGACAAGACGGAAGCAAAGAAGATGAAGTCTCGATAATTTTTCTTGTTTTGGTTAACTTTCCATAAACTGACAGTCTAACAGGGTTTTTTAATCTCAAACTAGCTTGCATTGATTGTAACGTCTGTAAAAAAATTATTAAGTAACTTAATTAAGTCATTCTTTTTGTAGTAGTTTGTACTTTGCTATAAATAAACACAATATGCACTCACCACCGACAGTGAAATTGCAACAGAAATTTTGGGAATAATATAGCATGTTAAAGCTTAAACCATGCACTGCATGAAAAATGATCCACAAAAGCTAGGCAATTATTTTGACATTTTGTTTGGGACATGTGCACAAAGCAGAATTTTCAGATAGTTTTAGAATGAGAAAAACAGTGCAAGACTTTTTAGTTCCCACTCTTTTTTGTTTTGTTTTGGGATTTTTTTCTCGCTTAACTTCTTTTGTGGTTCTGTTGGCCTTTGCCTCCATCATGTTGAAAAAGATTTTACCAAATGTCAGGAAATGTGAGAATTTTCAGTCAAATGTGTCAAATTGGGAAGGATGTTTGTGATGGAAATTTTGAAGTGTGTGTATCTCTGGCCAAATTCATTCTGTCGTACTCATTTAGGCATTCTAAATGCTAGGCTCAATTACCGGCCGTCATTCAGGAAATTAGCCTCCACTCGCGGACCTGATTGAGTGGCAGAAATAGAGCCCAGCTAAATTTAAGTCTCTCATGCAATGTCGGTTGGTTAACAAAAACATTTGACTGTAAAAGTGATGACTTGACAAGTAGTAGGAGGATTGTGTGCCTCTCATGGCTTATTTTGGACAATGCAGGAGTCTCGAGTGGGATACCACTGGGACTTCTTCCCCAGGCAGTCAGTTTGGGGGAGCGGGAGTGTGGGTTCATTTCCCTGAACAGCATCTGGTATATATTGAGCCTAACATCTACTTACATGTATCTTCACATTTTTTCTATTAGTGATAAAAGATTAATGTAGCTTATTACTATTTCCTACTTCTTAATCACGTGTAGACAAAAAAAATAATGTTTTAATGTCAATAATATTGCAATTATTTTGTGAGTTGAAACTAGGTTTTGGCTATTTACTCAGGGTTCTTATCATTTCAGCCTTGTAGACTGTGCTATTGTAGGTAGTGTTATTGCGTCGATGAAGGAGACGCTCCCTAATCGAGTCGTCCTAATACTGTCCATCATGCCCAGTGCGCGTGTTCCTTAGCGCGAGAAATCGAGAAAATAGGTTGTATGTCGGTGCAAAGTTGCACCGTCACAATAGCATTATGGATATGACAGTCCATCATGCCCAGCGTGTTTCGTACCCAGTGCCTACCGCTGTAAATGTTCCTGAGCGCGAGTAATCAAGAAAAGAGGTTGTATATCGGATAGGATTGATATAAAAATAGATATTAATGTTTTGAAAAAAAAAACACGCGCACGCGCGTTTCGGGTATATAACCCCTACTAAGAACCTACCTCTGTGCACATGCATGTTATTAAGGGTGAGAAATCGAGAAAAGAGGTTGTGTATCGAATGTGATTGTTATAAAAATAAATATCAAAAGGTGTCAAAAATGGTTTTAAAAAACATAGACGTTTCATCAGTGTGGTCAATATGTCATGCATCTCCGAGGAACTTTTCTTTCACCGTTCATTATAAAAACGTCACAATAGCATCTTGACATCCCGCACGCGTTTCGTACAGTTCCTTGTGGTTTTGCTGCGAAAAGTTCAAAACGAAAAGTACAAGACAAGGTAAGATCTAATGTTTTGCAACTATACTTACAGGTTCCTGTAATCTTCACATGATTAATGCAACCCAATAGGGTGCTTAAGGACCTAAGTCGACGCACTATAATCTTCGATTACTACTAGTTTCTTATTAATTTAGTAATGGGACGTAATTGTGTAATTATGTATAGCTTTGAATGCTTATACAGACCTTTGAATTATCACGTACAAGGCACCTGAGAGGAGCTTGAACCAATATGTGTTTACTTATTTGAATAAAAATATTATCAGACAAACACAACTTGGATGGTTGTCCATGCCTTGTTTTCGCTGTTTTAAAGCCACGGTCCTTTCAGCAAGGTTTTTGAACAAATAACCAAAAATGTAAAAAAAAAACAAGCATTATATTATTCAACAAGAACTTTACATGTAATAGTGGTGTTCCTGTTCGAAAACATTTTGGATTGGTGTGATTGGTAAAGCTGTGTCTGTAATTGTGACGTCATGAATTTCCTCAAAACGAGTCTACCATCTTCGACGGATTCTTCGTATATTTGGGTCGGCCATTTCTCTGTAATCGGATTGTGCTATTTTTCGAGGAAAAGTGTAGACGAAAAGGCTAAGAAAGAATTGAATATACTTGGGAAGCTGTGAGGCCTTTTTTAAGAAGCCTTTGATGGCCTCAAATCAGCGATATGAGCCGGTATGTAAGCTTAAATGTGGGGCAAATGTTAGGTTTGTTCACTTAATTAAGTTTACAAGCCTAATTTAGCGTTGTCGTTTCGTTAACACCTTGTTGTTCGTTTGCCTTAAGGCTTTGGAGGTTCGGGTCTGGGTTGAATTGTTTTCACAAGATTCAGTTGAACATTGTGCGTAATCTTTATTGATGCCATATACAATATTTTGCTTTTCAGATGACTTCGAATTCAATTGTCTTTATTTGATTCGACGCCTTTGTTTGTGTGCTAATATAAGCCAAAAAGCTCAATCGATCGTCATGACTGTAAGATATAGATCTCCTCATTCGTTGTAACAGTTAATTTACATGCTTTTTAAAGAAGCCCTCGAAGTCAATGTTAATTCCGTACAATCAAAGGCAAAAAAGTGTAAAAATCCATCATGCATAAGGAAATTTTATAGGGGCCGTCATATTATAACTGCAAATGAACCAGTGGCTTGTTGATGGCAAAACCAGTATCTCTCTGACAAGGTCGTGGATCAAAAATGCAGTTTTTGAGAATGTAAAATGTTAAATGTAAAGAATAAGTCTTAATACTCGGTGACAAGTTACATAGCATTGTTGGTAATCTGTTCTTTTTGTGTTTTTAAACAGCTTTTAGCTAGCTAATTTATTCAACATTGGAACAGATGTCCTTAAAATCTCAATTATATTTTCCAAATTTTGTTCGGCTCTCTGGTGGAGTTCACCTAAGTATTGCTGTGTGGTTTTAACCAGTAGTAACTTCTAAGTCTTTGATGAGGTCTTTTGTTGTTATTCCATACAATTGAAGACTTTTAAAATGTGTAAACATCATACACAGGTGATAGCTTGTTGACAATAAACCCACTATTGTTAATTTGGGGGAGGATTTGGGGGTGGGGGGGGGAGGAATTTGCCATCAGCTGCAGCGTTTGAAGTCTCCTGCTAAGGACCAGGGGGGGTGGGGGGGCAGTGTTGCTGTGTTGCATCTGACTATAAAGTGATGTTGTTTTGTTATCACTAACAGTTCAGTTGATCTTGGAAAGACCAGTTTAAAATTTCTACCTCTCCAATACAGACACTATCACTTTATCTAAATCCATTAGAGAGTTTTGGTTTGCTGAACCTCAGTGCTACCTTGTTTTCATGACAGGTGTCTACCACTGAACCACCCTCCCCTCCCCCAGTTCCTGTGACCTTGACAGTAGCCCCACCCCCTGATGATACAACAATGTACTCTCCACCTCCCCCCTATGAACCTAGTGATGAACAGGACAATACACCAGGTAAGGAAATTTGAATTTCCAACACACACCTTTTTCTTGAGAGTTTTACCAAAGGTTGGTTTGTTGGCATGATTTGTCTGTTCTTTGGGACAAGGTTTTTTGCATACAGGTTGAGGTTGCAGTTGCTTTGCCTACTTTGAAACATTTCAATTATTGAGTGTCAAAATTGGCTCAAGACTTATGAATTCTGTTGAAGAGCAAGAGGGTTAAATAAAATTTGTGGCCTCATCCATGTTAGCCTGTGATGAGAGGCTACATCTGTGCAATCATTTTGTTAACAAGGTCGGCTAATAAGCCATATTTTAGTATTCATTTGTGCATTCAGTGAAAACAGATTAAAAATAAAACAATCAAATGTGTTTTTGTTGTGAGAAGAGAAACTGGCAAGGAAGCTAAACGTTAATGTCTGAGAACTTTTGCTTGATATTAGAAGAGCGCAAAGGTCAATTTTCAAAACTAAAACATTGACGGTTATGATGCAGTCTTTGTCGGAAAAGCAAAAGATATGTTGTAGAGATTAATTTATTGTGAATAAATTGTGTGGACTTTAGATACTATTGACACCTGCCGTGGAGAGGTGCTCATAATATTCTGAATTTGAAGCTATTGGACTTCAAAGATTACAAAGATTAAGGTGTTCGTTTGTAGGGTAGTACTGTTCAAGATGCTGGGCAATTGATTTAACTTGATTCAAAGTGTCTCAATATTTTCATCACTCACTGAGGGTTTGTTTGTGATGGTTGTTTTCAGGCTCTGATCTTCCACCATCTTATGATATTGCTGCCAAATTACCAACATATGAAGAAGCAGAAAGAGTGAAAGAACTGCATGAGGATTTGGTGAGTCATACATGGAGACATGTTCAGATAGGCACAAGTTTGACTGTTTGACAAAATTTTGCCAGTTCCTCGACATGGTTGGCTTCTATGTGTATGTGTTGAGCTAATTCCCATAAGTTTGGTAATTTGACAAAATTTTGCCAAATCTGTTTGCTGTTCTGTTCAAAACTGTTCTGCAGTTTCCAAAACTGCCAAAATCATAAACTATTTCAAGATTTTATCAAAATTGCCAAATTCATCATTGCGTGCATTTCTGGACATAAGTGCGTACATGACAGAACTAATATGGCAAATTTTGTGTGGTATCTGATCATCACAAATGGTTTTTGCATTTTGTCATGGCTGATGAGAGTGTAGATTTACTATGGTCTGCACCTGCATTATTTTGGAAGCTATGAATGAGAAAATTATTGTGGTTTTAGAGTAAATGGCAGAATTGTGTAGTAGGTGGCTGACACACTTAAATAGACCTTTTTGTGGAAGTACTGTATGTGCCATTTTTAAATCAGAGAAAACATGAAACGAAATACAGACTTTGCAGGGCTGTTACTATACTTTGGAGAAGCTGGATTAAAAAGAAAAGTGGCCAGTCCTTGCATAATAATAATAATAATAATAATAATAATAATAATAATAATAATAATAATAATAATAATTATTATTATTATTATTATTATTATTATTATTATTATAATGATGATGCTTGTTGATTGTATATAGCATACAGACGTTTTAACGTTAATAATAATAATAATAATATTAATAATAATAAAAATAATAGTGATGATGATGCTTCTTAATTGTATATAGCATACAGACGTTTAAACTGCTTTAATAATAATAATAATAATATTAATAATAATAATAATAATAATAATAATAATAATATGGCATACATAAGTATTTACAACTGTCATAATTATAACAAGCTTTATTCATCCATCATAAAAAATAAATATACAATGGAGTTACATAATTGGATCTAAAGTTAAAAATACACAATCATAAACAAAGGAGCCTTGCTGCCCTCGCATGTAACTAAAGTAGGTCTCCAATTCTCTCATGCTATGTTGCAGTCATTTTCAAACTCTACATAGCTGGCTATTTTAATAGAAAAATGGTATAGTAAAAAAGAAAACAGAGGTCAAATTATCTCCATAGCCTATGAAATCTGAATAAGCGAGATATAAAATGAGATATTTTCTGGGCCAAGAATTTTTCTGTTCAATGCATGTAGCTAGCTAGGCTGGAAAGCATGTAGAACTTTGCATTTTAATTTTCTTTCTTTTTATGTTTGTGAGTAAAACCCATCCAAAGACCAGTTTTCAAATAACTGTCAAACTTTTTATTGTCAATAGAGCACAGCTGGATGGAAATCCAACTGATGTCAGTTTTTTATGCATCTGTCCTCTTATTGATGTTAAATTCTGTCATTATATTGTCAACGTTTGCTGTCAATTGGCTCTCTGCATGGAAACTTTGACAATGCTGTGACGCCATGTACATGTGGCATCAATCAGAAGGGGGCCTATTAAAAACTGGCATCAATTTGATTAGTAGACTATTAGGAAAAAGTCACAGAAATGATATTGTGTGTGTTCTTGCTCAGGTACATATCTTGAATTTAACCAGAAACTCTTTGGCCTAGTACCTCGAGTTAACAAATCATGTCTTTTTCAGGTTTCAAATGTTACGGAAATTAATCGAGAAGTGCCGTTGAATTTCACCTGTTTATAAACACCTTGCTCCCATCAGTCTTTCAACAATACTACTAAGGAATGGTAGACATCTTATTTTGCAGTTTTTTAGGGTGGTATTAAGGCTCAGAGAAAAACTATTCAGTGTTGGATGATTAATTCACTCAATTTCACATTACAAAATTTTAGCGGTTAGTAATAGAAATCTGTAGACACAAAACAATCCTGTATCTTTTTTTATGGGAAGAAATTGCGCAGATTTTTGCCTTTACTTTACTGAGAGCCTTTGGACAGGAAGAGCTTGTGACCCAGTGTACAAATTTGTATGCTTTGCAGTTAAAGGGCTGAAGCTTCAGTAATCATCATACTTTGTTATTAACTGAACTTTGTTTAATTTGTAGGTTGAAAGGAATGCTCTTCTGATTGATGGAGGAATAGGTATGTTGAATCAGTTTTACTCACTCACTTTCTATGCAAACAGTCACAAGAGCCACAAGTTTGTTTAATCTTGTTGCTTCCTCTCTTTCTTGCAGAAGTTTCTCTTGGAAATGACTGGCTGTTTGTGATCTGTTTTATCTGTGAGTTTCGTTTAACAAGTGTTTAAACATTGTAGATCACTTTTACCACTTATTAAAGTAAAACTAAATATTGTTTTGGCAGAGCTTTAGCTCTTTTGCCACCAGAGTTTGGAAGCAATGGTGTTCAGGATGCCAGCGGTTTTGAAAATGACAATTTTTTATAAAATATGGTGTACATACATTTATGCAAAGCTGGTACACTTGGCAGACATCAAAGCAGTGAATTAACTACATCAACAGAAAGGAAAACATCAGACAAACTATTCTATTAAAACAGAAAAAGGTATATCTTTCAAAGAACTCCAATAATATTTCCTTTCAACAGTTAGAATTTACCTCAAAATTTACATCTCAAAATATTCTTTGCTTCCAGCTGGTGTTAAAAATACCGAAGAAACTTGGGTGTAAAGTTTTTGTGTCCGTTATTCAGCGCTTTGTGTATAAATTAGTTTTCCATATATGGAATGTGGAGCCCAGCTTTCCAGAGAAAACAAGAAGTGTCTCAGTTTGGCCAGAAAACCGGCGATTGGCAGGAGGGCCCTTTTCCATTTTGGCCAGAAAACCAGCCATCAGTGGTTAAAGGGTTAAGTGCAAATTTTGTTTTGGTACTTTGCTGTAGAACTGAGCACTTTGGGTCTTTCCGTGGTATTCTGTGGCTAAAAAGGTTTAGTATAACTTCAAGTTACATGTGCAATTTCTATACATACGTGTAAGTAAAATCCTTTTATTGCATCTTTTTAGTGGCTTTTGTGTTCAACTGGCTGGGGTTCTTTGCTGCATACTGTATGACCAAGACTGTTGCTGGCAGATATGGTGCAATATCTGGCTTTGGTTTGTCAGTAGTTAAGTGGGTTCTTATCCTTAAGGTGAGTGCAGTCCCTAAACAAAATAACAACTAAAGCCATTTTGCCCTTTTGCTGATTCAAATTTGAGCAATGGGGTGTTGTGTGATCTGTGCTTTCTTTATACCAAAGTCTGTGGACTTAGTGAGGGCTGATATCAATTCCAAAATAACATTTGACGTCTTCATTATCGTAGGCTGCGAGCAGTCGTACTTTTTCCCTCAGATCACACACGCACTCCAGAAATTAGGAGAAGAAAGAGTGCTCGCAAAGAAATTTCAATGCTCACAAGAAATATTGGTTGTCTTGATATGCCATGAGACCTGTTGAAATGGGAAATGGACTGTGTTCACGGAACTGATTAGCTTTTAACTGAAATGTAATTTTTGTAATCTGAATTACCATATGACCCGTATGACACCCGGGTGCATTTTCATTGAGTCTTTATTGCAAAGCTAAATATTGCGAAAGTCCCTCTGTGAGAGCCATATGCATTAGGCTTAATTTAGCCCGAGCAGGGCCGCAAAAGCCATACGGCCCTGATAGAGACACAGACTCCTCATGCAAAATGATTCGAAACAATTTTGTCGCTCATAACTGTTCTTAATCTTGATTTTAAACTATACGTTGATAGGAAAAAGGCGTAAAAATAAATTCATAGCTTGTTTTTAGGATCAAACCTTCTTAATCAATTATAAACAGTTTTAAATTAGTCATGCAACAAAAAACTTATGGTCTGAGTTAGTCAGGCTGAATGGAAAAATACTTGGCTCTAGGTCATGCCATACCTTGAGCCAAATATTTTCCCATCCATTCCTCCCACTAGTGAATAAGAACAAAGTGTTTTACTGTTTCCTTGTACAAAGTACTGGTAACATTTTATTTTTACATAGTTTTACACTTTCTTCTTGTTCATTATCTGGGAACTACCTAACTTTGAACAATTATTGCATCACAGTGCAAATCATGTACAATGTGTCACAATGGTGATATGGAAAAACATGCCAAGTTATTGAAGTAAATATTGTACTTCTATGAGATCAGTTTGAAAAACTTGTATCACCTACCCTTACTGTGGACAGAATTCTTAATTATTGTGACCATTCAAATGCAAGCTTCTGAACAGTTCTTTCTTGTGCAGTTTGGTTTGTCAACTTTTTCCAAAAAGATAGAAATCTTACTAAATGTGTCTAATTGCAAGTATTGTCACTCCTCCACTTTTAGGCCTTTAGCAAGTAACCTTTTAAGTGTTTACATCCTGTGTTATTTTAGTGTTGGTTTTCTGTGTCATATCTTAAGACTGGTTTTTACTAGCGAAGGAGTTGGAGTTGGAGTCATAATCAGAAGTGTATAGCATTACAATCAAGTGAAAAACAAACAATCAAGTGACAATCAGTTTTTCCCATTGTGCTTATGATTCCATCACTTACAATCAAGTGAAAACCAGATTGTCAGAGTTGCAAGCAGATGGGAAAGAATAAAGCAAATACTATGCCCGAGAAGGAGCATTCTCAGTGGTTAATTATTCCGCATCTGCTCATTACTCCTATGATCTGGTTTTCACTGGATGGCAAGCAACGGAATCATAATTGCAATCGCAAGAAAATGGAACCCTTCTGAGCCTTGCAACTCCAATTTTGTACCAAGCTCATACTCAATTTGCAACATCATTGTTTGATTTTCACTAGGTCTTAAGCGCTCTTACGACTTCAAGTCAGACACTGATTCTGTGGCTACATATGTAGAGAAAAGCTACCATTAATTGCATCTACTTGTCAAGAATTTTAAAATATGTTTCCTATCCTACAGAAAAGCACTCTGATAAGGAAATGGCTTTCAGCCAGGCAGTGCATGTATTTCCTCTGAACCAAGGTTTTGTTTATTTTGCAGAATGCAGCCTCTGATGAAGTAATAGTTGTCCAGTCTTGGATTTGGTGGCTCTTCCTTGCCCTTGGTAATGATTGTCATCACTTGTTGTCATTGTTGTCACTGTCTTCATTATCAATATCACCATCATCAAACCCATACACAGCGGTTTGTCATTGTGAAAGGGAAGTAGCAAGCAGTTATATAACAATAAAATATCATTTAGTCTGATTTCTGTGGATCCTTAGCACATTTGAAGAGAGTTGCACTGATTAAAGATTCTTAATTATTTTGCCATTACTTGGCAAGAGCAGTAAAGTGAATCACTTGAAAACATTAATTTTAGTCGTGTTAGAAGATCTTTGTTCCACTGGCATTCATTTAGAAACCCAAAATATTTACAGGGTTTTGATCCCAGGCTCTCTCTCCTTTGTCAAGTTGGTGATGATGTCATCCACCCCTGCAAAATCTGTGGGGCATGCCATATGGGCGTCCCAAGATCCATTCATTCAATCAACGTTGTCCCATACAATCTCAACTCCAATCTGAATTAGGAGTGCGTTCTTTCTACGTCAAACACAATGAGTCCTAGAAATGTACTAGGTAAAACTATACCAGAAACTTGCTAACAATATTATTAGTAATATAAAACTTATGTTACTTGCAGGATGGCTGATCTTTGTGAGGAGCATTTTGGTTTACTTGCATATCAAGTGGTGGGTGAAGAAAGGCTGTCGTTCCTTCCCTCGGTACTGGGGAATTCCAGGCAGCGATTAATTCCCAGCGTTTCTGTAACCCTTTTAAGCCCTAGCATCTACACATGCATATAATCCTTACCGTTTTCTATAGTTTTATTATGATACTAGTTAGAAAAAAACTGTTTCAACACCAAGGCATTTTTGGTGACCATTTCTTGTATTCACAACCCAATGTTTGATCTAGAAGTGATATTGTACCGCAGAATTGCATGTAAATGCAGATCAGTACTGGGCTTAAGGGTTAGTAAGAGACAGTTATTTTAAGGAAAGAAAACTCGGTATTTGATATTCAGGAAATTCCATTTGCATCTTAAATGCCCGCAGGTAATTGTAGATGCACTACGGAAAAATGAAAGGTAGTGGTGTAGCTGTAGATAGGTAAAGATCATTTCTGTTTCCATTAGTAGTGCTTGGTAATTTTAATAATAATTATGACTGACAGCTTGTATTGGAGAAAGTGATTATAGCTTTAGATGTGAGTGTCTAATAGATAGTTATCCAGTTGTAAACCCAAGATCTCGTGGTCAAATATTATTGTGTTTATTGTGAAGGAAAGCTGGGAAGGGACTGGGCAGTCTTCTGTTTAAAGAAATTCACCTAAGAGGTTAAAAGATAGATGGTCCCTATCTGATTAATTCATTGTATGGAAATTAGTAAAAAAATGTAGCATTTTAAAACATTCGTATTAACTGATTTTCAAAAACCGAATGAGCATCAGAAAAATGTCCTCATCAAGTATCTCTTGTCATTAAAGTTGGTCATTCAGCGTGGTGTTTTGTGTCACTGATATTTAAATCCCCACCCCCCTCCCCCCCATTTTTTTTCCTCTCTGCGATTGTGATCACTAAAACAGGCGATCTTCCTTCTCGTGCCGCGCATTATATTTTTTGTTTTTCTTATTCCTCGCTCCTCGCTTGGTAGTCATGAGTGGTGTATAAGGATATTTTGTTATTTTCAGCTCCTTCACTCATATGAGGGTTATGATATTTATACACGGTACAAAATTCGTCAGCTTTAAAAATGCCTAATACTAATATAATAAAAGCTGCTTTCCACGAATGCCATGCCTTACAGTTCTTTGAGTAATCGTTTAAATTGCCCAAGGGACTCTGCTTCCCTTAAGTTACGAGGAATACTGTTCCAGAAAATGGCGCCACTATAGCTGAAGCTGTTTTTGTAATAGTTTGTGCGCGGTAATGGAACATTGAGTTTATTTTCAGAGTCCCTTAGGTTATATGCGACTTCTCGCCTTTCAAATTTAGAACTAAGATAGTTTGGAGCCAACCCGTGCAGAGACCTGTAAACCATCGTAGTTCTTTGAAATAAAATTGTTGCTGGCAAGCTAGGTTTTTCCACCTCAGAAGTTTGAAAAGGTGACCAGCATCTACGTCATAGCTTGAGTAGGTCAAAACACTGGCTGCTCTGTTTTGTAGCTTTTGAACCTTATTCCGAAAGGTTATCCCACAGTTTCCCCAAACAATGTTGCAATAATCAAAGTGTGGCTGTATTAAAGCTTGATATATTAGTTGTAAGGTCGCCTCAGGGACAAGGTGCCTTATTCGGTTTATGGCCCCAATACCAGAAGCGACTTTCTTTGTTACTTTCTCGATATGGCCGCTCCAATCAAGTCTGTCATCGATGGTCACTACAAGTGATTTTGCAGTAGTGACCTGGCTAACTTGAAAATCATTACTTGCAAATTGTGAGAGTACTTAGACTCTGCCTAGATCCGATAAGCATATAGGGTTATGATCTTAACGCTTTGTAGAGATGTAAAGACCTTCCTTCTCTTTTGACAAATCTAGCTTTCAGAATCAAAAAAGTTCCTTGGCTTCTTTGGTCCGGAAAAGGAATTCTTCCTAAACGTTTCTTCGACAATGATGCCACAAAACGTATCCGTTGACAGCTGGTTTTTCCAAATTTGTACGAGTTTCTACCTTCATGAGAAATTTTAAGAACTGGCCAACCCTTCTTCATCACAATGCTGTGAAACAATTTTGACAATGTAATTCTCAGCACACTTGCTGGTAAGGATCTCGTCCCCAGCGTGCTGCGTTCACGGGAAGTTAACAGTTATTAGAGAGATTTTTTTTTCATCGCGTTCACGTGAAACGGTAAACGTCACCTTGCCGTTTCACGTTTCACGTAACACCGGGCTTTTCGGCAAAAAACCTCAGACGGCGAACGGCTAGAAATCACGTGTCAAGGCTCTGACGTCACGTTTGCGGTTTTCAACGTGCGTTTTCAACGTGGAGAGGTAGGTTTTCACGTAAGTCATTTACCTCAGCGATTTGACAGGGGCGTAGCCAGGATTTCTAGGAGGGGGGGGGGGGGGGTTCCAAATTGGTTCCAACGAAAACGGTTGGTCTAAAATCCTTACATTACGTACGTACCAGATTTTGGCGTTTACGCTACGCAAACAGAAGACGCCATGGTTGCCGTTGAGCGAATGTCTTTATCGCTTCCTCGATATTTATGTCTCGGTGGTAATTGATGTTCCATCAACGCCAGCCCAGACTCTCGCTCGCTTGACATTATCGGCTTCAGGTATGTTTTTAACCTTCTTAGTGTACTGAATGAGCGTTCACATTCAGCTGACGTTATCGTCAACGTGTACAAAATGCGGATCAAGGTGTGGATGTTAGGAAAGAACTCTCAATCGCATCATGATGCTGCGAGCTGCGAGTGTCTGAACTCCCTGGTGGGAAGGTCGGCATCCTCAGTGCTGCACCACTTTCTCTTCCATCGCAGGAGCTCAACATCAACCACATGAGGAGAAGGAAGGTCGTTCTCATAATGTTCTCCTCTGCTGGTTCGACGCTTCCTCTTTCAATGCTTGTCGTCGTTCTGTCTCTTCGGTTCTGGGATTGGAATTTCATCAACATAATCGATGTTAGGGCCGGAAAAATGTCTTGATTCGAATTCCTTACGCATTATCACTAAATGTTTCGCTATGCCTACCTTTTTGGTGAAAAGAATGCATCGATCTTTTGCAATTGGGACATTGTTACGAAAACCACCAGCTCGAACAACACCAATGGATCGTCTACTAATTTCGCGGGCATTTCTGCTGTGCACCTCAAAGCTCTGCTCATGTCTCCAAAAATGCAAGTGAAACGCAAATAGATACCATGACGTTCACTTTACTTATTGTAAGCATAGAACAAAACGAAGAATTTCAGAAATCGAGAGTCCATTACACTCTTGCTGGGATAAAATCACTGTTAAAAATAAGAGAGGGGGGCGGGGGTTCCTTGACGCGAGAGGGGGGGTTCCGGAACCCATGGAACCCTCCCCTGGCTACGCCCCTGATTGAGTCGTACTTTCAATTTTTTGAAACGTAAAAATGTCAGATTTGTACGTAGCAAGTCTTTATGTTGATGTTTAGGTGTAAACTAACGCGAAAGAACGAACATGGATCTTTATGTTGCTGTATGAAAAACAGCACTACTGCTGTTCGCAAATTCAATGTGGCGGCCACTTCAAGTGAGAGGTGTAGCTAAAGCAGTAGAAGCCATAAACGACAAACGCCTAACCTGAAACTGCCGTTTCCGGTTTGCCGTAGACGCAAAAACCCTGGTGCCAAATGTCTCAAATAGGGTGAACCTTTTGACTTAAGCTGGAATTTTGCGAGTTTCGGTGAAGTTGTTTTGCGACTCACTGTGGTGAGTTCATGAAGAAAAGTGTAGTAAGGAGTGAGTTATAAAGGATTTTTGAACATGAAACTTAATTTGCCCTGTATTACTTGCCGGAAAAATTACTGGGGTACTTGTTTTCAACAATTAACAACTTACATGTGTAAGAAAAAAAAAAGGAAGAATTACTTACGTATTTCTCACGTAGACGACAAACGCAAAATAGCCTGTTTGGCAAACGCGAAAAATGGCGGGAAAATCGTGGTCACGTGGTCATTTTTGCCGTTCGCGTTTCACGTATGCGCGATGCTAAATCTCCTTTATTATATCGGAGAAAGTGACTAAGATACCTTGATCAATTAATACGCCTTATCACGGTTTGCGTCGCCCTTTTGACGAGTAGGCAAACATGTCTTGAAATAACAGTGTTTGTAGGGAAATCCGATGTCAAACAATTTTCATAAAAAATCGCTTCGGAAAAATTCATGAATTGGAAACTTGGCACAAGAAAAAGGATTTTAAGGACAAAAAATTGGAGGGATAAAGTGCCTAAAGTTTCTAATTAATGAATTTTTCGGAAACAATGTCCTATGAAAATGGTTTGACATAGGATTTCCATACAAACACTGTTATTTCAAGACGTGTTTGCCTACTCGTGAAACTGAATGGCGTCGAAAACCGTAAGAAGGACTTTGCTGATGTACCTTTTTAGTTTTCTACCCTACCGACCCACTTCCACAAGAGAAGGAGTCATGGGAAATGACAAGGGTATTTGTCACTACCCTCCTGAGTGTACACTAGATGAGAAATGTTCCTAAGACAGTTTGATTGAGTGTTTTGTTTATCTTTTATTTGCTACTTTTCTTTGCTTTTTTCTACGATTTTGTTCTGTAGTACAGAACAACAATAGGACGATCTTCACTTACATGGTGAACCTCATTAGCACACATCAACATAAACAACAAAACTTGTCACAAATAAATGCACTCTCTACTCAGTGAATGATCTGTGAAATAGTCTTCGAGAAATGAACTTTAAAAGTATCGAGATTAAGAATGTATTCATGGCAGCTCTTGCCACCCAGCCATACAATCGTTGCAAATTTCACAGCTGTTGAGGCGAAAGCTTTTAAAAAAATTTCCCCGAGAGTATTCAACGCATCACACTGATATGGACCCTGATTGTCAAGTTCTTGCAGTTTATGATGTCCACTTGTTTGTAGCATATTTAACAATTATTCGGCATGAGCAAGCGTTGGATATGAGATGATAGATATGCGCCTCAGTTATCATGAATCATCTCATATCCAACAAGCGCGAATGGAATAATTTTTTTTATTAAAAACAATAAGAAATATTGCTAGATCTTGCTGTAGGTATAATGGCTCATATACCATGGCGGCAGCCAATCAAATACCTCAGTTGAGCTTGCAGAGCAAAATATCAAGGAAGAATGTATTTGTGACCTGGAGGATTAGTCAAGTCATAATTTCTACCAAATATCTTATTCAAAGTAAATTTAAAAGCTTATTACAAAGTGCGACAATTTGTTATTACAAAGTGCGACAGCTTTGCGACAACCTGTTATTACAAAGTGTGACAGCTATTTTATTACAAAGTGCGCAAGTGTTATTACAAAGTGCGATAGGTATTACAAAGTGTGACAGTCTTATCACAAAGTGCAACAGTTACGTTTTACAAAGTGCGACAGAACAGACGCGCCTTACCGTGGCCACCCAACAAACTTTTTTTACAAGTTAGCCAATCAGGATACGCCAATTTGATTAACGGTCACGCCTCCTTGCAAAAGTCCAACAGGCAAGTGACGCAACAACGAATTATTGAAAACATGGCATTTTGTATTTTATGAACAAGGAGGAAGATATCCTGATTGGCTAACTTGTAAAAAAAGTTTGTTGGGTGGCCACGGTAAGGGGCGTCACAATGTAAGAACATATCTCATTGTAGCACAGACCACCTACTGTATCAGCAATTATTTTGTAGGGAAAAATTTCAACTTGGTCTAAAACTTCTTCCAAATTGTTAATATGTTTAATCGCTATCATACGTTTAGTCTTCAAGTTTCTTTTAACTATTGCACAAAGGGTGAAGAAAATAGGATGAGTATTAGCTCTATGACAATAGGCCATTTCCGAGTTGCTGTGAACCTCATTATGAAAGCGAGGCCAAGAGCAAAGTTTTTATCATGAAAATTAGTTTTCATTCATATACTAACAAAACTAATTTTCATATGAGAAACTTTCGCACCTAGCCTCGCTTTCACAATGAGGCTCACAGTAACTCGGAAATGGCCTATTCCACAAAGATTGTTTAACATAGTCCCCTGGTTTATATTAACTAAAACAATACGACAATTGAGCAAACTACGTTGAGTATCAATACCACCAACCTTTTTGTTTCTTGGACAAAGGGAACCATGCAGCACATGAATCCTAAATTCTTCCTCAAAAATTGCTCGAGTAAAAACATTGAAAAGGTAAATCAACGTTGGTTTCTGGAGAAGTGTTGCGTAAACCACATTCACCCTGAATCAAGTCTATCTTTGCTAAACGGGAATTTGTATTTTGAAAGGAAACGATTGCAGGAAGGTTTAACGGAACAGGCTTGAAAGAAAACGTTTTCCTAACTTTTTTATCATCGAAAGAAATTCTCCATTTCAACTTTGAGAAGCCTCTCAGGCGGACACTGGACACCGGACAATTCTTGCTTTTACTTAAATTTCTCCCTAGTTCTAATTTTTTTTTACTTGTGCTACGATTTCTACTGAGTTCTCAATATCTTAGGTAACTTGGTACCTCGTACTGAACTCATTTTTTTTTGTTTGAATTGATCGCTGGGTAGTTCAAGTGTTTCCTTCTAGAGACTGTGTTTTCCCCGTGACAAAAAATTTCTATGCAAATTCACTCGTGTTGCTCGGTCCCGTCTAGATTATAGGGCACCCTTGGGGCACTATGGATATCCTAACAGGAATCCAATCTGAAAAGAGGGTTAAGCCCTAAACGTTTTATTACATCCTGATTACATTAATCATATGACGGAGGATGAATCAATTTTTTTAATTAAAATGTTTTAATTAAAATTAATTATAATTAAAAAAATTTAATTGAAATTACCATAATGCCTGGTTTCACTGGAACATAAGCAAAAGCAAAAGCGCCGTGCAAATGAAAACACTTGCGACGTATAAGCATCAGCACAAGAAGAACGAACACGTTTACTCTTCTTGTGCTTATATGCTTATGTCGCAGTTTTTACTAATGAGAACGGGGGCGACATAAGCTCAATCCAAACCACAAACACAAGGCGGTCAACCGTTTCGTCCGCCATCTGGCTTAACGCCGAGGGGAGCTGGTACGAGAATTCTGTCAAGAAATGGTTTTCTGCAGGTGCGTTTAAGTGGACAAGTGAAGAAGTGTTTTCATTTTTCATTGGCTTCTTTTGTTTATTGTTATACTTCGCTTATATCCTAGTTAAAATCAGCCTTAAGTGCCACAGAGCTAGCGAACATTTCAGTTCTCGTGGACAGAAAGATAGCTTTGACTTACTTTGACCAGGTCACCAGGGTAATCCTTCGGACCGTGGACTAAAATAGGTCAAAAAGTAATTCATTGATATATGTTCCCAGTTGAAAGATATTGCTACTGTTTGAAGCTTATAAAAGTCTGCAGAAGATTTATTTTAGTTTCAACTTCTGTGAAATGCGACCGGCAAAGATTCCGATTGAAACACATCTCGCCTGAAGAGCAGAAAATCTAAGCCCTAGATCACGTATTTTAGAATCGAAAAATATTAATCGGTTGGCTTGTCCCAGTGGCAGTTGATTAGTCAAATACTTACAGCTGTACTTAAAGAAAGAGAAATAGCTAAGGAGCATTTACAACCATTTTCAATTTTACGATCATTACGACTATCTTTCGACATGCAATGTAACTGGCCTTAGTCTTACATGTAAGCACAACTGATTTATTCCAAGTCGAACTTCCCAAAATCACGTGCACGTGAGAAATATCTATTTGTAAATTCGAGATCGATAAATCGACCGTTCGGATATGTAAACGCCTTGCAAACAAAAGCGGCCTATTCTACGGCAAGTCACGGACGAGAATCAATCGAAAGCGGTTAAATTATTTAAAATTTCTAGTAAATTGCGAGCACAGTAAGGCTAACACCACTCTTCAGCCATTTGTGGTCTGCAGTGTTCGTTCATTTGCTGTTTCTTTCGCCAATAACCGGAACACTATCCAGTTTAATAGTTAAATGGTCTTTCTTCTGTTTACATAGCATGTTTACATAGCACGTCGAAAGATGAGTATACC